>NW_025999991.1:9233027-9308663 GCF_001458135.2 Marmota marmota marmota
GAGACAGTGGGGAGACACAGTCAGTGGGGAGACACAGTGGGGAGACGGAGACAGTGGGGAGACGGAGACAGTGGGGAGACACAGTCAGTGGGTGAGACACAGTCAGTGGGTGAGACACAGTCAGTGGGGAGACACAGTCAGTGGGTGAGACGGAGTCAGTGGGTGAGACACAGTCAGTGGGGAGACACAGTCAATGGGAAGACCAGGACAAGCCTGTGGATACTTAACGTGAGTGGGCAGAGTAGCCCTTTGCTATCCTGCTTGGAGTGCCCTTCACAGTGCCAGAGCACAGCCCTTACACCTGCCTAGGGGCTGTTGTTCGGGTTACTTCTTCCCTCCCCAGGGTTTTAGCAAGCGCCTGTTGTGTCTTGGAACGGTTCAGATGTCAGAGCTTGTTTGTCAGGACCAAGTGGGTATTTTCAGAGTAGCAGCTTGTGTTTGTCCTGTAGCGCAAGGGAGAGAGAAAGTAAGTCTTCGGAATGGTAGGTAGTGCATTTGTATTTGTAGAAATTAAATTTTATTTTATCTCCCTTAAAGTTTTAATTAACAAAAAAATAGTTTGAAATTGTTATATACCTTCCACAGAGTGGAGCCAGGTAGAATCCTCATGCCACCATCAGATGCCTTCAACAGTTCAATGTCTGCCCCTTTCACATTTCCTTCATAAATACATGTGTCACACCAGAGGTCCACGCACACGCCTGTCCACGCCTTCACCACACATATGCTCTTCCTGTCCTCTGGGGGGCAGCATGTCCGTCCTCTGGCAGGCTCAGGTCGGCCCGCTTCATCAGCTCACCCAGGCTGGCCCTGGAAGGAGGTGGTGGTGATCACTGCACTTGTGGTCTCAGGAAAGGACAAGATGGTCTGGGCTTGGTATCTCCAGTGGTGTGCCTCAGGGTGCCTGCGATGTGATGCCGTGGCCTCCTGGTAGATTGCTCCTCGGGCCTGGGTGTCCCGCCCAGGTCCCATCCTGTGAAGGTGGGGAGCCTCTCAGCAGTTAAAGCTGGAACAGGAAGGATGTCTTCACCAAGTTTGCCTGTGACCACCAGGTTCACCTGTGGCCAGCACCCGGTTCCTAGCTGCTGCCCCTCGTCCCCAGCATGTCCCTGGGTGGGGGTAGGCTGCCTCCTGTCCCAGCCTTATCTCTAAGGTTGTGCTGTCTCATTTAGTTACCTAATTAACCCTGAGGCTTTTTGTGTGTGTGTGTGTGTGCGCGCGCCGCGCTCACGCTAGGGATTTAACCCACGGTGCTTACCCACTGACCCTACATTCCCAGCCCTTTTTTATTTTTTGTTTAGAGTCAGGGTCTTGTTAAGTTGCTTATGGGCCTCAGTAATTCATGAGGTTGGCTTTGAATTTGCAATCCTCTTGCCTCAGCCTCCTGAGCAGCTGGAATTACAGGCGTGTGCCACTGCACACAGCTCTCTGATGTTATTTCTGAATTAGCTCTTCTATACTTATTAGGGAATGAGTCCTTAGTGAGATCTAAAATTAAACTAGTTTGCAACTGGGTTTTAAGCTACCCCATTTTTCCTTTTCATTCATTCTTCAGAGAATGTTTGTTGAGTGTTAATCTGTGTCAGGTACTGTTCTAGGAACTGAAGGTGGAGTCCTGTGCAAAACAGATAAAGCCTGGGCTTTCCTGGAGCATGTATTCTAGCAAAGGAAGATGGATAAGAATAGGATGTGAAGAGCCATGTGCTGGGGGGATGGGGAAGGGGGAGGGGGTTCGGCATTCCCAGGATAGCATTCCAAGAAGCTGGAAAGCCATCCCTGAGAAGGTGATTTTGTACCAGGGCCAAAGAACATGAGGAAGTGAGCCTGTGAGTCCTGGGATGGACGCTCCAGGCCAAATCTCAGGTCAAGACTGGAGCTGCCTATTACGCTGGGGTATCAGCCAGAGACTCGAGGGACTGAGGAGTGAGGCTGGGAGGCATTGGGCCCCAGCCAGTTAGCCCTGGCTCAGTTCTAGAAAGGGCTCCTCCATCTGCTGAGCTGAGGGCCGCCCCTGCAGGCCACGGAGCAGCAGTGCATCCATGGGGCTGTGCAGGGGGCAGAACCAGAAGAAGTTGCTGGCAGGGAGTGTGGGCCCAAGAGGATCCTCAGGCAGGATGCCAGGCCCCAGGAGGATGGCCTTGGTCGGAGGGTTGCCCTGGAGCTTTCGGGCGATGGTCAGAGGTTCTGTTTGGGACGTGTCGCACTTTGATATATTGAACAGACAGTTGTGTGTCTGAGTGTAGAATTTCGGGAAGCAGTTTTGGCTGGAGAGAGAGGTTTGGGGACTCGATTTTAGGTACTTGTGTGTGTCTCTTTGCAGTCCTAAGATGCTCACACAGTGGTCCTTTTCCTCCCCATCTAGGTGAAAGGCCATTTAAATGCAGCGAGTGTGGAAAAGCTTTCAACCAGAAGGGGGCATTGCAGACCCACATGATCAAGCATACGGGCGAGAAGCCCCATGCCTGTGCCTTTTGCCCTGCTGCCTTTTCTCAGAAGGGGAATCTCCAGTCCCACGTGCAGAGAGTTCACTCAGAGGTGAGCATGCATCTGGGGGTTGCACAGCCTGTGGGAGACACCTTGCCTTAAGGGTGAACCATTGTTTAGAAATGCAGAGTGAGTTTGTGCTGAGCAACCTGTTTTAGAACAAATGTGTATTGGAACTTTTTGGATAAATAAGTAAAAATGTATGTGGAACCTTAGATGGATAAATATCTGAAAATAACCGTAATATCTTTGTTAGTTAAGATCTATTAGCCAAACAATGTCTGTCATTCCTTTAGTGAACTCGAAATACAGATACAGTAAGTGTAAGAATCTGAAAGACAAAATATAAAGTTGAGAGGAAGAAAGCAGTGTTCCTATTGCTGACATCCTTTAACGTGAGCGTGGCCTGTGGCCTGCAGAGGCTCTCCAGCCTGTGCTGCTGGCTCTGCCTTTCTGCATGTTCCATCCACTGTGACTTCGTCCCCATTATCTTTGAGTCCCAGTGATTTGCAGATTCTCTGGCATTAGTTTTGTTAAGTAGGATAACCTTTGCTCTTACTAATTGTCATGATCTGGTCTCTTATTACTGTAGAATATAAAGAAATATTTAAGCAACACAGATACTTTTGTTACGGATGAATTTAGTCCGCGAAACATCTTGAACAATGAAAACGACTGTATTTTAAAAAGTAAATATTTATCTTTTAAATTTTTCCTTGGAGTTAAACCATAAGCACCTCTTAAATGCCTAGGGAGTTAATAAAAACATAATAAAACAAAGGTAGAAATTGTCTTTGATTATAGAATAGCAGAATAAAATCTAAAATGAAGAAAGTGGAATTTTAAGTTTAAAAACCCTATATACTTCACGTAGTTTTATAATCACATTAAAATATAATTTTATAATCACAAAAAATAATAACAAATTATTTTTAAAACAATTTATTGAATTCCAAAATCAATAAATTATTTTTAAAAAACCTTTGTTATCCAAGGCCTAGGGGCAGTAGAAGGGCGTGTGACGACGGCCTGGGTTGGCCCGGGAAGCCTGGCCTGGTGTTGTCTGTGGCTTGGGGGATGCCTCCCTGGAGCTCGGGACAGTGCTGAAGGCTGCCCTGTGCCCCTCATATAGAGAGCCCTGCAGTGGGCAGGGACTGCCCTGTGCCTCTTGAGGATGCCTTGAGCCCTGTGCTGGCTGGGGTGGGCTGTTCCAGAGTGGCCTCTGCAGAGTGGGTTGTGACTATTATCCAGTCCTTAAATTTGGTTCTTAGTGAGGTGCCAGGAATAGAGTGGGGGTTCTTCCTCACGTTCAGCTGGGCCAGTGAGTTTTCCTTACTAATGGTCACTCACGGGGGTTTAGTGATAGTGAATATTTTTTTTTTTTTTTTTTTTTTGATAGTGAATATTTTGGATGCTTTCTCTATTCACAGGCGTTCTTATTACTCTCTGTGGTCTGTTTCTAGCTTTACTGTTGTTCTAAAAATTAGTCCTTGATAATGAATATCAAAATTGGTGATGAAAAATGTACACATTGTGGTCCTTCTTCTCAACCTGCATCTGAGGCCCTCAAAAGCTCGTTTTTCAGTCATGTTTCTCTCTAACCTTCATTATTGAACATTATGTTCAGCTGTTTAAGAAACTGAAAAATGTTAGATGTTTTATTTTTTATTAAATTACAATAAATGAAAAGTATGTTTCTTAACTTGAGCCATTTCTCATGTACAGAGAAGACTACAATTTCAGTTAATCTCAATATTAAAGAGTTGGGTCATTGATTCTACAGCTGTCTACTTCAAAAGAAAGAATAATGTTAAAGGCTTGTTTTTTATCATTTTGAATGGAATAATAAATTATGACTTGCTATAATTTAAATATACTTTTCAAAACAACTTTTTCTCTTATTCTGTAAGGTCAAGAGTGGTCCTACCTACAACTGCACAGCATGCAGCTGTGTATTTAAGAGCCTCGGCAGCTTGAATACGCACATCAGTAAGATGCACATGGGGGGGCCCCCGAATCCCACAAGCTCTGCAGAGACTGCGCACGTCATTACGGTAAGTTTAGGGACTTGGTAATCAGGCGATTATTTATTTATTTATTTTTTTAACTAAAATCTGTCATTTTAAGTATAACCTTTAACATTGAACATTGAAATTTGTATTAGTACCAGAAAGGGTCTGTGGAGGTTTTTCTCTGGAGATAAGGTGCTGCTTTTTTTGTTAATCAGTGAAAGTCAATCTTTTTAAACTTCAGAATAATAGTAGATGATGCCATCTGAACTCATTAGAGTGAGATAAAATGTCAGTTATTCATGGAATTACAACTCCTACCATCAGTGTGATTGATAATTATTGAATATTGTTTATCTTTGCATTATAATTTAAGACTTGATTAGCATGCATAGACAGAATGTCTCTTTCTCTAACGTCAGGGTTCTGCTAGATGTTAGTGCTCTTGAGGACAGTGTGTGTGACTGTTTCTTCTGTTGAAGTTGGAAAGCTGTGTTTCTCCTGACCGTATTCGTATTGCTGCATTCCAGGCCACACTGTTTCAGACCTTGCCTCTGCAGCAGACGGACACCCAGGCCTCCGCAGCCTCAAGCCAGCAGAACTCTCAGGCCGTGACGGATGTCATCCAGCAGCTTCTGGAACTCTCAGAGCCAGGGCCTGTGGAGTCCCACCAGTCCCCACAGCCCGGGCAGCAGCTGAGCATCACAGTGGGCATCAACCAGGACATTCTACAGGTGAAGCACGTTTGCCTGCCTGCCTGAGGTTTCCACCTGAGTGCTGTCAGAAACCAGGGTCACGGTGCCAGGTGGGCAGGCAGGCTTGCCTGAGTGAAGGCACCTGGCTGCACGTGGGCGCTGGAGGAGGAGACAGTGAGAAGTGCATGCTGTTTTGAGGCCCATGGACAGTGTAGAATTCCAGATGATCCACTCATTAATACATTAAAAACATTGAAAACCCTGTTTTTTTACTCTGAAAGAGTAAAAGTGGTCCTCCTCCTCTTCTGTTAAGCCAGCTTCTTCCCTGTACCTGGTGGGGAGAAGTGGGCCAAGGTGATAGGGAACCTTAGGATACCACCTGAGTGTCCTCATGCCCTGAGGTAGAGCCCCAGGTCTGCTCAGAGACCACCTGGGTTGTCTGAGGTAAGCTTCTGAAAGTCGATCGATGGATGATGTTATTTCTCTTTAATTAAGAGATGTGACTGCTTGTGGGTAGGGGTGAGGTGTCAGAAATCAAAAGGGACATTACAGTCTGTGAGAGTTGGAGGCCTCTGGTGACTAAGTGCTTGAGTGTAGGATGAGTTCTCAGAGTGCAGTTAGACTCTGGGTGAGCTGTGTGGCACTGTGGGATTGAGTGGCGGCAGGTGTGGCTGCCGCCGTCTAACCTTCTAGTTCTCTTCTGTCCCAGCAAGCCTTAGAAAACAGTGGGCTGTCTTCACTTCCAGTTGCAGCTCCGCCCAGCGACTGCAGCCACACCAAGACGTCCACAGGGCCAACCGGGAGCCCCGATGCTGCCAGCGCGTCCCCCGGGCAAGCAGACCCCACGGACACGGGGCCAGAGAAAGGGCCAGAAAGCCCTGAGAAGTTGGATAAAAAAGAGAAAAAAGCTATAAAGAAGAAGTCTCCGTTTCTGCCTGGTAATCCTGTAGGCTTTTCTTTGAGGAGCGCGGGGGAGCATGTGCTTGTGTTAGGAGAGTCGTACCCTTCCCCTCTGGGGTGCCATGTTCGAGGCGTTTCAGGTCCAGCTGTAGTCAGTCAGTATGGGAACTGAGAGGATGGAACCCAGGCGACCCCAGGCCACCTCTTCTCCTGCCTTTGGTTTCTGGAGCTTGAGCTCGGGCTGCCTGTCACCTGCCGCCATCAGCTCCGGAGACTCAGACCCACTGCTCCCCGTGGCTCTGGCCTGCTGCTCCCTTGTCCTGAGCTCCTGACAGGCGCGTCCTCCTCATTACCCCAGTGCTGCCCCGGCCCTCGTCCACCTGAGCCCTCCTGCCACCTCCACTTGTTGGCTTGGTCCTCGGTCGCCTGTCTCTGGGCCACAGGCTCCCCTTCACTGTTCTGGCTGTCACCTTTAGTGACGTGGACTGCTGCCGTCTCCAGACACTCCTTCATTTCCCAAACACCCTGCTTCTGAGGCTTTTTGACACTAGCATATCTTGCTCTTCACCCTCCTTCTGTACCCTGGTGGTCTCTCCAGGCCAGCCTCAGTGCTACCCCTCCACACGCCACCTCTGGAAACCGACACAAGGCCTGCCCATCTTGCCCCGCTAAACACTGGTGGTGGCAATGCTTGCCCTCTCCCTGGGGGTCTCTGTAGAGATGCAGCTGCATGCCCCTTGTGGATGACCAGCCCTCTCTGTCCTGGAGTCAGTCTTTCGTCTCTGAATTCCCTGATGCTCAGTGCGCTGTTGCACAGGAGCAGGCACTTGTGAGAGAGCCCTGAACTGGGCAGACCTCACCAGTGCTCTGAGCAGTGCATGCTTTCTTGCTGCCAAGTGTGGGGCAGCTGGGTGGCATTCTTTTCCAGAGCACATTTCCTCATTGGTGACATGACTTGGAAGCCTTTTCTTGCCCCGCATGCCCCTTGATCTGGCCTACTGCTCGCAAGTGAAAAAGGGTTTCTTGGACTTCAGAGGGGAAAGGTGGGGAGAGAGTGTTTCTGTGTACAGTGATCAGCTGTAGTGTAGCCCTACAGGTCCCGGGTGTCTGTGCCAGAGAGCTATGCAAACACACAGCCTGTGTGGTGCCTCTCATGAGGTGCTGCTGACTCTTGTTGTTGTGCCAAATTAAAGAGGTTCTGTGGGAGAGATGGGGCACACCTGTAATCCCAGTGACTGGCGAGGCTGAGGCAGGAGAATTGCAAGTTTGAGGAGAGCCTGGGCAACTCAGCAAGACCATATCTCAAAATAAAAAAGGGCTGGGGACATGACGATGTGGCTCAGTGGAAAAGTACCCCTGGGTTAAATACCAGATACCCCCAAAAGACGCTCTTACCTGGGTGTAGGCCACTGAGTGGGAGCAGTCCTTCCTGAAGCGGACTTCCCTTCCTACAGATGCCAGATAGCAGTGGCGCCCCAGGTGCCGAGGTGAGCCTCACTGAGAGGCCCCTCCTGCCCACAGGTGCTGGAGGCGGTTTTCTCTCCTGCACCTGTCTCACCTCATTTCCAAAATGCTTAAGTAAATTAAGTGCACAGAGTTCTGACAAGTGGGAGCTCTTCTATTAATTTTACATGTGATTCTAAACACGTTCAAAAAAAGAAAGCCAGTCCTTCTGGTTTTAAACCTGATAACTGAGGTGAGATAACTGATGGTTTCCAGTTTCTACGCGAAGGTGTTCTTGTTTAAAACTTCCCAGGGATCAGTTCACCTTCAATATAGGAGTTTTGTCTGGAAATGCCTTGCCAAGACGGAATGTGATCACCCAGGAGGACACGTGCAAGACTGTTCTTATCTCTTAAGTTGTAATGTTTTCTTAACAGCTTGTGATTATTCTTGATTACATTCCCAGATTGAATGGACTCTACTACATAAAGTCACTGTTTTTAGATTTATTGTTTTGTCAGAACAATTTTCTCATAGAATTTCCTTGCTATATTAAGAGGTCTATATATTATTTGAAAATTTAACAAATTTTAACTATCAGCTGACTTACAATAGGTAGCTCATGGTGAATTTTCAGTGACATTTGGAGTTTACTGCAGAATAGTATTGACCATCTAGAAATTGCAGTATTGACCATCTAGGAATCACGGTGAGAGGGGTCTAGTGGGAAGCTGGTGATTATTCTTGCAAGTGTAAGAATGGTGGTTGCAGCCATTCTATGTGGAAACTCATCAGAACATGGGTACTCTGGTCTTTTTAGATCAGCATGGTTTTGCTCCATGTTTTTTGATGTCTTGGGGTCGTTGCTATGAGCTTTGGTCACTGTAGAGTGCTGTCACAGGCTGTTGACCTTGCAGCACATGGCCCCAGCATGCTGCCACTTTCAGGATCACCTGCTTTTAAAAGTACAGTCATCCTTGGCAATCTGGGGGTTCTGATTCCTTAGTCCCACAGGTACCAAAATCTAAGGGCGCCCAAATCCCTTATGTAGGACAGCCTAGTGTTTGCATATCACCTGTGTACGTCCTGTTGTGCACTTAGGCCATCTTTAGGTTATTTATAATACCAACACAATGTAAATGTGGTGTAAATAGTTGTATACTGTATTATTTAGGGGATAATGACAAGAAAAATGTCTGTATGTGTTCAGTGCAGGTATAATTTTTCCCCAGAACATTTTTGCTCTTGCTTTAAAAGCCAATTGTATACTTACTATCCCTGAGGCAGGATATTCCCTGCTAAGATTGAGTCTTGTTCTGGCTCAGTTCTGTTCACTTGCCTGTTAGCTTAGGTTACTGTTAACAGCACACTATCCCATCATTCTCTTAAAATCCGTATGACAGAGCTTATCTTTCATCCTCTTCAGGATTAACTTGACCTTTATCCAAGAATGTATTTTTCCTCCTGTTGATACCGTTTGGTTCCTTAAAGTCTTGTAAATCTTTCATTACATTTGGCCTAATCTCTTCCATTGCTGTGAGTCATCTTCAGGTTGCATTTCCTGTCTGTATGGAAAGGTGATTGACTTTCATATACTGATTGTGAATTCAGAAACCTCTTGACTTCTGTTGATTGTGGCGATCGTCTGCAGGTTGTCGGGCTTTCCATGTGGACACTGGTGTTCTGGAGCCCGGTGATTTCTCCTCTTGCTGGGCTAGCTGGCCTCTCGTGGAGGCAGTGCTGACAGGTCTGCTTCCTTCTGTGGGGGGCGAGGAGGCCTCTGCGCTGCAAGCTTGCACCTGGCTTTCTGTGATGGGCTTCTCAGGTGCCTGAGAATCTCCGCTTCCGGAGATTCTCACCTTTGTCAGTTTGCCAGAAGGTCAGTTTTTTCTTCAAGACTGAATATTATCAAATACTTTCTTTTTCTCTGTTGCTTTCTCATATTGTTTTCATCTGTAATGTGTGAAGTATGGTAGTTAATTTATGAATGTAAAACCACATGTTCCATCTGGGCTGTGATCTTTTTGCCTTCTTTCTCTTTTTGTCCTTTTTTCTAAGGAATTATTGGATTTGCTCAGCTGTTTTTTTTTAATTTTCAGTTTTGCTATATAAAACTTATGTACATTTTTGTAAAAATTGTATATTACCAGTACTCATTTTAATTAAATTTATTCCATTGTAGAATACACACTGGCATTGAGACAATTTAGATAAATCTGATTGTAACTAGGTGTGTGATGCATGCCTATAATTACAGGCACTTGGGAGGCTGAGGCAGGGAATCAGAGTTTGAGCCCAGCTTGATGAGGTCCTACCTCAAAATAAAAAAAATAAAAAGGACTGGAGATGTAGTTCAGTGAGTAGAGTGTCCCTAGGTTCAATCCTCAGTACCCCATCCCCCCCGCAAGAAAAAAATTGATATTTTTAGTTTTGATAGTTGTATTTTATCTAAAATTGTCCATATTACATAAAAGAAAGTGAAACTTTCATGAAAAATATGTACAGTATTTTTGACTGATATGTCTTTATAAAGGACACGACTTAAAGTTTCAGATAAAGTAATTAAGAGGGCAGGGTGGCTGTGCTGTATTGGTGCTAGGGATTTAACCCACCCCTTGGACGTGCTAGACAAGTGCTCTGTGACTGAGCTGCACCTCACCCTTCATGACCTTTTTATGTACAACTTTTGAGTCATTAGGCAAGAAACTATTTTTTGTTGTCACCTATCTGTATTTAGGGGAAGTTATGCACATTTTATTGGAGATTCTCAATAAATCATTGCAATAACCTTGAAATAGTGTTAAAAAATTCCTGATTATAAATTAGGCACTCCTCAGATTTTCTCTCAGATATTCCCTGAGAGAATACTTTTAGTGACTTTTCGAAACTTTAGCCTGTTACGGCTGAAACACTTGAGAAATTCTGAGTTATGTGTACAGTGGCTTGCATAAAAGGACAGTGTCCTTGCTGATGTGCCGGATGACTTCTGGGCCCCATGGAGGGCCCGTGTCCTTGCTGATGATGCCGGATGACTTCTGGGCCCCATGGAGGGCCCGTGTCCTTTCTGATGATGCCGGATGACTTCTGGGCCCCATGGAGGGCCTGTGTCTTTGCTGATGGTGCCGGATGACTTCTGGGCACCATGGAAGGCCTTTTTTCCTTGCTCATGGTGCCGGATGACTTCTGGGCACCATGGAGGGACTGTGTCCTTGCTGATGGTGCTGGATGCACCCTGGACCATGATTGAGGGGGCTTGTTCTTAGTACTCCCGCATAGCCAGGTGAACCAGCGCCATTGCACATCTGCCAGGTAAGAGGTTCACTTTGAAGGTATCAGGTAATGTGCTTGTGAACAGATCCCCTTGGCTCTCTGTACTTCCTGAGAGTCCTGCCGATTTTGAGGGACAAACGCTTCTATGCCCTTGGATCTGCATGTCCCACTGCTCCTTGCGTGATGGCCATCACTCTCTACTCCTAATATGCTGTGACTTGCTCCTTCTTCCTGCAGACACGTGAAGAAACGTTGAAGTTGCTCCTCTGGAGAATCTGCTTCTCATGGCAGCCACTGTAGCTCTCTTCGTGAGTCCGAGCACATGCTGACCGTGTGTGAAGCAGAGGGCTGAGCATCCGTGGTCATGGGGTGCTTGTGGTTCAGACATGGCCTGGTCTGGCCAATGAGAAGAGTGACCTCCTGAGGACCTCCTTCATCTTGGAGCATGTGTCTAAGCAGGTGCTTCTTCTAGGCAGATAAACCTGCAAAGAGGGAATACGTGAACTCCAGTTTGCTTCTGTAGGACACATTGAGGCTGGCGAGAATATCTGGAGCAGTCCAGAGGAACTTGGGGTGAGCTGCTCCAGGGGGCTGGCTGGCCTGCTCGGCCTACCCAGGGGCCAGGTTGAGAGCATCTGCTGGATGCCTGCCTTTTTTCACCTTGTGCCTACAAGCTCTTCTACAGAATTCTAGGCTTTTCCATTGCTGGATTCAGCAGTACTCTTAGGAATGCTTGTTTCCTTTCTGATGGGCATTTACTATCAGTAACTAGCACCCAATTGTGTGAAAGTGGAGTTTTTATTCAACAAGGACTGGGAGCTGTTCTCAGTGGATATAGCTCCGGAAGTCAGTGTTCCATCAGAAGATCCAACAAGGAGCATGTGTTCACTGGGGCCAGCAAATATAGACAGCAGGTCCATGCACTGACGTGCCTGCACAGAAGTGTTGCTGCCCTGGGTGCTTCTGTCTGACAGTTTTGAGCAACTGCAGCACCCTGATAGGAGCTGACTCCTGATGCTGGCAGAGTCTGAGCCATGCTAGCTGTCAAGCCATGTCTGGGGAAGGTGCTCCAGGAGGCACTCCAGGGTGTCGGCTCTGCACCCTGATGGACGTCACGCTGTCAGGTGTGTCAGTGCTGTGTGCAGAACTGAGAACTCTGCGCACAGCTGGAAGCCGCCAGCCGATACCATTCCTCAAACAGGCTGCATGGCCACTGCTTTCCAAGGATGCTTCTCCCCAGAAGTCAGGCTCTTCACAGCGGCCGACCTGCCATCCTCTGCCAGTGTTTGCTGATCTGAGAACACTGTAAGCTATTTCAGGTTATATAGATAACGACAGCAAAGCCCAGTGTCAGGGACAGAGACTCTGTGGTCATGAATTAACTACACTGTGGTGGCCACTTTTGTTTCTGAAGCATTCTTGGTGTCCTCTTTTGAAGAAATTTAGTCCCTCTATCACTCAGTGACTGTCCTTTTATTTACCAGCCTGGACTATCAGGCCTTACCTTGGGTGGGAGCCAGATGAAGAGTCAGCTGCTGAAGAGTGAGGAGGGGACTCTGGACTCCCTCTCCTCTGGCCTGCCCTGGGTGGGACTGACTGAGCAGAGCACAAGTAGGGCTTCCTCTCCTGGATGTGAGACTTTCCTTATTCCGGTGTTGCCTGCATTCAGGGCTTCATCTTGGGATTCCACCCAGTGTCCCTTATCCTGGCCATCTTGATGCTTAGGTCTTGGAACGCGTGTCATTGCTGGCTTTTGCTGTTTTTATCTGGTGAATGTGCCTAGGCCAGGTCCTTCAGAGTGCAGCTGAGGGCCACCTTGCTGATGCAGGAGCTCCGTGGCGTTCTCCCCTCCAGGAAACTCATCTGCAGTGTCTTTGCACACTGTCGTTCTTGAGCATGAGCACCTGTCTCAGCACCTGTAGGGCTGTCCCACCCTTGTGTGGTCACACTGCCTGCCTGCCTGCCTTGAGACTGTAGTCAGTTCAGGGGCAGGGGATGACTTGAGCCTGGCTTGGTCCTTGGCACGTGGGAATGCTTTTCTTGGAGTAAAGCTGGGAGGTCAGACCTATTTGAGAAAGCACACTCGGGCTCTGGGACCACGTGGGCCCTTTGTGGACACTGGCTCCATGGCCCTGACCTCCTGGGCCAGTCTTTGGTCTTTGGGATGCCAGCTTTCCCATCTACAAATGAGGCCGATGAGGGAGCAGGCAGGAGAGAATTGAAAGGAAATCCACATAATAGTGCTTGGCACATAGTAGGCGCTTAGTGAATGTGTGTCTTTCCTGCAGTGATGGGGCATCGGGTGATGGTTTTCAGCAGGATGTGTGCATGTGTGTCTCTGTTCTCAGGTTCTTTTTTCCACCTGATGTCTTATTTTTCAAGATTCCTGAATGGTGTTCCATTTTATAGATGTTTTGCAGCTTATTTGACTAGCCTATTTATTAAATAGAGACGTTCCACTTATTTGCAGTCTTTTATTTTCACAGTGCCGCTCTGATATGTGTGTAGCTTTGTCATTTCACACATAAATTTATCTGTGGGGTATGTTTCTAGAAGTGTCAAAGGTTTCGTTTCAAAGGGTAAATTCTATAAAGATTGTTTTAAGATTTTAATTTTGAAATAATTTTGATTTTAATAGAAAGATTTCAAAACAATACAAAGAATTCTCTTATGCCTTTCACCCAGAGACCCCTGAATGTTCTCATCTTAATGCATTTGCCTTCTCTACTTAGGGATTTGAATTTTCCCAGGGCCTGCAGATGTAACACTGCTTTAACTGGGAGCGTTTCCCTAATAGTGTATTGCCTAACACCAAGGACAGCTTCATGGAGCCATAGTACATCACCACCAGTAGGAGATTGCTACTGTGCAGTCTTTACACCTCTTACAAATTTCATTTTTTAAATTAGTGTTGTGTTTGCTAACAAAAGAAAAATTACTTTGCTTTGACAATGTTTCTAGTTTTGTGTCCACTCCCAGTAACAGTGTCTTGGAGTGCCTGTTTCCTCATGGGCCTTTTCAAGACAGAGTTATAAGATTTTCGGGTCCGCTATGCTCATCTGCTTACCTGGTTCAAAACTGGTACTTTATTGTCACATAAATTATATTCTCATACAAGGCTTAGGTTGAGACATTTTCATATTAAAGAACACTTGTATTTTTCCATTAGACTACTTCTTGATTTTCATTTTGTGGCTGTGATACATTAAAGTTGGTGATGTTTTGTTATCTATATTTGTGACACACATTCTTTTCTAATGTGCTTTTCCACTTGAGGGAAATGTTTGCCTTTATATTGCTAAGTTTGTCAATTATTTATGACTTTTGGGCTTGTATAACATTTAGACTTCAGCACCAACCTTATGGAAACATAACTTCTTCTTTCACCTAATGCTTTTGAATCTTGGATTCAATGTAATTTCTCTTTGGCTGGCTATCCAGGAGTCCAAACACCATTTGTTGAACAGGTTTGTGTCTCGCTGCCTAGCTGAATGGTCAACTTTACATACACCACTCCATATCTGCCCAGGTCTTTTCCCTCTTGTACTTCACTAGTTTGCTAGTCGTTTTATTCAATAAGTTCTGGTACCTGTGCTTAGGCTTTATTGTGCATTTTAGTAACTAGGAAGCCTAGTTCTTTCTTGATACTCTTGTTTTGAAGAGTGTACTTGATAATTTTCCCATATTTATTTTTTCAGATTCACTTTTGCTAATGTTTCCAAAACTAGTCTTAGTATGTATGTATGAATGATAAATTAAACCAGGGAGAATCAATGAGTTTATAAAGTTTTATATTTATATGATTTATTCATCTTTTTCTCATATTTCAGTTGTATTTAAAATTTTTCTTGTGGCTATTGTTTGTAAATAGAGTGTTGATTTTATTTTCCTTTTTGGTGTTGTCTTGATATGTTTTATTCGCCTCTTTCTGTTTTTAGACTTAAAAAAGTTTTAGAGTAGATGATCTTACAAATTCCTTTTCTATTAAATATGATTACATGTTTTTTTCTTTACAAATATGGGAAAGTGTTTGAAGGAGGGGCGCTGTTGCCCTGTGCTGGGAAACTTGCCTTGTGGGGTGTGGGTCTGGTTTTTCAGGCCTTCCCACTTGTTGCAGTACAACTCTGGATTCAGCCTTTCATTTTTGCACATGCAGGTCACATTTTGAGCCAGCTCAGGGCTGCCAGTTTGGAATTTTTGTTTCAGTTTGTTCCCAGAAATAATTAGAACTTGTTGACAGTTTTATACTGTGTGTTCTTCATAATTAAATGTATATTTTAATTAAAAATATTTTTTTAGTTGTAGTTAGACACAATATCTTTATTTTATTTATTTATTTTTATGTGGTGCTGAGGATAGAACCTAGCGCCTCGCACGTGCTAGGCGAGCGCTTACCACTAAGCCACAACCCCGCCTCTGTATTTTCGTTTTTGTTTGGAAAAAATTTGATTTTCAGAGATGAGTTTCTAATTTTAGCTACAGAAGATATAGTTATGTTTCTGATTTTCTTTTACCTAATAATTTTTCCATATGAATTGTTCTTGCAAAGACTATTATCAGAGAAAATTCACTTTCTCCTTTTACAGATTCCTTTGTATATGTGGAAAATTCCTTGTATTTGCTGATAACAAAGAGAAAGAAGAGATTTTCCTTTTCCCTAACAAAACTATGCCTGTATAGACACAGTAAAATAAATAAGTTAAAATTTTCTGGTGGATTTCATCAACATGACCAAAATCTTTTAGAATTTACTTAAATTGAATCTACGTAACTACTGTAGATATTTATTTCATTTCAGATAAATACATGTAGTCAAACTTTCCCAAATAAAAAGTGTGCTGAATTTTATTTAAAATATACATGTGTGTTAGAAATAATTTTGCTTATTTCCATAAATTTTTATTGTGATCTTCTTCTGTTAGGAGTAGTTTTAACTTTGATTTGGAGTTGAATAATGACCTTTGTAGTTGAAGAAGGCAGGATCTTTCACATCTGATCATGGACCCTCTAGTGTCATGTACTATTTCTTGGTCAACTGTTCGTAAATTTTCTTTTGAAGCTGAACAGTCTATCATTTGCTGATTATTTGCATTCATATTACGTTTTTTGGGCGGGGGNTCTAGGTTCTTCTTTGTGTGTGTGTGGGGTGGTGGTGGTGCTGGGGATTGAACCCAGGGCCTTGTGCATGCAGGGCTAGCACTCTATCGACTGAGCCGTATCCCCAGCCCCTCATATTACTTGTTATTTGTGGTGTGAGAGGCTCGGTAAATAGTTTTGCAGACTTCATTCGCATCTGCCAGTTCCTGGAGCTGGTGGGTCCCTGGATCACACTGGCCCTGGCTGTGGGGCAGCTGGTGCGGGTCTGTGCACTGGTTTCGGAGATGCTGGGTTCAGCTGCAGCCTCTTCCTGTCTGTCCTGGAGGCCTGCCCTCATGTGCTCATGGAAAGGCAGGGTGTCTTCTAGATGGAACATCACAGTTGGTAACTTAGCCATGGGGTCAAGGTAACCAGATCTCTAGTAACTTAGGTAACTTAGCGAAGGGGCCAAGGTTAAGCTGTTCGCTGGGTAATCTAGGGGTGGGGTTCAAGGCCAAGCTGTGGTAACGGCTGACGCTGCGCTTCCTGGGGCGGGCACACGAGTGCGGTGGTGCATCCATCCTTCATGCGCCCGCGTGGTTTCTGGGCCTCTGGACTGCCCTCCTCTCCTTGTCGCTCCAGGCTCCGTTCGGGAGGAGAATGGCGTGCGGTGGCACGTGTGTCCCTACTGCACCAAGGAGTTCCGGAAGCCCAGCGACCTGGTGCGCCACATCCGCATCCACACCCACGAGAAGCCCTTCAAGTGCCCGCAGTGCTTCCGCGCCTTCGCCGTGAAGAGCACGCTGACGGCGCACATCAAGACACACACGGGCATCAAGGCCTTCAAGTGCCAGTACTGCATGAAGAGCTTCTCCACCTCAGGGAGCCTCAAGGTGCACATCCGCCTGCACACAGGTGCGCGGGCGGGGTTCCGAGAAGAGCTGGGCGTGACCGGCCCGCACGCACACCGCGCACGCACACCGCACACCGCACACCGCACACCGCGCACGCACACCGCGCACGGGATTGAGCGGGGGCTGAGCTGGGGTGGGAGGGGACCTGCTGCCTGCTGCTGTGGGAACCTTCTACAGTCACTGGTAGGGCATAAAGGGGTCGCACTTGAGGTCCACATCTCTTAAAATAACAGCCTTATTGAGACGTAAATCACATACCATAACATTTATAAGTGCACAGTTCAGAATGGTGCAGCTACCCCTCCCCCAATTGGAACATGTTTGTCACCCCTCCCAACTCACCACTCACTGGCAGGCCCCCTCCTGAACCCTCAGGCTCCCTGCCGGGGTGGCATTGTGTGCCAGAGGTTAAAGACGTTGGGATTAGTGTTATGTCCTTCTATGGAATCTGCATTTTTATTTGCCAAAAAAATTATAAAAGGAAACAAATTCGTTCAGAAAAGGGGAGACAGGAGAGGATGTTAGGATGGTATTACTTGGTTGTTACTTACCACCCAGGAGCTACAGCTAACTGCTTGTCAAGAGCTGCTGACAGCTCTTCAGGCACTGGGGTATAGGACCCAGGAGTGGGTCTTGCCATCAGCCAGCAGTGGGCCGCTTGAAGGGATGAGCACTCTGACACAGTGGCTTGAACACCCGTAGTGTACAACTTAAGCCTTTGTCCTGGAAAGAAGTGTTCTTTTTCATGTAAAATGCTCTTATTATGTTTCCCACATTTGTCATTATGCACTGTATATAAACAAGAGAAGATGATTTATAAAATCCATGAAATTATAAGCATGGAATAACAAATGAATATTCAAATCAATACTGGAATTACTAACGTTTTATGTTGGAATTTTTTACTGAAATCTGATTCCTTGAACTAATTTTAAACTGTGCTCTCATTTTTATTAGGAGTTAGACCTTTTGCTTGTCCTCACTGTGACAAAAAGTTTCGTACCTCAGGCCATAGGAAGACCCACATTGCTTCCCACTTCAAACACACGGAGTTACGCAAGATGAGGCACCAGCGCAAGCCTGCCAAGGTCCGTGTGGGCAGGACCAGCGCTCCAGTCCCCGACATCCCTTTGCAGGAACCGATTCTCATAACTGATTTAGGTAAGAGGCACCCGAGGAGTCAGCACGGGCTCCGATGTGCATGTTTAGTGTGTCAGCCACGGGCTGAAGACACCTTTGTTGAGCACTGTTTTGTCTATGAGCTAGTATTTTTCACAGTCAAGGTAAAAATCATAAACTATTGCTCAAATTATGTTTTGGTTCAAAGAGAAGCACTGTGTGTGTGGAGGTATGCCAGTCTTCATTAAATGTTCTGCCTTGCTGACACCATCAAGGTGACAAGGGGTTTTTAATGTAAAACATGTGGCATGTTTTGTGTTCATTTGTGAAGTCCCACAAGGTGTGTGGCACAGTGAAGCAGTTTGGGCTGCTTTAATCTTTGCATTGAAAAGAAAAACCTGCCTGCTTTTAAGTTCTCTTTAGGCTCAGTATATTATATAATCAAGCCAAATCATGATTTTGTTAATTCGCCAGAAAGAGAACACTGTTTACCAGTATCCTTGGGAAAATGATCTTTTTAAGTACTAGAGAAAAATATAAGAAACCTCATTTTAGTGAGGTTTGGTCTGCTATAACAAAAATAGCGTAAACTGACCCCTTCTAAGTAACAGACATGTACTTCTCCCACTTGTGGCAGCACCTCTGGTGGGTCTGGTGTGCGTGTGTACGTGGAGGAAGGAGGGGCAGGCAGCTACCCAGGGCTTTCCATAGAGGACCCTGATCCATCCAGGAGGGCTCCCCCGCAAGGCCCCATCAACTTCTTAAGGCCCCCCCCCCCTCATTGTACTGTCCCATTGGGGGCTAGATTTCAAAATATGGATGTTTTGAGGGGACACAAACATTTAGACTATACCACTAATTAAATTCTGTGTATGAATTCAGATTTTTATGCAGTGCCTGTATAATTTCCTAGGTAAGATAATCTAGTCTATAAGCAAAATTAGTATCAGACAAAATATAATTTAGAATAAAAAAATTTAAATAGTATGTAGAGATATATTTTAGATATGAATTATAGACCTTCAATAGCTGATCAGTAGTCATGAACGCTATATATTTAACAGCATGACATTAACACGTATTAACTAAAGTGATCAGAAGGAAAAAGTGTTTAAGTTGTTAAGTATAATGAGAGATTCGC
This sequence comes from Marmota marmota marmota, assembly GCF_001458135.2. Lineage (NCBI taxonomy): Eukaryota > Metazoa > Chordata > Mammalia > Rodentia > Sciuridae > Marmota > Marmota marmota. The sequence goes on from NW_025999991.1 coordinate 9,252,079, forward strand.
AACTACTAAAAAGATCAATTTTAGATAACACAGTAAGAAGATTTGAATACACACATGAAAAAGGATATTTTAATACTTTGTACAATCTTTTCCCTTATATTACAGATTCTCAAATATACATGAAATAAAAGTCCACATTGTAGGGTTCAGGAAAATTTCACTCAAAAGTGGATGCTGATTACAATTCCATGAAAACATGAATTAAGGAAATAGCTATCTAAAATTTAATTTTAAGGAAAAGAGAGACTCAAAATTGAAATCATGTTTATAAATGGGAGCAGTATATAAACAGATCAGAGAGACCAAAGGTGTTCTCAGAAAAATTAAGGCTTTTGAATATTTTCTATTAAAAAAAAGGAATGAAAATAAATAATAGTTAACTCATCAGCTAGAAAAATGGGGGGTGAGTTGGGGGAAGAGAACAAAGGAATTAATACATATAAAAGAATTTAAAACAAATTTGATAATTTTACAAACTTAAAAAAGTGAGCCAGGTGCAGTGGTGCACACCTATAATCCCAGTGGCTCCGGAGGCTAAGACAGGAGGATTGTGAGTTCAAGGCCAGCCTCAGCAACGGTGAGTTTGCTAAGCAACTCAGTGAGACCCTGTCTCTAAATAAAATACAAAATAGGGCTGGGGACGTGGCTCAGTGGTTGAGTGTCCCTGAGTTCAATCCCCAGTACCAAAAAAAAAAAAAAGTGAATAGTAAAATAGATAACTTGTCATTGATAAACTAAAGGGAAAGTGAAATATTGGGAATGAAAAATTGTATCTGTAAACAGAGATACAATTGAGATGAAAATTGTTTGCAAACACGTACAATTAGTTGCTAAAGCATTTGAAAATTTGGTTGCAGTGGCTCTTTTCCTGGATAATGTACTGGCCATAATTGACCTTAGAAGAAACAAGAAACTTGCACCATAGGCAGATGGGCAGGTGGTGATGGCTGGGGTGCTGCAGCTCCCAGCTCTGAGATCAGGAGGGTGTGCTTTGCTCACCTCCCGGGAGGCACAAGTGTCAGGGTGCGGTTGTTTGATGTTGTGGAGCATGAGCCAGACTCCCTGGGTGTCTGGAGGAGGGGTTTTCATATCCTCTTCTAGCTGAGCGGCTTACAGAAGAACAACCTCCTTTTGGGTCAGTGTAAGTTGAATCAAGTGCCTGTGAGTTTGTGAACCCTTAATTGAATTCTGTTACAGTTTTTATTCTACATTTTTTCTGGGTTAAGTGGAACCTCTGCTGGGTGCCTTCCTAGTGCTGCTCCTTGACCCATTATGGCAGCTGAACTCTGCTGCCTGGGCTGTGAGGAACACAGGAAGCCTTCCCCAGAGGTGGTGTCATGCTGCAGGGTGCAGTGTCACACCTGTTTCTCAGCTCGTGCTTTTGGAGGTTTACAGCAAAGACCTGACGGGGTGGAGTTGAGGAGAACATGTAGGGAGGATGTTAGCGTCAAGTACTCAGGTCTTTGACTTGATGTAGTGATTTACAGCACAACCGGATGTCTTACACCGACACTGTCATTTTAAAAAGCATTGGAACGCGTTACAAGTACGGTGGCCAGTGTTTAGCCTCTGACATTAAGGAAGAGGGTTGGATGCATGGTGTCTCGTGGCACCTGTGTTTTAAAATGTGTACCACTGCCAGGGAACATAAACTGTCTTCCACAGCTGCCCACACTCGCTCTTCCTCATTGCTGTGGATGGAAACTCCTGTCTAGGCGGGTTTGCAACTTTGTTTGGGTCGTGCCGCTTGCTCATGCCCATGGGGTACCTAGAGCCGAGTCGTCTGGCTTCTGGGTTCATCTGAGACAGAGTCCTTTCCACATCCTCTGCCAGTGTACTGCTGCTTGCGAGGCCAGGGAGGCGTGCACTGAACCTAGAGAGCATGACTTACAGCTCTGCAGGATGGCATCTGCTGCACTCTCAGTGTGCTCTTCCCCGAAGCCAGGGACTGCAGTTCAAATACTGTAAGGTACAGACAGTGATGTGAGTCATAACCCAGTCTGAGAGTCTCTCGTCCGTAGTACTTGGGAACAGAAATGTTTTGGATTTGGGGTGTGTGTGTATGTATGTGTATACATATGTGCGTGTGTGTGTGTATATATATATATAAAGTGAAATGTTTGGGGATGAATCTCAAGTCTGAAGGTGAAGTTCATTTATAGTTCATAGGCACATTACACACATAGCTCTTGGGGCATCCTGTTTGTTGGTGCTCAGAATGGTTCATATTTTAGAGTATTTTGGATTTCAGATTAAAGATGTTCAACCTGTATTCTGTTCTATAGCTGCTTTTTGGTTTTCAAATCATGTATGTTATGCCCATTTCAATTATTTTTCTACCTTATATGACTATACGTGTGTGTTTATAGGTGTATAAAAATGTCACATGTGGGAAATGTCTTTCATTTATGTGAGCCAGGCTTTTGTTATTTATCATTATTGTTCATTTATTTTTGTGGTACTAGAGATGCTTTGGGGCCTGTGCATGCTAGACACATGTTCTGCTACTCAGCTACATGCTCAGTCCTTTTTATTTTGAGACTGGGCCAAGTTGCCCAGGCTGGCCTTGAACCTCTGACCCTGCTGCTCAGCCTCGCGTACAGCTGTGATCATAGGCGTGTGCGACCACACCTGGCTTGTTGTCTGTTATTTTAAACCCCAAGGCTGTACAGGTTGATCTCAAGCTCATATTTGATGTTTTAATCACATTAATGCACTGATCTTGCTTGTCACCTACACACTGTTCGAATGTGTGTCACATTTGCAGCACATGTGCTGGTGGCATGTGTGTCATGGTTTCCCACGATTCCCCTTCTGTGGCATCTGTACGGTTGCTTCTCACCGTGCGTGAAGTCTGTTGTAAGGTCAGTTATGAGGCCAAGCTTCCTAACGAGATAAAGCTCTTCTGGGTCTGTTATGATAGAAGGACTTCTATGATAGTTCAAGGATGTTTCTAGTCTAGTTAGTTTTGTTACATTCATTAAATAAAATCTAATCTTGCCGTTCTTTGAGATAAGTTGTTGTCTTCTCAAGATCAAATATATTAAAGGACTGCTGGTCCAGTAGAGATGACTAACATAGTCAGCATCTTAGCACTTACATGTTTTATTTATTCTTAATTTGTTTCTTTAAAGAATGAAACCTCATAATTAGCCTAATTATTAATTTTACTAACTTTGTTTATTCAAATTAGCAAAAGTAAAAATTAAGCATTTGAAAAATGACTGTTATTTTACTTAATGTATCAAATTAGGAACTTCTGCCCCAGAAGGGCTCAGAATCACATTGGGATCTGTTTAAAAAATGCATGTACCTGGGCACCATCCCAAAGATGAAAATTGCATGCTTGGGAGGAAAAACTAAAGCAGTTGTGTACCCAAGGGTTGTTGTGGTGGTGTTCATGCTAGTGGAAATATTCCTCCTACCGGCGTTCAGTGCATCTGGCACCTCCACACAGCGCAACCTGTGCAGATGTCCAGAGGACAGTGTGGAGCGGCCTGGAGAGGTGTCAGGTGTCGGTATGGAGTGTGGCCAGGTGATTACAGAACGGAGCGTGTGGAGATTTGCATAGAACTCCACGTGACTGCCTGCTTGCTGCTGTCTTGCATCATTGGTGGTCCTCTGAGTAAGCATTGGAACTGTAAAGTTTGCCAAGCCCAATAGTGACCAAAGACATCACCTTAGTTGCATTTTGTTTTTTCTGTTTGTAGTTTTTTGGAGAATAGGCACATTAGTTTTTTTGTTCACCTTCCTGAACCTACTGTGGTTCCCTGAACCGAATGAATATCAAATAAATGTCAACCATAAGACCATTAATAAATGAGCCTGGTTTGAATTTGTACTTAACTGAATTTTCCTAATATCTTAGATGCTGAGAACAAGAGTTAGTTCATTCAGTTATATTTGTGTGTCCTCCTATTTGACAGTACTATGTGAACTCACATACTTGACTTAGGGTTGAAAACTTATGGCCTAGTGGAGTGGAGAAAAGATGTGATACCAAGTGTGAGTGACAGGTGCTGAAGTAGGAATAAGTACAAATAAAGAGACGAGAGGAGTGGGGTTTGCTGAGGAGTGGTGAGAGCATAAAGGTACAGAGGGTATGGTAAGGTGCCTAGTGGGTCAGCAGATGATTGGATGGTCGTGTGAGTGGGTGAAGGAAGAGATGGTGGGTGGATGACTGCATGGATGGATGGGTGATAGTGGAAATGGAGATGAAGAAGCAGGTTTAAGACACAGTGGGACAGTGTGATCTCCGGGACTGCGAATGGCAAATGGCACATGCAGTCAGACAGGGAAGGGAGTTCTCAAAGGTTCTAAAAACCTAGCCTCGTGGACGGGGAGAATGGTGTTCCACGCATTCACTTGGGAAAGTGGGGGAGCACTAGGTTCTAGGGAAAAGAACTGAAACAACCTGTACTTCTGGGAGAGTCAGGAAACTATCGTAAGTGATGTGTCATTATCACATAGAAACTAGTGTTCCTGCTGGAAGAGGTGGAGGAGGGAAAGGGAGAGTTGGAGCCAAGGGCAGAGTGTGGGCAGGAGGAAGGATAGTCCAAGACTGGCCAGAACTGAGTGTTAGGTGACTATGAAGTGACCCAAAAGTTGACATCTAAGTTTGTCCTGAACGACAGATATAACCCACAGGCTTCCTTGAATCCTATTTATAAATGAGCAAACCAAGAGAACCCTTTCTCGAATTAAAAGCATGTAAATTCGGAAATAATTCTTAGTAATTTTGCTATTTGCGGATTTTGTAGAAGGAAATTTCTGAGACGATGCTGATGTTTTTAGAACAGAAGATCGTGTTAGAAGCAGTGGTGTTTTGAATTCGTCAGAGGAGCTCATGGGCAGCATACATATTGAATAAATAAGGGGTCTCACATCCTGACCTAAATTTAGGATATAGCTATGTAAATTCCATGTCAGCCAGTGCCTTTACAGCACATAAATAAAGGTATTCACAGGAAACTGGCCGCAGACTCCAGTGAAAGAATTGTGACAACAGACAGACTCCTCATGTTGGTACAAAGCATGTCCATGTTTTCTTTCCTGTTTCTCCTAGGTGTTTGCATAGTTTCTAACACATCACAGTAGCACTTGGCTGCAGCACTGGCTCTACAGCACATTCATGTTTTCACCTTCAGGGTAACAGGTGCCTTTCGACATTTAATTTTATTAGTGCCGACGCTGAATGATTTCTGCTTTTTTTTTTGGTTTGCAGGTCTTATCCAACCCATTCCAAGAAACCAGTTTTTCCAAAGTTATTTTAATAATAATTTTGTAAATGAAGCGGATCGACCATACAAATGTTTTTATTGTCATCGAGCGTATAAAAAGTCCTGCCATCTTAAACAACACATCAGGTAAGTTGTAGGTCTAGAGAGGGAGTTCACTGTAATCCGGAGATTTGGTGGTCTGGTGATCTCTAGAAGTAATTGGAATAGTACTGTTAGGTTTTAGTATTTAAAATGTCATATTTCACCCCCAAATGTTGCTAATTGATATTTTTATTCTTTAGTGTCTCAACTAAAATATTTTACTCAGAAATTACCACTGAATTTTATTTGTATTCCCATTATATTTTAGTATTTGCAGCTTTCAGGAAATATCCAAGAAGCATCTGTTTTATTTGATGAGATTGCAGTTAAGGTTTTCCAGCGCATTCAGTGGAGCTTTATTCTTGGTGCTAGCTGGAGCACAAATAAAGATCCTGCAAGGGGTGGTGCTGGAGGAAGGCTGGAGCCCATGGAGACGGCCCGCCGTCTCCGCGTGGCAGCTGTATGCCCTGGGCTCCTCTGCCGCTTGGCCTGCAGCATGGTGAAGGGAATGCCATCTTTCTTTTAGGTCACACACAGGTGAAAAGCCTTTCAAGTGCTCTCAGTGTGGAAGAGGCTTCGTGTCTGCAGGAGTGCTCAAGGCGCACGTGAGGACGCACACGGGCCTCAAGTCCTTCAAGTGTCTCATCTGTAATGGAGCCTTCACCACTGGGGGCAGCTTGCGCAGACACATGGGCATTCATAACGACCTCCGGCCCTATATGTGTCCCTATTGCCAAAAAACCTTTAAGACCTCGCTGAACTGCAAGAAGCACATGAAAACCCATAGGTAGGTATACTTCTGATTGTAATTCCCTGGTGGTGGGGCGTCTTTTTAATTTTGAGTCCGTGCTGTTATTTCTCACCTTGAGTATGTGGGCTAAAGAAACTGAACTGTCAGTAACTGGGGACCTGCTGAGTGCCACACGCACAGCGCCAGTGTTTTGAGGCAGTCTGTGTTGGGCTAAACCCCTAGTGTGGCTCCCTCTCAGAGATGACCTCTGGTACTTAGATGAGATCTTGGACCCTGCCTATCACAGTCAGGAGGTGAAGTTCTGATCAGCGCTGTGCTTTCCAGGAGTGTGATTGGTGAATCTTGGAGGTGATTCTTCTTCACTTGCACTTGAACATGTATCTGGGGCAGCCTGTGGAACCTTCGTTGAGTAGCAGCTGCTCATCTCCGAGGGGTCCTTTCTGGCTAGAGCTGGGCTTTCACACAAGGGTTCCTGAGGAGTGTGGTGGTGTGCAGTCATGTCGAGCCATGAGGTGGCCGCCTCTGGCTTACGTGAAATTCAGTCCTTGGCACCCAGAGAGTGCTACGCTCTTTTGCCCGGGGACATTTACTTTAGGAGTCCCAGTAGTGTAACCCAGATGCGTCTGCCTGGTGTCCCTGTGACCCAGACCCTAGTGGTAGAGTGACTGGACTGTGCTGGTTTGGTGGTGTTCGGTGTCTTACGGATCTGAGAGCAGGGCTTGCTTGTCAGCTTGGCTTCCTTGAGGCAGCACCGTCGGTCTTAGCCTGCAAACTCACCTCTGCTGGGGACTCTCAGGGAGCTCCATATTGGTGGTGCCATTTAGTGGCCCTCACAGCAGCACGCTCTGTCGTACTGCACTGTGGGTTACGAGGACATTCTGTGATGTGCATGTGTTTGAGAACTGGATGTCTGTGTTGGTGTAGACACTCGGGATGCTTGGCTCTGCTCGTGCAGCAGGAAGATGGGTCCCCATGTGGCTAGGGGGCTGTGCCATTAGAGAGGACAGGAGCCGAGTCCTTGTGTGCCCCAGCGGTGTGTTGAGTGCCATTTTCCTCCATCAGGAAGCCTGGCCTTGCGGTGTTCCTTCTGGGATAGGGCTGGGAACATGGGGCCTGAGCCCTCTTTGGTGCGGTTATAGGGCCAGCTGTGTGACATGGAGCCTCGTGTAGACAGTGTTTGTCATGGTGACACTGAGGGCTGCCTGCAGTGGGTCTTTGCAGCATTTGACTTTGTGGTGACAGTGTGCTGGCCGGTTGGCCTGCCGTGGTGCTTTCCCTTTTAGATCATGTGCTTTTGGATCTTCCCATAGGGAGGGTCCCTTTGACATATTGCAGAAAGTTCCCAGAGTACTACATGTTACATGAAAGATGGATGCACATAGTTACAGTCGTCAGGTTGTGGGGAAGAACCCAGGCAGACAAGCATTAAGCGCCTCTCCCACCCACCATGTGAGACCCACGCCCTTGGAATCATGGTGGAGTCTGATGTCTCTGCGTCACTGCCCAGAACTGTGGTGGCAGAGTCTGGGTAGCATGCTTTCTTTTCTTTCTTTTTATTTGTTCTTTTTCAGTTATATATGACAGTAGAGTATATTTTGACATATTATACATGCATGGAGTTGAACATTCTAGTCAGGATCCCATTCCTGCAGTTGTATATGATGTGGAGGTCACTGCTCCTGTATTCGTATGTGAACATAGAAAAGAGGTGTCCAGTTCCTTCTACTGTCTTTCCCATTTCAATCCCCGCTACCTTCCCTTTATTTCTCTTTGTCTAATCCAGTGAACTTCTATTCTTCCCTACCACCCACCCTTATTGTGGGTTATTATACACATGCTAGAGAGAAATTCAGCCTTTGGTTTTTTGGGATTGGCTTATTTCACTTAGCATGATGGTTTCCAGTTCCGTGTTCACCAGCAAATGCCATAATTTCATTCTTCTTCATGGCTGAGTAATACACCACTGTGTATATGTGTACCACATGTTCTTTATCCATTCATCCTTTGAAGGGCATCTAGGTTGGTTCCATAGCTTAGCTATTGTGAGTTGAGCTGCTGTAAACTGCATGTGGCTGGATCACTGTAGTATGCTGATTTTAAGTCCTTTGGGTATAAACCGAGGACTGGGATAGCTGGGTAAAATGGTGGTTCCAATCCTAGTATTTTGAGGAATCTCCATACTGCTTTCCAGAGTAATTGCACTAATTTGCAGACCCACCAACAGTGTCTGAGTGTGCCTTTTCCTCCAAGTCCTCGCCAGCATTCATTGTTGCTTGTACTCTTGATGATCACCATCTGACTGGAGTCAGATGGAATCTCAGTGTAGTTTTGATCTGCATTTCTCTGATTGGTGATGTGCTTTCTGACTCCTGACCTAGATGACTGAGAATTGACTCCAGGAATGACTGGAGGTAGGGAGGAGCATCTGAGGAGACAGCCTGTGGTGGTGCTCGGGGGGTCTGACTGCGGACGTAAGGAAGGGCGGAGCGGATAGCCCCTTGGTCAGGTGGCAGGTGTGCTGTCAGTCGGTCAGTCAGTCACTGTTGATCTTTCTCTCTGAAGGAGAAGTACCATGATGAATACATACTGGATGGGTCTTGTGCGTGCAGATGTTGCTATGAGCAGCATTAGCACCAGGCCATCTGGGAACATGGCTCGTGACGGGTCCTGGACCACGGGCTGAAGTGCCCTTGCTTGTAATTCTCAGGTAGGTCTAGAGAGGCGCTGGCCAGGATGGTGGGGTTCTGAGAAGTTGAGCCCACGGCAGAAGTGAGTTGGGAGTTCCGGTGTTAAGCATGTTGCCACTTTGAGTTTCTGGTGTGTCTTGGGCCCCCTCTCTAGGAGCCTCTGTGTCCTGTGGTCTTCGACGGCTCTAGAAGTAGTGCGACTCCCTTCAGAATGATTAGCAGTGTGTACATGTTAGCTGGGTCACTGTCATGACTTCAAAATGAAGCAATTTAAGAATAAAATGTTTTTTTAATAAGTCACAACTTTTGTGGTCAGATCCTCAGGCAAGTATGGCCAGGTGTCTAACTTTATGAATCGTCGTTGCTTTTTCTGAAGATATGAACTTGCCCAGCAGCTGCAGCAGCACCAGCAGGCCACCTCAGTGGACGACAGCACCGTGGACCAGCCGAGCCTGCAGGTGTCGGCTCCCATGCCAGTGGAGATGGAGGGGGCCGAGCTGCAGCAATCGGCCGAGCCTGTCTCCACTGACCCTGAGGCTATGCTGGACCTGGGGTCGCAGCACGTGGTGGGCACAGAAGAAGCGGCACTGGGGCAGCAGCTGACAGATCAGCCTTTGGAAGCGGATGAAGGTGAATTTTGGGAGTTTCAGCCCCCGCAGGGTTTTGCAGTGCTATTGGGTATTTTACATTTCTCCCTGTGCTCTCCAGTCGCTCTTTGCCCTTCAACTTTACTAGGTTTTTAAGGGCAAGGATTTTTGTTGGTTTTAAACACAAAGAGCATTTGAAATCTTAGGGCTACAGCAAAGTCTACTGACCAGTTCTAGTGCAGTTCCTTTCAGTTTTTTCAAGTGAATGCACAGACACTCTGTTGAGTGTGCACCTGTAATCACACTCCACGGTCTTCCTGTGTGTGCTTTATGACCTACCCGTGTCACTCATATGTCCCGCACCTCCTTCCTCCTAGTGCGTGTCTGCACATCAGTTGATTTCTGTGACAGTTTCCGGGCACAGAGTCATGCAGGCTGATGCAGCTCAGAGAAGGGTCCATTGCTGGTCTGCAGAGAGGTCAGGTGCCTGATTCCTGATATAAAGCAACACATGGCTTCCTTCGTCAATATAGTCTAGTGCAAAAAAAGTCACCTCGGCCGCGGCAGTGTGCACAGTGCTGTGACGGTTTGCTCTCTCACACAGCTCTTGCCTCACACAGGCCTGTCAGCCTTCAGTTTGCCGACCTCAGGGATGTCTCCGTGTTCCTGTAGTCTGTGGGCAGGATTACACACTGTTTGCCCTCCGTGACGCCTGGAGTAATGGGTACCCAGCAGGGTTTCAAGTGGTTCTGGGGGCAGTTGCTTTATAGAAGTATCACAGAGCAATGTCCACAGCCTCCCTATTGCTTTTTCAAAATAAAGAGGCTAACTTTTGAAAACGCAGTGAAATACACCTTTGAACAAATTTATGTGTCCAAAAGTGAGTGGCCTCGGCGTATAAACTGCCCTTTTCTTTGTGTTCTTATACTTAGATGGGTTTACAGCCGCCCAGGACCCTCTCCCAGGGCACATGGACCAGTTTGAAGAGCCGACTCCCACACAGCAGTCCTTTGAGCCATCAGGGCTATCTCAAGGTCAGTGGGTAGGGTGAAGTGGACAAACCAGCTGACCTACATGGGGTTCACTTTCACGAACCACATTTCTGTGTTTCTCTGAAGTCCCTTCTAGAATTTATGACTTCAAACCAAATAACTTTAGCATATATTATGTAATATTTTAAAATTGATAATATACCATGTTGTGGTGTGGTCAGATCTTCTGCAAAATGACTTTCACAACCATTCCACGAATGTTCTAGCCAGAGAAGGCGATGAGTGGGAGTCAGGATGTGGTAGTAGGTGAAGTCGGTGACTGGTTCCCAAAGCCTGCACCAAAGTGATTTGGGGGGATACAGACCATCCTAGAGCTGCTGGCACAAGTGGATTCTGATTCTCAGAAAGTAGAAACGTACCTTTAGACGTTTTTTATTTATAACTCAATTTAAAAAATTTTTTTTTGTATAAAAACTGTCCTATTTTCTGTAGAGCTCTCTTTGTAATGCATTTCAGGTTTCACAGTGAGCGACACGTACAATCAACAGGCTGAGTTTCCACCTGTGCAACAACTACAAGATTCCAGTACTCTCGAGTCCCAAGCCCTGTCCACGAGTTTCCACCAGCAGAACCTGCTGCAGGTTCCAAGCTCTGACACGATGAACGTAGTGAGTGTTTGCAGAGGATGGTGCCAGTCATTACCTAGTGGATACTGGTCTGTCTTCTCTGTGGTTAGAGTTTGCCTACTTACAAGGGCATGCCCACTTCTGGTACTTCTAAGACTAGTGCATCACCTGGGGAACCTCAGTGTGTAGCATGCAAGCTTTCTCCTTAAAATGTCTCCACTTGCTTAATGAGTTCAGCACCATGAGGTGGCTTTACCTTTTCAGCTAAAAGCGAGGAAGTCAGTAAGAGTGCAATAAAATTTGAAGGATATGGCTTTTGCACAAAACCTAAGTATTTTTGTTTGTGGAATCTTAAAAGGAATAAGTTAGAAATCAAGTATTACGTAATTAAAATTTTTAATATCTTATTCAAATTGGAGATGTTTAAATTTGATTTTTCTGTTATTGGAAATTTTTTAATAGTGATGAAAATAATTGACCTATCAATCATTGTCTTTTTTCCTTAAAATCTCATAGTAGCTTTGCCCAGTGGTAGGCCTGAAGACGGCAGAGTGCTTTCTCATGGGCAGACACTGTGTGGCTGGCGCAGGGGCTCAGCCTGGTGGAGAGCATGCTGCTCAGGAGCTTCTCCTCATCCAGGGCCCTCTTAGGAAGCTGCTCGCACGGGGCGGGGCGGTAGCAGAGTGCGTTGTCCCATGTGGTTATGGACGTCAGGCAAAAATCAGAAGCAGCCCTTACTTCCAGCACCACTAGTGGGCTCCACTGTTTACTCGCTGCCCTTGCCGTCCCGGTGTCCGAGGCCTAGCTCACCCTCTGGGATCCGGAGTGGTCAGCGAGCCTTAGCCAGGCTGAGCTGTGACCCTGTGTTGGGGGAGGGGTTACCGTGACTATTCCCTGTGTGTGTGACTATTTCTGGGGTGGTTGGTGGGTCCTTTTTCTTCCCTTGTGGCTTTTGTGACAGGAGAGACAATCTTTTCAGAAAGTGGGATTTTCATTCACTGCAAGTGTGTTAGTCATCTCTCCATCACTGTGACAAAATAGCTGAAAGAAATCACTCAAAAGGCTCCTGGTTTCAGGGGTTCAGTCCCTGGTGGGTGGCCTGTCATTCAGGCCTTTGCTGAGGCACAGCATGGGGTGGAGCGTGGTGGGGCCACGCCACTCACCTCATGGTGGTCAGTAGGCCGAGGGCTGGGGAGGGGCTGGATCCAGTGTCCCTGCCAGGGCGCACTCCCAGTGGTCTCATTCCTGCCACCAGGCCCACTTCCCAGTGGCAGCACAGGCTGGAGACCATGCCTTTAGCACGTGGCCTTTGGAGGGACATCTGCAATCTAGACTGCAGCAGCCAATGAGAGTCCAGCTGACTCGAGTGTCTCTCCTCAAATAAGTCAGTCTGGGCATCAAGGAGACCGTGCCTTACCACGGGCCAGAGAAAGCCAGCACTGCTGCTCAGGGCTGACCGTGGTCTTGTGGCCGCTGCAGCCCAGCTTCTGCAGGGGACTGTGCATCCTGTCCACGCTGCTGGCCGCTGCATCCCTTTCATGTTCACAGACTGCTAAGCCGTCTCCTCCTGCCTCTGTTCACTTCAGACTGCTCGCTTGATTCAGGAGTCGTCCCAAGAGGAGTTGGACCTGCCGACACAACGCCCCCAGTTCCTGGAGGATGGCGAGGACCAGAGCCGGCGCTCTTACAGGTAGAGCCACCCAGCTGGCTTCTAAGTGCAGTGTTGGTCACCTGCGGGCTTGGCTCCCTTGGACCCTGTGAAACAGGGTTGGTTGTCACCCCGCTTCCTCTGGGATCTGGGACAGCAGAGGTGACCTTGACACAACACTGCTAGTGAGGGCCAGGGCAGTTTTTCTTCAGCATGTGCACACTTAGAATCCTTTGCCACAGCTTCCTGTCACCATTGTAATCGTTGTTATGTGGTAGCACGTTTGTGCTCAAGACTGTGCATTCTAGGAACAGCTGTGCCAGGGCACGGGGTTGATCTGTCTCCAGGTTGTTGGCCCTGTGGAGCACCATGTGCCCACTGTACCATGGAGGGCCCTGGCAAAGGTCCGACAGGGAATAAAACAGCTATCTTACAAAATCAAAGATGAATAAAACTGAAAAAACTGAAATGAGCATCGTCCATAGAGATAGCCTAGGTTCTATGATATTTTAATAATTTTATTATTTTCTTAAAGTACTTTTTTAAACTCTTAAACCTTATTTTCAGAGTCATTTGACAACAACAACAAAAAAGAGGACATTAAACAACAACAGCAACAAAAAAAACACCAGGTCATTTAATAAAAAGCCCCTCTTTTCACCTGAGCACCTGCCAGGCTGAGACTCTTGTCCCTTGGAGAGGGGCAGGTTTGGGTCTTTGTTGCTGGGATTGACGGTTGGGAAGAATGGCATGCCAGGTGGTCCTCTCCACCAGGCTGGCATGGGGGTGTTCAGGCGAGAAGTCCACATTTGAGAGTTATCAGTACAGAGACTAGTACTTCATGCCCCAAACAGAAGGGGTTCAGGCTTGTGCCCTGGCCACTCACGAGGAGGTGAGTGGGAGAGGAGCAGCTAGGGGTCGGCGGGCTGCCCGAGGGTGAGTGGCAGGAACTTGGGTAGTGCCGGGGTGCAGAGTCTTTCTCTAAGACGCTGCAGAACCTAGGACACGTAGCTGTCCTTTCCTGTAGTGGGACCAGTATAGGCAGCAGCACGCCTCCCTGGGGATGGGGTCCCAGGCAGACTTGCTCCAGGTGGGCTGGGCCCCACTCTGCACCTGGTTTCACGGGGAGACTCCTCAGAGTCATGTCATGGTGAGTTGACAGGAAGCTGCTGGATGGTAGATCTAGGCAGTTGGTTAGACATGTTAGAGAAACAGTAATGTGAATCTCTTTAGTAACTACTGAGAGGGAAATAATACCGCATAGTTACAGACTCAGAATAACTCTAGTACAATCCGTTTCCTTAAAGTTTAACCAAAAACGTATGTGGATTGGCATTTCTGGAAATGTAGTCTTGGGAGTAGGAAGCACCAACTTTGTGAAAGCAGCAGCTCACAGTGATTGTGCTACTGTTGGGTTTGGGAGAGTTTCTGATGAATCGGGTATTTTGTCTGTCGGGGAGTCATTGGAGGAGTTGTTAATTTGGAAAGAATAAAGCACGTTAAGACCCCGACACCCCCGCAGAACCTGATGTGGCAGGTTGTCCCGCCATTGGTGCTGTCTGTTGTGTTGTCCAGGTGGGCAGTAAGCCTGACCTCAGTGCGCTGCGGCTCCCTCTGCAGCGGGGCCTGGTGACCGTGCTCTGAACTCTCTGTTTGGTTGCAGATGTGACTACTGCAACAAGGGCTTCAAGAAGTCCAGCCACTTGAAGCAGCACGTGCGGTCACACACAGGAGAGAAGCCCTACAAGTGCAAGCTCTGCGGGCGCGGCTTCGTCTCCTCCGGCGTCCTCAAGTCCCATGAGAAGACACACACAGGTCACTGTCTGCTTGGCACGCAGGGACTAGGCTGTCTTGTTTTTAGCACGACAGCTCTGCTGAGATGGGACCCTCGTGCCGCCATTACACCAGCTCCTGGTTGCTGTTGGGGGTTCGTTTTGTCCAGAACCCTGCAGCCCCCGTTTCAGTTTAGAACTTCTTTGTCTCTGACCCTGGAGGTCCACACTTTCTCCCCTTGACCTGCCTTTGTCTTCACAGACTGGTCTGTGTGAGCATTCCGTGTAAGTGGCTCGTGCCACCTGTGGTCTCGTGACTGGCTTCTTTCACTTGGCCAGCACGTTCAGGGTCATCCATATTGTGGCACGTTTCAGTACCGCTGTCCTTTCTATGGCCAGCGTATCCCTTTCTGTGGCCACTTTTCATGCACATGTACCACCTGTCGTCAGGGGACATCTGGATCGTTTCCGTTTTTTGACTGAAGAATCATGCTCTTGACCTCAGAACCTCTGTTTCTATGTGGCCACGTGTCTCTACCTGGGAAAGGAATCTCTAGGATGTAGGATGATGCTTTTTAAGCCTTTGAGCATATTCAGCTCTTTTCCAAAGTGGCTGCACGTTTTGCTTGTCCACCAGGAAGCGCGTGTGGGCCTGGCCTGCTCCACGTTTACACCAGGCTCACTGCCAGTGCCTTTTACTGTGACCATGCGGGGCAGGTGCAGCGCCAGCTCCTTGTGGTTTTGATGTGCATCTTCCGTGGCTCATGTGCTATTTGAGAAATGTCTGTGCTAATCCTATGTCTACTTCAAAGATTGCTTGTCTTAACAGTTACTGAGTTGTAAGAGTTTTTTTTAATATATTTTGGTCACTGGACCTTTATCAGATATATGGTTTACGATTGTATACCTTGAGTGCATTATATTTATCCGTTGAGCACATCCAACATACTTAGTCAACATCAGTAGTGTACACGTTTAATATAGGTATGGATTCTGTAGAGGGCTTTGTTTGAGAATGAAGGTGTGTCACTTAGACATATCCTCGCAAGCAAAGAGGAGAATTCTCAGGAGTGCCTCCATAATGTAGAGGCTGGGGAGTGGCGTCGAGGCTGCTGGGGACACTGGTGTAGCAGAGGCCCAGGAGCCGCCAAGGGCCAGGGCCAGGGCTGGGGTGGCCACACTCCTTTCTGGATCCTTCCTTGAATTGCTGGAAAGGAGGGAGGGGCTGGGGTCGGCCTTCCCAAAGGTGAAGCCACAGATGCCCAGTAGACTCTTCCTAGGGCCTGAGGCATTTGCTGTGGCAGTGAGGTGAAGACAAACTCGAGGAAAGGTCACTTGGGTCAAACTGTACACACTGTGTCAGCTTCAGTGAAAATGCTGATGATGGAGAACACTAGGTGTTTTTGTGTGCTAGGGATTGAACCCAGTGGTGCAGTACCACAGAGCCACATCCACAGCCCTTTTTGTTTCTTTATTTTGAGACAGGGTCTCGCTAAGTTGCCGAGGCTGGCCTCGAACTTGCGATCCTCCTACCTCAGCCTCCTGAGTAGCTGGGATCATACTGCGCCCGGTGACTTGGTTTGTTTTGAGAAACGTCTTCTCAGAGGCTGTTAATGTCAGTAGAGAATATGGTAAGATGTGCTCTGTCAGTTTCCATGTTCCTAACACAGTCCAGTTCCTAAAGCTCGGAAACCACAGCACACACACGGTCTGAGTTGTAGCTTACTGAACATGTCTATGCTTTGCGTGCATATGGCCTGAGGCGGTCGGATTCTCCCCAATGGCTGCTGTCTCCTCTGTCGTCACAGGGGTGAAGGCGTTCAGCTGCAGCGTCTGTAACGCCTCGTTCACCACCAATGGCAGCCTCACGCGGCACATGGCCACACACATGAGCATGCGGCCGTACAAGTGTCCCTTCTGTGACGAGGGCTTCCGCACCGCGGTTCACTGTAAGAAGCACATGAAGAGGCACCAGACGGTCCCCTCTGCTGCGTCGGCAGCTGCAGAGACTGAGGGAGGAGGTATTTTCCATTTGTTGCTTCAAGGTTTATTAGCCAAATGCTGATTTAGTAATAAAGTCACATACGAATCTCCTGGAATGTTTAAACCTGTATATAGATTAAGCTTGGGAGCACCCTCAACTTTTAAAAAATAATTGTTTTCTGAGTATGAAACCCTCCATGCCTTTGGAAGAAGTTGAGAAAGGCCCTGGGCCGCCACAGGAGGTGCTGGCACGCGTGAGCTCAGGCACACGTTGACACGTCTACTCCAGCCGTGTGACGTCTGTGCGTGCTGTTGGAGTCCACCTGGGCTTCTTTCCCAAAGCCTGCTGCGCAGGCGTGATGAGGTGGCCCAGGCCGTGCCAGGCGAGGCAGCTGCGTGGAGCAGCCAGCCTCCACCTCCCCCGAAGTCCTCGTCAGCTGTCACGGCCTCTTCTCTGGTTGGCCCAGGACCTGTGCAGTGAGGGCGGCTGTGCCATGAGACTTTGCCCTCCCTCCCCCAGGGCCGCCCTCCTGAGGCCCTGGCCTCCGAGTTCCCGCCTTCCGAGCTCGCCAGGGTCCGTCCTCAGCAGGTCCCACTAGCGCACGCTGGCAGCACGGAGAGCGGCTCCCTGGTGCTGCCTCGCGGGTGCCTGCAGGCTCTGCTGAGGTTCCCCCTCGCTGTGCATCCCACAGGCCTGCTGCATCCTGTGGCCATGAGCGCTGCGCTTACCGCGGTGCTCTGTGCTTGCTGAGGGCGTGTTGTGCTGATGAGGGCGCCAGGTCATTTGGTCAGTGTCTGGGGACCAGGTCTGCTTAGGACGTGGACCCCTGCCCCAGGGTACTGGTCCTTCCATCTGCTCACGAGGTCTCAGACCCTGACGGCCCCTGCATGTTCCCTTGAAGTGAGAGCAGCGTGGTTTTCTTCAGAATCCACCTCGCTTGCCTTCAAGAGGCAAAATCTGTGACCTCCACGCAGTGCAGCGGCCGCTCTGGGTTCCAGCTTCTGACCTCTGAACCTGGTGGAGTGGTCATGTGCTCGGGTTCAGTGCTTAGTAGAGCCTCTATTTCCACAGGTTAAATTCTGCCGTGAGGTTTAGTAAGGTGTAAAAAGCAACGGAGGTTTGCTTCAGATGAATAAAGAACACAGGACATGCAGGCATTCCATGTGGCTTGGAGGGTGCTCACTGGTCAGCCCGTGGGTAAAAGCCCTTGGTCCTGTCGTGGACACTCAGCATGCTGACGAGTTGGTGCCTTGGGATTGGCGTGGGTTCTGGAAGGCTTTGTGCCACTGCCTAAGTGCTGACGAACACCAGGACAGACCTGTTGCTGTCTCCTCCCATCTTGTGTGTGAGAAGCCACCTGTTGTCTGTTCCCGCACAGCTGGACTCCTGGGACAAGGCCTGACCCTTGGTTTCCTTTGGCAGTTGCGCTGTCAGCCTGTGCCGTCGATGCTCTCTTTTGCTTACCATGCTGAATCTCCTTGCACTTCTCTCCTTCCGTGGCTGGTGCTGTGTCGACATGTTCTTTTGATCCCTTAAAGTCCTCAGTCGTCCTCACTTGCATTGCCAGCCTCACAGGACCGTGTCATCCTGAGCTCAGCTGCCGGCCTTCTCCTCCCCGGGCCCCTGCTGCCAGCTCTGAGGCCCACCAGTTGGTCTTCACTGGCTCTCTGGGGTTGGCACTGGCCTGCTATTCATGTTTCCGTTGAGTTCTGAGTGTCAGTCGTGCATGCCGCTGTGGTCTCCCCTCCCGTCACACGTTTTCCTGTTACGTTTCGTCGCAGCTTCTTCTTACTTTACACTTCACTCAGGCTGCCCAGACATACACGTATGGATGTATGTATTCCCTTTCACCTTGTTCTTTGCAGTGAGTTTCTTAACTGGGGCTCTGCTGCTTTATCAGCTTGGTCTCCCGTTTGGGGCTTCTGGTTTCCCTGCTGATGGCAGTTTGCTCTTGGCCTGTCCCTAAGTGACTGCATTTGTGAGCACTGCAGGCTCGTGCGGTTCCAAGCCGCCGGCTGGCCTTGTGTTGGGGTCAGTCCCAGCATCCTTGGGGTCAGCAGGCCCTCCCCAAGGCATGTCCTTCACATGCCGTTTTCTTCCATGATCTTGCCTGACTTTTCAGCAGGATCGTGGTGGGAAGGGCAGCCCTTACGTCCTTCAGCACAGCTCAAGTGGACTGTCCTGAACGTTACAGGCACAGCCAGTTGTCATCGACTTGTTCTGTGGAAACCTGGGCTTTGGTGAGGTTTTGATCCGTCTTCCTGTGTTTGGGTAGACATGTGCCTGGAGGAAGAGGAGGAAAATTCTGACAGAAGCGCATCGAGAAAGTCCCGTCCTGAGGTCATCACCTTCACCGAGGAGGAGACGGCCCAGCTGGCCAAGATTCGGCCCCAGGAGAGTGCCACTGTGTCTGAGAAGGTCCTGGTGCAGTCGGCCGCAGAGAAAGACCGCATCAGCGAGATGAAGGACAGGCAGGCGGAGCTCGAGGCTGAGCCTAAGCATGCCAACTGTTGCAGCTACTGCCCTAAAAGCTTCAAGAAGCCCAGCGACCTGGTGAGGTGAGGCACCTTCAGCCTTGTGGGCGGCTCTCAGAGACTTGAAAATACCCGCTGGGATTCCTGTGGCACTCCTCCCTGCAGTGAGGGAGGTTGCCCTGTGTGCAGGAGTTACAGTAGTGTTCCCTGCTGGAGTGGCGGGTTCCAGCCATGTTAACTCAGTAGTGACCTCATTCAGGATAGTAGCGGGAGGCCTGTTTCTCCATGGTTTGCTTGTGCATATTTCTGTGTGATTGTGGTCATAGCAGGAAATAAAAATATTTTTATATCGAGGAAGACAGAGTGCCAGGCTTTGAGGGTGTGCAGAAGAGCAGCAGATGCCCTCCTGCCTGGGGTTGCTGGTCTGTGTGAGGAGCACACCTCCAGCTAGAGACCAAGGAGTACTCAGGCCAACAGCCAGAGATGGGCAGTGGATGCAAGAGATAGAGCATGGCGGGTGGTAAGGAGGCCAGAAAAGGCGGAGTGAAGTTAGGAGGAGCTAAGGACTGTGCACCTGGGGAGGTCTAAGTCTAGACACGCTCCCCAGGTTCTGGAAGTTTCTAAATCTGAAGCAGGGCTGCTTAGTTGTACCTCCTAGAGCAAAAACTAGACAGATAGGCATAGAGCAGCTTGGTAAGTCCAGGTGGTGAGTGTGCAGACTGCTCCAGAACATAGATGGCGCATTTTCCACGTGCTCTGGACCCTCAGTGTGCTCTGCAGGGCTGTGGGGGCAAGGCGGGAGGGGGGGGGGCGTGGGTGTGGGTGGCACTGGGGACATGTGTATCCTGAGAGAAGGGGACGTGTGTTCAGCCAGAGTGACGACAACAGTGCAGGTGGAGAAAGCCCAGAGCTGGCTCGTGTGGGCAGAAGGGCCTTGTGTGGTGAGCTCCTTGGGCCTTGAGCTGCAGCTCAGGATGGGCATCCAGGTGGTGTGCTCTGAGGTTGGGGGACACGGCACTAGAAAGTCAAGCCATGGAGGGAGTAGCCAGGAGAGTCTAGGTTTTAGGACTGGGACTGCAGCCTGGCCAGCAGTGTGGGGGGCCGGGAAGCTAAGGAACTGGCTGGCAGGGACAGTTCTGTCACCGAGGGAGTTGGCTGGGGGATCATGGATGAGACAGTTGACCTGACACCTGTGTGTGGGTGTTGTTGAGATGGTGTCTAAGTCTGCACCCCACTCAGAAGCCCCCAGGCCTGTAGGGAGGAGGTAGATGGAAACTGGGCCCTCCCTGGCACTGCGGGTCCATCATGAAGACCAACAGGACAGGAGCCAGTTCTGAAAATAAGAGTGCATGGTGGACGGGGGCCCGTCCTTCCCTCAGCAAACTTCCAGGCTCAGCCTCCCCTCCTGCATCTGAGTCGGGGTCACCATGAGGCAAACCAGGCAGGAGGAGGGCTGTGCTGCTCCCCAGAGACAGCCGCTGTCCCGTCTCCTGTGCTTTCAGAAATGTGCCTGCACTTTGCCTTCAGTTCTGTGGTCTGCTCCCCGCTGGCCGCCTTCCGTGTCCCCACGGGTCTGAGGTGTCTTTCTGTCAGCCCCGATCTGCCCTCCTTCCCTGTCGTGTTGACCTAGTGTTCCGCTGCACAGCATCCTGGACCCTGGCACCCCCGTGCAGAAGGCCACGTGCTCCTGCAGGCCTTAGGACCTGTGTCCCCTGAGCGCCTGCTCACTGCCGGTGTGGTGAGAGTGTGTCCCCCGGGCCCCGGGGCTATGCTGTCTCCAGCAGGAGGGCAGGCTTTGGCTCTGGGTGGGGCTGCCACTTAGCCTGGGTCTTGGGCATGCTTTGTTCTTTTTTGGTACCAAGGATTGAACGAAGGGGCACTGACCACTGAGCATCATCCCCATCCCTATTTTGTATTTTGTTTAGAGAGAGGGTCTCACTGAGTTGCTTAGTGCCTCGCCATTGCTGAGGCTGGCTTTGGACTCATGAGGCCTTAGCCTCCTGGATCACAGGTGTGTGCCTCCGCGCCCGGCTGCTCAGTCATTTCTTGTGTGAAATTCACCTTGTCAAGTTCTCTACGCTGATGTGGGCTGTCTTCTTGCTTATTGACAAGAGTTCTTTGTTGTTTCTAAGAAATCAGCCTTGTTTCCATTTGTCTTGCAAATATTTTTTTTGTTATTTACATTTTAATGGTATTTTTCACGTGTAGAGTGAACCTCAAGATTTTTATTTGGCGGGGCTGGGGCGGTGGCTCAGTGGTAGAGCACTTGCCTAGCATGGGTGAGGCACTGGGTTCAATTCTCAGCACCACATATAAATGAATGAATAAAATAAAGGTCCATCAAAATCTAAAAAAAGAAAATATTTTAAAAAATTTGTTTGGTCAAACTTAATCAGAACATAGGAATATATGATTTTTATTTATGTGGTCATAAATTTCAACTATGCGGCTGTTTGTAAGTGTATGTATATTTAAAAACAAAATCCCTGAACTACAAGTGTCTTTGTCAGGCATGTTCGAATCCACACTGGAGAAAAGCCATACAAGTGTGAGGAGTGTGGCAAGAGCTTCACTGTGAAGTCCACTCTCGATTGCCACGTGAAGACCCACACAGGTAGGTCAGCCCTGGGCAAGGCCTTGCTGTGCTCGTGTTTTATTCCCATGTATTTCCCACACTTTGATACTTTCAGCATCATCGAAAGCTTAGAAATCAGGAACCATGAGAAAGTAGATATAAAAGATCATTTTTTTCTAATCCTGACGTGAGGAAAATGATCTCAAAAAGAGGATTAGATCTCAGAATCGAAGTCACAGGTTGTCTGTATTCTTCATGTGACCTAAATGGCTGTTGAAAAGATGGCCTCTGGGACTCGTTTGGCTATCGGAGTCGCCTGCAGCTTGTTGAGGCTTTTTTCAAACTGGGACTGTCAAGTCCTACCAAAGTGTCCAGGTCGGCATACTTTCTGTGTGAGGAGGGGACAGTTAATGTCCAGCGTGCCTGGCCTTTTTCTTTCTTTTGTCTGGATTGAGGCCTGAAAGTCGGTGGTGCCCTCACATCCCTGGCTGTGCCTGCCTGCCTTCTGCACTGTGGGCCCTCCTCCTGCCCAGGGTGGGCTCCTGCTCCTCTGAGCTGCAGGTCCCTGCGTGTGCAGCAGGCACGAGGGTGGCACTTCCCTCCCAGGCAGTTGAGGAGCGTTGGCTGCGTGGGAAGTGCTGGGTGGACCTTGGAGGTGCCTGCCCTTACTGTGACGCTCGGGGTTGTGACTGCCACACCCTAATGTGCTCTTCATGATGGTTGTGAGCAGAATTGAACAGTGTGTGGCGTCCTGTGGTTCTTTTCTGACGGCGTCATGTTTAGAGCTAAGCAGACACGTGAATTCGTGTGCAGTTTTCCTTTTGTGTCCTGGGGGTCTTGTGGTTTTCTCTTGTGTCACTCTGTGAACTTGGGGGGGGGGGGTGAGGAGAAATTGGCGCTGCCTGCCTTGGCACCCCAGGGCTGGTGCACTATCTTCAGCCTGGTGGGTGCTGGGAGGGGCTCAGGGTCCTCAGCACCTGCTTGGCGGACTTCCTGCAGCTCACGTGGACCGGAAGTAGAGAGGCGTCTCTGAAAATGCTTCCGGTGCACCTTTCTCCACGTGAAAGACCCCAAACAGTGTAAAATCTCGTATTCCCATGGTCCTTGCCTGCACATCCCTGGTGAATCCCGGTGCCTGGGCAGCAGAGGGAAAGAGGGGGCAGGAAGCTTTTCTGCCCAGGCTCCTCCAGGGCAGAGCCTCTGCTGTGACACTTTGCCCTTGTGGCCTTTGTTACATGGATGATGGTAAGAAGGGTAAGGAAGGAAAGAAGTGGGTCCATGATACCAGACACATGGCCCTGTGGACATTTCCCCATGTGTGGCATTACCCTATGCCAGCCACATTGGTTGTCCCTGTTTATGCTAAGATGCTAAAGCACCCTTTGTAAATCAAAGAGAAGCACATACAACAGCCTTGAGCTTCCAGTGGCAGGCCGTGGCTCAAGGGCTAATCCTGGGGGGGTGAGGAGCCTCACAGTTCACACGGTGGCAGCCTGCCCCAAGGCTCTGCACCTGTCGGCCAGGTCTGCAGGGTCTGGGGAAGGTTCCCTGTGGAGCACTTGGGTGGGCTGCCTCGCTGCTGAGCAGGGTCCCGGAGCCCCGCTGACACTCGGCTGGCTCTCTGTAGGCCAGAAGCTCTTCAGCTGCCACGTGTGCAGCAACGCCTTCTCCACCAAGGGGAGCCTGAAGGTGCACATGCGCCTGCACACGGGAGCCAAGCCCTTCAAGTGCCCTCACTGTGAGCTCCGCTTCCGCACCTCGGGGCGCAGGAAGACGCACATGCAGTTCCACTACAAACCAGACCCAAAGAAAGTCAGAAAGCCTGTGACACGCAGCTCACCAGAAGGCCTGCAGCAGGCGAGCCTGCTCAGCCCCTCCTCCACGGACCCCAACGTGTTCATCATGAACAACTCTGTGCTGACAGGACAGTTTGATCAGAATCTGCAAGGACTGGTGGGCCAAGCGATTCTTCCTGCCGCCGTGTCAGGTAAGAGTCGAGCTGGGGAGCGGCCCAGTCCTGGCACACTGGGCGTCCCCTCGTGCCCGGGTGGGAGGACTGCCATTTCTGCAGCAGGATGCCCTTCCTGGAGCCCCTCCCTCCGAGGCCAGAGGGTTAGAGAGTTCACCTCCCCTTCCCCTGCTGTTAGGTTGCTTCCCAGCGCCTCAGCCCTTTGGGTGCTTTCATTTTTAATGGGCTGAGCCTTGCTTCTCGCTGCTTGGCACCCTTTTAGATTCAGTGTGAGGGTTGGCTCAGGAGCACTCGTTGACATAGCTTCAGGTACAGTGGCGTTACCATGTTGCTGGGCCACGGTCCGTGGAAGGCGTCCAGGTCTGACCCACTGGGCTGTGAGTTCTTACTGCCGCAGACATGCTGGCGCCTGGCAGCAATCCACGCTGGCCTGGCACTTCTTGGGCACTGCTGTTCCGACCTGGTCTTACCTGAGGACTCTCTTTGAGCCAGTTTGGTATGTTCAAAATGGATAGTCCTATTATTTATCTCACAGGATTTGTTCTTTGGTGATTAAATTAGGTCGTGTATGGTGTGGTGAAAATACAGGATTACTGTAGTGTGTCCGGCATTTATAAAACCTACCTATTTAGAAATCCCTATGTAAACATCAGCTCCTTCAGATTTGAAAATCATTTATGGTGTTTGACTGTCCCTTCATTCTTTTCTTGGGCAGCTGGTGGTGACCTGACCGTGTCTTTGACAGACGGGAGCCTGGCCACCCTGGAAGGCATCCAGTTACAGCTGGCTGCCAACTTGGTTGGGCCAAATGTTCAGATTTCTGGAATCGATGCCTCTAGCATCAACAACATCACGTTGCAGGTGCGGTGACTGTGTGGTTCCTGTGCTTTCATGTTGTCTACATCACGGGACGGCACGAGATTTCCCTGACGGGCGTCTGTTACTTTTCAGATCGATCCCAGTGTTTTGCAGCAAACACTGCAGCAGGGCAACCTGCTCACCCAGCCACTCTCTGGAGAGCCCGGCACCGCCCCTCAGAACAGCTCCCTGCAGACCCCTGACAGCACCGTCCCAGCCAGCGTCGTCATTCAGCCCATCTCAGGCCTGTCCTTGCAGCCCACAGTGACATCTGCCAATCTGACCATCAGCCCACTGTCTGAGCAGGATTCCGTGCTGACCACCAGCAGCAGTGGTGAGAGTCGTGCTTGTGTCGTGGTCATTTCCTTCCCTGGGCAAACCCACCACGTGAGCCAGACATCCTGGGGATGGAGGGAACCTGTCTGTGTCCTCAGCCCTGCTTGCTCTGTGCGTCCATGGGGCACTCGTTCTGGCTGTCACTTGGCTCATGCCGCATCAGGTTCCCTTGCAAGGCTGTGGCACATGTGCACGTATGTTGTATCTCTGTGGTGCTGTGGATCAGACCCAGGGCCTTGCAGGTGCTGGGTCACGGCTTATCTTAGAGGAACTAACTAGAGGTGACGGATAGGTCATTTTGAATCTTTGTCTTGTTGAAATAACAGTTTAATTAAATTATTTTTAATATATATGAGGATAAATGTGCAGTTTTAGATCTCAGCTGTGCTTTGCTTTTGTACTGATGAGCAGGGACCCAGGACCTCACTCAAGTGATGACTTCTCAAGGCCTCGTGTCCACATCCACGGGCCCGCACGAGATCACCCTGACCATCAACAACTCCAGTCTCAGCCAGGTCTTGGCCCAGGCAGCGGGTCCCACTGCCACGTCCTCCTCAGGGTCCCCACAGGAGATCACGCTGACTATCTCTGGTTAGTAAGTAGGTTTCCGCCTCCTCGCCCTGCAGCTCAGGTCCACGCTGTTGTGGTTCCTCTCCCAGGACAGCTTGGCGTAGCACCAGGGTTAGGTGTGAGGAACACGAGCCTGGGAGCTCCTGCCAGAAATCAGGACATGGTTTCTCCTGTCACTTCCTGCACGTGGAGTCGACTGTGTGATGCACTGATTGGTCTTGAGAGAGCCTGTGATTTTGCAATGTTGTGTTCAGTGAAGAGCAGAACAGATAGCTTTGTGATTCTTCTCATGCTCTGTAAACCGAAGGCAGTCACTGGGTGAATTGTGTCAACAAGGACATCTTGGAGACCCGTTGTGTTCACCTGCTTTTTGTCTTCAGAAGCCTACTCAGATTATATAGAAAGAATTAAAATATGGTAGAACATTGTAAAGCAGGTAAACAGGCCAAAAATGTCGTTGGGCAGTGTAGCTCACGTAGGTGTACAAGTTAGTCATAGCCCAGGTCAGTTGGTGAGCAAGCACCCATCTCCGGGTGCGCGCCTGCCTGGGTCCTGGCATGGCCACAGTCCTCACAGTGTGCTCTGGCCTAGGGGTGCTAGCGTCACGTGTGTCTGGCACGCTTCATCCCCGGGATTTTCAGCCCTGAGCTCTTCTTCATGTGAACTAGGAGTCACTTTTAATGTGACGATTTTTATAGCCCCGTCCACGTGCCAGGTGTTATTCTAGTAACTTGTTGAATATTGATGCCTTTATATTAGTTCACTTAATCCTCATAACTACCACATGAAGTTGTTCTTGGAAATAGCAGAGCCATTTTACTGATAATAAAAATTCCTTCTGTGGAGATCTGGTGTGAGGGAGGGCAACACCCTGTTTCCCCTTAAGCAAGTAAAGGGGAGCACAGCAGACCAAGTTCCCGCCAACTCAGCCATGAGGCCACCCGCGGTGTTTTACTTTTATTTCAGTGAGATCTTTGCAGAAATTAGCAATGGGATTAAAAGAAAGGATATGTTGTGAGAACAGAAACCTTTGTTTTCCAGTATGGTGTCTTTATTCCTTTGTTTGTTTTTATTTTGTGGTACCAGAGATTGAACTCAGGGGCACTCAACCACTGGACCACATCCCCAGCCCTGTTGTGTATTTTGTTTAGAGACAGGATCTCACTGAGTTGCTTAGTGCCTTGCTTTTGCTGAGGATGGCTTTGAACTCGTGATCCTCCTGCCTCAGCCTCCTGAGCTGTGGGATGACAGGGTGTGTGCGCCACCACGCCCAGCCTTATTCCTTTTTTTTTTTTAATGTGAGAATTTTAGATGCTCTTAACATTGACTTTTATGTAACTCAGTAATTTCCTGATGTATAGCTGACTTTTAATATTGGAACCGTAGATGGTTATTTAAAGAAAGCTGTTTTGTTGATGAGATTGACTTTGAGGACCCCAGTATGGGTGGCGTTGAGCGAGGCCCCATCAGAAACACTCGATGCATGATTCTCACTTTCAGTTCAAAAGATGTCTTCTAGGCCGCTGTATTCCACGGCACTTCTTAATATAGGCAAGAACAGTCCTTTGCTTCCCCAGCCCAGCCCAGTTGTTAATAAAAAGTGGTTCACCTTCCCCTGGAGCCTGCTCTGCAGACGGTGAGCAGATCCCAGCCTCTGTGGTCCTCCTGCTCTGAGCGCTCCAGGCTGTTTAGCACAGGGAGGGCTCCACAGTGTGGGTCTTAGGGACTTTGTGTTTGCAGAAGGCAGCTGCAGGTGAGAGCTGGCTTTGCTGTTGGCTGTGGCTCCAGGGCAGGCTCCTGGCCGATGCGACCGCGCCTCACAGGTGTTGGCAGAGGGTTTTGTTGTTTTTCTCCATAATTGGGGTGTAGCTTTTTGAGCTTTGGTTGCCATCTTGGGATGCTCATGGCACCCATTGAAGGATGAGTGGGAAGTTGAGGACGGAGCCTGGGTGCCACCAGTGCCCGCGTGCCACTTGCCTGTGCCTGAGTGCTTGCGCTCACCAGTAGCGCTGTACCAGCCTCTGCGTGCTCTCATAGGTCAGGCAATCCCTCTGAGACCATCCTGCTTGCCAGGAGGAGAAGGCATCTGCTGTGTCCAAGAAAGGCCTGACATTACCGATTCTGTCCCAGACAGCTTCGTTCTCCTAGCACCGACTGCAAGGGAAAGCATCTAAAAGTTCTGTTATCTTTTGCTAGAGAAACTTAAGAAAGAGTCAGCTAATGTTGAAGGCCTGCATGAGGGTTCCTCTGACTCACGTGTTTCGGAGCAGGAGGCGCTGAGGTGAGGAGCCTGAGCGGAGCAGCCGTGGGAGTCAGTTTCTCCTGCTGCGCTGTGGACCAGCTGCTACTCAGTGGGTCCTGTCTGGCGGCTTTCTCCAGTGGTCCCTCTTCCCGGGAGTCCTCACCTGAGTTTTCTCTCTACAGTGGCAGCAGTGACTGGGCTGTGGGTCTCATTTTCACTCTTCTTTTACTCACGTTTTTCAGTACTACAGTAAGCAGCAGAGCATCCTCACCTTAGATATATAGAAACTAAGAAGAACCTTCTCAAAAAATTGGGTTAAAGGCTCTGCCTTTCCTTTGTGAACTTCAGGACCAGCGCCCTTCCTGCCTGCTTTGCACTGACCTCTTTCTCTTGCCCACCTCGCAGAGCTTAATCCTACAAGTGGGAGCCTGCCTTCCACAACACCAATGTCACCATCAGCCATCTCCACTCAGAACTTGGTCATGTCTTCGTCAGGCGTGGGGGGCGATGCCAGCGTCACGCTGACCCTGGCCGACACTCAGGGCGTGCTCTCAGGAGGCCTGGACACGGTTACACTGAATATCACCTCTCAGGTGAGCATCATGGGGGAGGTGGGGACCTTTTCAGAGGGTGACTGTGGAACTTCATGAACTTGCTCTTTCCCAAATGTATAATGTTTCTGAATGTTTTCTTTCAAAATTAAAATTTGGCCAAATAAAGTAATTATGTTAGACCCAAAATGGGGGGAAAATTCAGGCAACACAGGAAAGCATAAAAAATAAATTTAAAAAAAGTCTTTAATCAATACCTAAGTGGAATTATGGTGAACATTTTCATTTACTTGTCCTTCTAAATCTTTGTAGTCCCACATACAGATGCATATTTTAAAAATTTTTACAGAAATAGGGCCTATAATGTACTGTGTGGTGTAAACTCGTATCGTAGATGTCTTCTCCTATAATTTTAATACTGCAAAACCTGATAAGAGGCCTTACAGCATTCACTTTTGCAGGCAAGCCTTGCTGAGGGGTATCGTGCTGTTTGCAGGGGTACGGGGAGGGGTAGGACCTTGGTGCCCTTATCACTGAGGTTCCTGGTGCATGGCTGGATCCAAGGCCTGTGCGTTTTCACAGGATGCTGGAAAACTGTCTGGCAGTACCTAAATCGTTACAGTTATTTACTGTCATAAAAATATAACCTGAAACTCAATAGGTGGTCATGAAAATTAGCAGTTTGTGATGGTGATGGAGAGACAGGTGATAGGAGTCAGTCTAGACTTGAGCATTGGGGGTTTATGTCGGTCCTGGAATCTCATGTGCTCCTTGGGTTTGGTGTTTTAATGTGGTGCTGGGGTCACTCCACCACAAACCACAACCCAGCCCTCCTCAGGTTTAGCGAGGAGATGGAAGAAGAGCACCAAGAGGGGTCAGAAGTGAGGAATCTGTTTTGCGCAGTCGGAGGAAACTAGGGTCCCAGGGACTAAGAGGAAGCAACAGCTAAGCATGTAATTATTATAAATGTTTGTAAGTTTTGAGAGTCTCAGATACTTATTATATATTAATATTTTTGTTTCTTTTTATAGTTCATGAAAGAAAATGGTTTTAAAAGCAATAGCACTCTTAAGTAATTTACTTAAATAATATTCTTATGTAATTTTGTCCATCAGGCAAAGTTGAATCTGTAATAGCAAAACATTTGGAAAAAAATTTTTATGAATCCATAGTTAACCCTAATTTAAAATATAGTTTTGTCATAGTTGAAAGACAGCGATGTGCAACATCCTTCAGTGTAGAGCAACCTTGTGGAGAAGCCCTAGAACGCTCCCGAGGCAAACGTGGGAAGGGAGACACTGGGCCGTGGGCTTCAGAGGAGCAGAAAGGTGCGCCAGACGTCTGCTCAGAGAGCGGAGGCGTTCAGCGCGTACTCTGAAGAGAAGTGTGTTATACATGAATTCTTCTCAGTTTATATAACTCTGTTATTCCAGGCAGTTGTTGGGTACAAAACATCTGAAGCTCAATTGTTCAGGCATGTAATTATGATTTTTTGAGTCCTGGTTAAGTATCAGACTTTGGCCTTGGAGTGAGTTGGAAGTGGGACAGTCCCATGAAGACCTGTGTGTGGAGAGGGGCCTTTCTCTCAGTGTAGTGCTGGCCTTGGCCGCCCCTGCTGCCGGGAGCTTCCAGAACTTCCACCTCTCTCCACTTTCTCCTCCTCCACCTCACTCCTGGGGCCCTCTCTGGTGCTGACCCCTGTGATGTCTCTATGGAGGCGGTATTTATTTAGGACCGTTGAGGGCAGTAAAGTTATATGTGCTGCTGAGAAGAATGTTTCTGATGAAGTTTTAGTACCTATAATTAGTGAACTAGATTGACTCTCAGGGGCCTGGTGGTGATCTGGGAAACTTGCCGTCACGTCAAGCGTTGATCACTAGTGTCAACTCTTGGTCATTTCTCAGTATTCCCCAGCTGGGTTCACCACTGGCATTCCTGGGTCTCGCCAGCCCCTAGTGGGTTCGGTGGCCTCCTCTGGCTCAGGTGCAGCAGCCAGGCTGTCCAGCACCAAGCCTCCCTGCAACTATTGTGGGCGCAGGTATTGGGCTTGCATGCGCCTGTGGGAAGTTCCTGTGCATGTGGGGAGCACAGAGTCCTGTCGTTTCTCCCTAAGTAGAGACTAAGTATAGAAAAGAAATAAGTAGATTTGTAAGTAACAGTATCCACCAACAGGACTTTTGGGTGATACCATCTAAGTGGGTTCACGTGAGACATGTGGATTCTCAAGTGTAGAATTTACCGGACTCTAGATTTTTTATTTGGGGCATTTGTGTTAAAAATAGTTACTATTTGCAATTAAAACACAAATAAGCAGCCAGTAAATGACATTGTGTTTCTTTGTAAAAGCTTCTGTTTTTAGGGGATTGTGGGCTCTCCAGCATTGCAGTAACTAGGAGGGGGGGCCTCTGTGCCCTTTCCTCCTCCTCCCTGCATGGTGGTATCTTGGAAAGACAGCAAAATGCAGGCACGTGCTGCAGCCTGGTGTCATCACCACGGAGTGGGGCAGACGGTCCACTCCGGACCCCTCGTGCTGCCCTTTTATAGCTACTCACCCTTCTTTATCCCTGACTACTGCTAATGTGTGTTTTATGTCTACGATTTTGTCATTACAATCTAAAAGGAATCATGACTTTTCCCCTGTGAATGCTGGGTGCCTCAGCTTCAGGCTGGGAGTATTTCAGTTTATGACCCAACAGTGATTCCAGTGTACCCCAGAACTTCTGCCCAGCAGGTTTTCATTTTTTATCTTGCCTTTGATTAAAGAACCTGAATTAACAAGTCCAGTTTGACACCATTTTTCAAATACGATAGGCAGGTGGTAGCTGCAGTGAGCCACAGATACCAAGGGAAGTGTCGTTGCTGTGGGCCATGTGAGAGCAGCACTGCTCAGCGCGTGCCCCTGCAGGGCGGTGAACACAGGACTTAGTCCATGCCCACGTACCAGCCAGACTGACTGTGGAGATAGCCCAGATGCCTCCATCGGCTTTGTAAAAAGACACCTGTGGGAAAGGACCCCAATCCATTTAGGAAGCTTCTCTTTCTGGAATCACTGAAGAGCCTTTGCAGGAGTCGGTCTGTTCTGGTACCTGCCGTAGGCAGTGTCTTTCCTGTGAGAAGAGAAGCTAGTCTTCCACAGATGGAGTATTTAAACGCCAGCTGAGGCCGGCTCTCTTCCCCTTGCACTTTCCCCACTTCCTGTCACCGCTGCTGAGAGGCTCAGCTACTAAACACAGGGAGCAAGCACTTACCTGAGTGGCAGGAGCCAGAGACCTCCCTGGGTGCTTTACCACCTCGGCCTGTTAAAATTCATAGATGTATAGAGGGAGTTTATTTATTTATTTATTTTTGGACTAGGAATTGACCCAGAGGCAATTAACCATCGAGCGACATCAAAGCCTTTTTTTTTTTTAATCAGAACAGGGTGTCGCTGAGTTACTTAGACCCTCCCTAAGATGCTGAAGCTTGCTATGAACTTGTGATACTCCTGCCTCAGTTCCCAAGCTGCTAGCAATATGGGCATGCACCCATGGCGTCTAGACTGAGATTGATGTCAGACATTCAGGCTGTCCTGGGTTACTGTGTCAGTCAGGCATGTGCAGTGTGTGAGGACATTCAGGCTGCCCTGGGTTACTGTGTCAGTCAGGCATGTGCAGTGTGAAGAAATTCAGGCTGCCCTGGGTTACTGTGTCAGTCAGACATGTGCAGTGTGTGAGGACATTCAGGCTGCCCTGGGTTACTGTGTCAGTCAGGCATGTGCAGTGTGTGAGGACATTCAGGCTGCCCTGGGTTACTGTGTCAGTCAGGTATTTAGTGCTTGGGGCCATTCCAGCTGCTGTTGCCTGCTGTAGTGTTCTTCCCCACAACTGTCTCTTTGTGATGGCTGTGTTGTCTGGTGAGTCTTCTTTCCACACTCTCATAGCTAAAGGTGCTGTTTCCACAGAGACTCAGCCATTTTGTGTACGATAGCAAAATTGAATCTTTTTCTTAAAACAAACGAACATCCATTTTTTTGTGTAGGTTGTTAGTCAGTACTTAAATTGCAGTATTACTGGCATTCCACTGGGTCTACCCACTTATATAACGGACAGCTTTTGCCTAGCTGAATTCCACCGTGTCACCATGAAAAAGAATGCCCTGTGTCACCTGAGGTGACATGTGGGCCTGGGTCATCAAGTACTGGGAGAGGGGAATTCTAGGATTCTCAGGAGGAGGAAACAGGATGTCTCCCCTTGATCATTGCACATTCTGTTCTCACACTCCTATGTCACACACACTGTACCCCGTCAACTCATAGTTACGAAGATCTGGTTTAGAAGAAGAAATCTGCCCAGGTTCCAAAGACATAGGTGTCGGGATGCTCACTGCTCATCTGTGTGTAGTAGATCCTCTCGGCAACCAGTTGGGATGCCCCTCGACAGGGAGCAGCACACGTGGGCATCGTCACTGGTCTAGGTGGAGAACACTTCCCACCCCCCAGCATCCTGGTGCACTGTCCTTCGCGCCCTGCTCTCCCTGCCAGGCTCCCAGCCCTCTCCTATCCCTCTCCCCTGGTAGCCATTTGGCTCCTCCGTTTCTACCTGTGGATCACTTGTGGAATCCCAGGGCAGGCAGGCTTGTGTGACGCTCTTCTTCAGTTTGCATGGTTTCCAGGTTCTTCCATGTTGCTCCGTGTCTTTTTACTGCCCGGTGACGTTCCGTTCTGTGGAGAGACCCCTGTGTTACGCTCCGTCACTGCCACAGAACACCTGGGAAAGGCACTCACAGAAGGCAGATTTCTTTTGACTTTCAGGTCGCTGTGCTGGTGATGGACATTGTGGGAAGGGCAAAGCACAGCTGCTCACTGCATCCCAGCTGGGAAACAGAGTGAGGCGGAGGGGCAGCAGTGTCCACCACCTCCCAGGAGCCCATTTGCTTAAGAATCCCTCAGTGGAGAGAGAGGAGATCCCTGTGATCCAGCTTGTCCCTAAGCTCTACTTTGGAACGTTGCTGCACTGGGGACCAAGCCCTTATGCAGTCCATGAGCCTCTGGGGAACATTGTGACCCCAAACTGTCACCACCACATATATGCCTTTCCGCGTCCGTGCGTTCCTCAGTTGGTGGCGTCTGCACTGTGTTCCCTCTTTGGCTGTCCCAGTGCTGCCCTGACCTCTGTCCACAGGAGTCCAGTGGACTAGGTTTCTTTCTTTGCGATGGCTGTGTTGTCTGGTGAGTCTTCTTTCCACAGTGGCTGCACCGTGAAAGGTCTTTTGAATTTCTGCTTGTTTGGTAATGGTCTGAATGAGTAATAAAATAATACCAATTCTTCTAAAGTTAAAACAATTCTTTGCCAGGGTCAGCAGTTCCCGGCGCTACTCACGGATCCATCTCTCTCGGGCCAAGGTGGAGCGGGCTCACCGCAAGTCATACTGGTGAGCCACACCCCACAGTCTTCATCAGGCACATGTGAAGAGATTGCCTACCAGGTATGCATGTCCTTTTATCCACATGCACGGACCTCGGGGTGCCCATGTGGTTGGGCTGACCTTGAGGGGGCATGCGTCCGTGAGCCCCAGGTCTGTGTGCGAGTCGCCTGGTGGAGGCCAGTTCTATCCTTGGGGCTGTTTGTAAGACTGGTTTGGCACCTCCAGCCTGGATGTGTCCTTGGGGACAAGCGGCCCTCTCCAGCCCGCCCTTGCAGCCTGCCCACTGCGGAGCTCAGGCAGCACTGGCTTGCCTTAGGGCTTGCAGGGGCTATTTCTGCTCTTTCACTCCACTTTTCCTGAGAACTGGCGGCTGGTGAGTCTAGGGCTTCTTCCAGCAGGAGCCTCTGCTTTCGCACCTGGGCACTGGTCCCCTGCTCCCGCCTGAAGGCCCGTCGCCCTGTGTCCACATTGCTGCTTGTGGACATTTGCTGCCCATACTGAGGCTGGCCCTTCCTGGTGCTTGGCCTGTGTGACCGGTGCCCTCACCTCAAGCCTGTGCAGTGCCCAGCCCCCTGCCACGTTGCACTCGCGGGATCAGGAGTAAGGTGCAGGAAGGCTTTGGGTGGCGGCGATGCCCTGGTGGATCTGGAGCTCCCTTGCTCCGCACCGTGACCGAGAGCAGGAGTGAGGCTCTGACATTGTGCCAGGCTGCTGGCCCTGAGCTCAGCTGGTCCAGGGGGAGTGTTTGGTAGGGAGTGAGGTTGTTGGAGACCTAGGGTCAGCAGATCGGTGCCGTGCCTCGGGTGCACGCGCTGGCCTTCAGCTCCACTCACCTGGCTCCTGCTGGGCAGCCCTGGGCCTTTGACAGCATGACCGAGAGGTCACTGGGTTCCCCTGCTGGCCTCTCCTCTTGAGGGCCAAGCACCTCGCGCTTCTGCCTTAGGCCTCCACTCCCAACACAGGCACATCCCACACATACGCCACACGTGCACACACCACACACACACACACCAGACATCACACACACATACACTCACCACACCCACACACACCACACACACCAGACATCACACACACGTACACACACCACACACACACCATGTGCCCACACACATTCCCCCCACAGATTGGAAGTGCATGAGGCCTGGCTCCAGTGGCATGTGTCTCTGTGACGTGGAGATCTCGTCACTTGCTGTGTCCTGTGTGTCCTTCCCCTCCTGGCAAAGGGGTTTCAGCAGGTGTCTCCCAAGCCCACTGTGCTGCCGGGGGCCCTGCACGCCCTGCGGAGTCGGTCAAGCTCTGCGGAGGTGCCTCCAAGGCCATCGGGCACCTGTGGCCCAAGGTGGAGTGAGGACCTGGGGTGCTTGCGCCCTGGTGGCCTGCTGCCTGTTGGTGTGGGGCAGGGCTGGTGTGGAAGCTGTTTTTACAGTCAGTCTCTGTTTTCCCCAGTCCTGGGGCTTTACCCTGGGGCTTCCAGCCTTTTCTAGTTTTTATTCTGAGACAAGGTCTTTCTCAATGACAAACCTGGCCTTGAACTGAGGTCCTCCTGCCTCAGCCTCCGGGTGAGCTGGGGCCACAGGCGTGCGCCACTGCGCTGGCGGTTTCTCCTGAATGAAGTGGGTCAGGTGCTGGCGTCTCCCTCTACACGCCAGGCACTCCGCCCGCTCTGGGTACTGTGCAGTGCTCGGCGCTCGGTGCCAATTCTGCCAACCACGTGGCGGGTTTTTATCTGCAGTTATAGAGTAGCAGCTTGGAGGTCATTTTTTACAGGAGTCTTTAGCTTCTGTGCAGGCTTTTTATTGGTTTCTTCACAGACAGGTAGACCACGCCTGGCTTGCCATGCATTTGCGGTGTCTCTGTTTGGCTCCCTCCTCCCTCCATCTGTTTTTTAATAGCACAAATTAACCACCTCAGAGCACCTTTGAGCCCTTTGCTGCTGTGGAGCATGTTTCTTTAATGAGGGTCCGTTTCCCTGTGTCCCGTGTCTGTAAACCAGCGTAGGTGAACCAGGACGGCGCACTGACAGCCCTTCGTCCCTGCCAGCTCCGTGTCTGTCGGGGTGTGGCAGTGGGCCTCCTCTGCACTCACTGGTCTTCACCCATGGAGGTGCCCGGGACCCCCCGTTTGGGGGAAATGCCTTATTTCACCACAGGCTGGAAGCCTTCCTGAGGGCTGTCAGGCTGTCTGCTGAAGCAGTCGTACTGCGAAGCCGTGAGGCTGGCCCGTGCCCAGGCCGTGCCTCTTCCTGCAGGCAGCGTGTCTGCCTGCCCGTGCCTTTGCCCAGGTGGGGTCCCGGGCTCCCTGCATCGCTCAGCCGGTCTTCACCTGCGCTGCGTCAGGTGCCTTACTGCTCGTCGCTAGGCTGAGGAAGGGGCTTGTGTG
This sequence comes from Marmota marmota marmota, assembly GCF_001458135.2. NCBI lineage: Eukaryota > Metazoa > Chordata > Mammalia > Rodentia > Sciuridae > Marmota > Marmota marmota. The sequence continues at coordinate 9,287,807 of NW_025999991.1, forward strand.
GTGGCTGCCTGGCCCAGGTGGCCAGAGAGGACGATGGGGCTGATCTGCCCTTGGCTGGGGATTCGAGTGTGCCAGGCAGCCGTGCGGAGGCAGGCGGGAGCTGGCTGCGGTGCACGGCCGCTGTGTGGTGTGGGTTGCTGGGTTGCCTTGCTTGTGTGTCTGGCAGTCACAGGCCCCGACTCCTGCAGGTGGCCGATGTCTCCGCCCTGGCCCCAGGCAGCCAGCCCGAGAAGGACAGCCTGGCGCACCAGTGCCTGGAGTGTACCCGCACCTTCTCCTCGGCCGCCGTGCTGGCGCACCACAGCAAGGAGGCGCACGGCCGGGAGCGCATCCACGGCTGCCGCATCTGCAGGAAGGCCTTCAAGCGCGCCACACACCTCAAGGTACGTCCCTGGGACCGCAGCCGCGGGCAGCACACACGGGTCCTACTGGCGGAAATAAGTGCGCTTCTCCCATTTTTCTCCAATGAGAAGGACAGTGACGTGAGTGTGCATGCCCGGGTGCTTAGTCCCAATAGGTGTTGTGCACAGAGAGCTGACTGTGTTCGTGTGCAGTTCAAGTCCGTCTCTGCCAGGCTGAGGAGGCGCTGGAATGCCCTCTTCCCTGTCGGGCTCAGGGCTGAGAAAAGCTGCCAGCGTGTGGCAGGAGTTGGAGCAGCCGGTGACTGTGCTGGGCAGGGCGTCCCGCTGGGCTTAGCAAGTGTGCGCCTGCTCACCAGCGGTGCCCTTCAGCACAGGTGAAGAGCTGCACGGCCACAGGGCCCGGTGGTGGGGTGAAGGGTGGACGTCCAAGGGAGGCCTTCGCAGGTGGGAGGCAAGAGGAGGGCTCTGGGGAGGGGCTTCTCACGAACCCCCTGGTGTTCCTCTCCGAGGGGCTGTGCAGGGTTCAGGTTAGGTTGGCTCTGCTGTGCTTGGTGTCCACGTCCTTGGTCACACCTCCCATGACGTGCATCCTTGCTGCAACCTGCCAGAACCCTGTCATCTCTGCCTAATCACAAGTAAAACATTAAGCGAATCCCAGTGAGGGACATCCTGACCCCTCAGCTGGAGGTCCTCAGACACAAGGAGAGTCTTGAGAGCCTATGACCGCCATGAGGAGCCTGAGCAGACATGGGACAGAAAGTGGGCTTAGGGAAAGCTCGTTACCGTGAGTCGACGGCTTGTCCACACTCTGGTTCCTGTGACCCACACCCCAGTACTGATACAGAATGGTATGGGGTGGGTTTGTGGGGCGCTGCCCAGTTTTTCTGTAAACCTAAAGTTGTCCTAAAAATCTCCTGTTAGTAAACTTGGCAGCATGCACAGGGACGTGACCATAGCAGTGGTGCCTGGAGGGGGTGTGGCATGAGCGCAGAGGAGGTGGCCCGGTCTCGGGCTCCAGGGGCCTGTTTGCACTTGGTGCTGTGGTTGTGCTGCTGGGAAAGGGAGAAGGCAGAGGTCTCAGCTGCAGCGCGGGCTCCTTGCCGCCCGCATCTTCCTGAGGGTGGAATTGTGGAGGCAGGCACAGGCAGAACAGGGTCTGGTGTCGTCAGCCATCACTGGCCTCTCAAGGGACTGGCTGCCTGTGACCTTCGCTGTGGCTCGATGGCTGCATGGATACTGCAGGTGGATCCCACCTGCAGCACGTCTCTGCCCAGTGGCCAGCAGCATGTGCTTTCCCAGGTCCCCTGACCTCGTGCACTGCCCAGCGTCCTGGAAAGCTGGGCCTCGCTGTGCTGGGTGGAGACGGGGCAGGGCAGTGAGAGGCACGTCAGCCTTGACTCTGCCTGAGGGGTCTTTCCTGGGGACTCCTTATTGTTCTGGAGAAATCGGGCTCTGGCAGATGATTGCTGCTTCTGTGACAGTGGCTTTGAAGCCTTGCTTTGACCTGGTTTTTCTGGCTAACTCACCTGGCAGCTGAATGTTCTCACTCCTAAGATCCCTTCTAGATTCAGACTAACCCTCCCTTTTTAAAGAAGGGTTTCTTGAGAGCTAGAGCAATGTGGTTGCTGATGGCATCTGCTTGAGTGCCTCTGGGGACAGGCCTGCCCCAGAGTTGGGCGTGGATGCAGTCCCTGCTCACCCACTGCAGGCTGTCAGCCCCCTGGGTGTCTAAGAGCCGTCCTACCAGAGCAAGCTGACCCCCTCCTCATGCTGCAGCATGCTGTCCCCACCCCTGGGGGCAGGTCCCTCCACCTTCTGACGTAGGTGACAGCAGCTCAGTGTCATCTGTCAGAATCATGGCCAACATCTGTTCAACATAAATGGGCTGGAGATGAGAAGCCACGGACTTCCAGAGAAGACTCCAGGTAGAACCCCTTCTTGGGAAAGAAGAGGGTACTGACTAGAAGAAACCGGGCGGGCGCGAACTTAACAGCTGGCGCCCCCTTCTCCAGGGGTCCACTTCACAGGGCTGTTGGGATCTCTCCTTTTAGATAGATGGATAGATCCTAACAGGCCCTGTAAGGAAGTGATGGGAATGAGGTGCTTTACCAAGCACTCAGTAGGAAGGTGCAGGAAGCAGGTGTCCCGTCCAATCTCTACCCATCCTGCCCCTGACCAGTCCAGCACTCGCGACCCCACAGGGAAAGCTGGACCTCTGCCCGTCAGAAGGAGGAAGCCCGTGCTGATGTCCTGCAGGCCCCCTCAAGCTGGGTGCTCTGCCACCACTAGGCCCCAGCAGCCCCTGCGCTCACCTCCTGGCCCTGGATGCAGGCCTCGCTCCCACCTCCCACTGGCAGCAGAGGCAGTGTGCCTCCTCTGTGTGCCCTGAGCTTCTGCCTTCTGTCAGGCTCCGCCAACAAGGGAGTGCTGAGACAGACAGACAGACGTCCTTGTGAGGAGAGGCAGTGCTGTCCAAGACTTGGAGGGAATGGGGCCAGCAGACGTCTCTCTCCATGGTCCCCTGACAGATCACTCCAGGAGTCTGGTTCTGCTCTGCCCTAAGTTGACGTAGGAAGCACCAGGTGCCTGTGGACAAAGAAAATGGCCCCAGAAGCGGTGGCTGTGTCCTCAAAGGCTGAGTCCCACGGATCATGTGTAGATAGGACAGAGACTGGAGGACAGAAGCCCAGACTGAGCAGGGAAGGGCAAGCCCAGCTGCTTGCAGGTGAGGGTGGTGCAGGCGTGTGGAGCTGCAGGCGTGTGGAGTGCTGCGGGTGTGCCTGCCTTGTGGCCAGGCCCAGCTGGAGTCCTGGCTCGGTGCGGCTCTGAGGCTGGGACCCAGCTTCTCTGGGGCCTGGTTCTCGTCCCCTGTTGCCATCAACCCACCTCCCAGTGGTTCTGGGCATGGGCTAGCATGGCGTGGGAGGCAGTACGCAGGGCACCCGCACAGCAGACTCTCCTCCTCACATAGGATTCTTCCTTGAATTCTGCCTTAGGGCAAGAGGCAGAATGACCACACTCCTATGACAGGCTGGAGAAGGGGGCAGCAGGCGTCCTTGGGAGCCTGCAGCCCGGCAGCTGCCAGATCTCTCAGAAAACACCAGCACGCACACGCAGTCACTGACAAAGGGGCAGATCTGCAATGTTCAAGGCCCCAAATGACATGGTGGCTTCAGACACCCAGAGTTCCCTGTGAAGGGATAGTTGTGTCCTGGAAGAAGTTGCCCAGAGGTGCAGGTGTTTGGGTGGGAATCTCCTGGGGTCTGTAGGCGGGGGCCACAGGCCTTTTGGGAGCCAGCCATGGGCCATGACTTCCAGATGGACTTGTGTGTCAAAAAGAGACGAGGGGAGGCTTCTGAGGGCTCTCACTAGACTCACTGTTGATGTCCCGAGTCTCCCAGGGAAGCCCCAGCCTGTCACCGTCTGGCTGCCGACCACCTCCATCCTAGGCAGACCTTGCCACGCACTTGCGCCTTTGTGGTGATTTGCCCTGCTTTGCTGTCCTGAGCCCCTGAAGTTCTGCTGTGGTCTGATGTGCCCTTCGTCCCTCCAGGAGCACATGCTGACGCACCAGGCCGGCCCCTCCTTGAGCTCTCAGAAGCCCAGAGTGTTCAAGTGTGACACTTGCGACAAGGCGTTTGCCAAGCCAAGCCAGCTGGAGCGACACAGCCGCATCCACACAGGTGAGGCGCAGGGGTGGCCTGCTCTGTTGCTCCTGAGTGGACAGCCAGTGTGAAAGTGGACTCGGTGTGCAGCGCCAGAGCGGTGCTCCGCGACCTTCAGGAAGCAGTGTCTGCACGCTCACCTCTCCCCCGACTTGGGATGGATGGGTCAGCATTCCTGGGTTCTTCAGGGGAGGTCTCGCTACTGGCATTGTCACCACAGGAGTGGAGGCCGTCGGGAGTGAGCTCTGGGCCGTCACCTTCCCTGCCTCTGCTGAGAATCGCAGAGGGCTCCTGCCAGCCCTCCCGCCACACCCCATCTCTCTGCAGTCTGCCTGTCCCGCCTCCCTCTGCTCAAGCCTCGTATCCCAGGGAGAAACAGCGCAGAGACAAGCCCTCCGCGGCGCCCCCCGGCCTGAATGACCCCTCTGCTCACCCGTCCTGCCCCCATGGCCAGGGTATCGCTCTGCCCCTTCTGACCCCAGCACCCCACATCTGCCACCACCAGGGCAGGGTTCCCTCTGGCTGTGTCCACTGAGGGCCGTTCTCTGCTCCCTGTCAGAGGACAGCCAGGCTGGGACCTGCAAGGCAGACCTGAGCCACTCATCCCCTCCTCCACCTCCGGGTGTCCAGCGTCCTCTGTACGGCCACGCCTCCTAGTGCGCAGCTGCCTGCCTGCCCTGCTCAACCTGCAGGTGTTCTCCCCGCCTGCTGCCTGCTGCCCCTGACGTGTCTTCAGGGGCATCTCGAATATCTCTTCCCCAAGGGTCCCCGTAGCTACCTGAGCTCAAGGCCGGCCTGGGACACTCAGGTGCCACCCTGGTCCATGGCTCCCTGGATGGGTCCTGGCGTGCAGGCTCCGGGCACATGGGGCCACATGTCTTGTTGTAGGCTGTGGCCTGGATGGTAAGCTCGGAGGCCACACCCACCAGGCGTGCAGCACAGAGCTGCTGAGTGGGACGCCGACGTCTGTGCTGTGGCTTGGAACAACCAGTAGACCGTCGTCTTTCTTTAGAATGAGGTAGATGCCCCGCGAGGGCGGGGCAGAACCACGCAGCACCACTTAGTGTGGCATCAGGGTGAACAATGGAGTTACAGTCCCTTCCAGTCTGCAGTGAAATTTTGTTAGGGTTCCAGCAAGTGGGCCTAGTGGGCTGTGTGACAAGGAGGTGACCGTGACCTTCTGCGTCCCCAGGAGCCGCAGCTCAGTTGGTCAGAGTGCTGAGTCCACATCAGCCAGATCTCCGTCCATCTTAAGGTCTCTCGTGCTTTGTTAACTATTTCTGTTACATTTCTAAAAACTAGTGACTGAATTGTGCGTGTCCCTGATTTTAATGTGAGTCTTTCCATTTCTTCAATTATTTACTACTAATCAACCTGTGGACCATTAAGGATTTAAATGTTTTTGATATTTTGAAAGTACTGTTTCTATCTCTGTCTCCACGTTTCCCCATTCTCTCTGCAGTCAGGGGGGAGTGGCAGCAGCCCTGAGGCCTCTCAGTGGTGGGGGCGTGGAGACGGCTGTCTAGACTGAGAACCATGTCTCTCCACTCAGCACCCTGGCCTGTTGGTGGACAGCAGGCTGCCTCGCACCATCTCGTGTTCCTCGTGCTCTCACCTACGTCCTCCCCAGAGGTGACTGAGCCTGGGAGGCGGAGACGACATGCAGCCCTAAGCCACCAAGGGCGCACACGCTGAGGCGTGCTTCTCCAGCAGCCTCTTGCTCCCCTCCAGGCCCGTCTGACCCTCAGTGCTCTGGCAGTGTTTCCTAAATGTTCTAAATCACACTGAATCATCTGCGATTTTAGGAGATGCGAGGCGTGGGAGTGGGTGAGCTGCTCTGCCATAAGCAGGTCAGTGGTGCTGGTCAGCCGTGTTGGCCCTCATAGCGCTCAGGGCCAGTGGTGCTGAGGCCAGAGCACAAGGCCTGGGAGGGTCGCTGCTTGGGCCCCGCAGGCCAAAATCAGGACTTCACCTGGGCCTGGGTGCTCTAGAGAGGCTCACTCCCGGGGTCATCCCAGCTGGGCAGAACCTCGCTCTTTGTGGCTGTGGCTGTGCCCACAGAGCAACTACTCTAAGAAGCTGCATGGTTAGATAGGACGCCCTGCCGGTCTCCCTTCTCATCAGACTGCAGCAGGGATGGGGCCTCACCTAAGTCGTCCCTCCTTGCAGCCCACGTACTTGGAGGAGTGAAGTCACTAGAGTCAGGGTGAGGGTGAGGGCAGAGGCCATCTCTGCTCCGCCATAGGCTGTTGGGGCACAGCCTCATCTGCCATGGCCCCCAGGAAGGAAGAACAGATGCCGCGCAGCGTGAGTCAGCATGTATGAGCACACGGCGATGCTTGAGGGCAGCAGCAGGGCCACCACACAGAGTGGGTGGGGAGGAACCCTGTGGGCAGAGGGGAGAGGCCATGCCCCACCCAGGGCACTGGAAAGCTGGCCCCAGGGAGGAGGATTGTGGGGGCCCACGGGCAGGACAGCGCGCCCGGCCTTCCTCCAGGTGGCTCCCGGTAGGCAGCAGTGTGGCCACCCTTCCTTCCATCCTGCATTAACGTCAAGGCATTCCGTGGGATACGAAAAGGATTGCATATATTTTACTTGATATTAAATGGATTTGATTCTCTGTCTTCGATATGTCTCTGCCGCACAAAATGCATCGGAGGTGTTTTGTGTAAACTGCATGTGTTCTGCTTTGATTTCTGGATGCTTCTGTGGCTTTTAATAGCTTTTGATCAGCTTTAGTTTGTGTCTCAACACAAAGTAGGGTTGCCAGAATCCTGCTAATTAGCAATCTGAGTGACAGTCATAGGAAGAACATTGCTGTGGTCTTTTTAAAAATCGTGCGTCTTCTCGAGAAGGGGTTCTTTCACATCTGTGGCATTGACGGTGGCTTTCCTGTGCAGGGGAGCGGCCCTTCCACTGCACGCTCTGTGAGAAGGCCTTCAATCAGAAGAGCGCCCTGCAGGTGCACATGAAGAAGCACACCGGGGAGCGGCCCTACAAGTGCGCCTACTGCGTCATGGGCTTCACGCAGAAGAGCAACATGAAGCTGCACATGAAGCGGGCCCACAGCTTCGCAGGTGAGCCCTCCTCGGAAGCAGGCCTTCGGCTGCGCGTTCTGCGTGTGCTGTTCCCCGCAGTGTGCACAGTGGCTGTGTGTCGACCTGAGCTATGGGGGAACTTAGCTAGAAGAGGTTGGAGAGGCCAGAAGTGGTGAGGTCCAGTGGGCGGGGCAGGCCTGGAGGCCTGGACGTTGCTTACTCCAGTGCCTGGTGTGGTCCCAGGCCAAGTGAGGAGGCTTGGATCAGTGACGGGTGACCCCTGCTGATATCTCAGTCATTCTAGCTCCCAGGAGCAGACTGGAGCAGGCTGCACACTGACACACCCTGGGGAGGAGCGCCACTCAGTGCACACGGAATCGGAGGAGATGAAATGTCCCGTTTATTTAGACAAGGACAGAGAAGTGCCTCAGGAGCCAGGTGCCACCCAGAACCTGCACACATGCAGCACTCCTGGTTGGCTTGCTTCTTACTGGACAGAACTAGCCATAGTGAGCAGTCAGGGCCTGGCACCCCGAGCAGCGGCTCCATGTCTGTCTGCAGTGTTACTGGAGGCTTTGCCCGGCACTCAGCAGGTCAAGGGCTGTTTCAGGGCCCAGGGGTCAGGGTCAGGGTCAGCCTGGTGGGGGCACACAGGGTCTGCAGAGATCAGGGTCAGCCTGTCCGCTTTCTGTCTACTCGGTGCAGACCACTTGTGGGCCTCAGTTTCTCTGCGCTGATCCACGAGGTTCATTCGTAGCAGAGCAGCTGTTGGGGTGTGATCTGAGGCTGCTCCTCCTGGTCTTCGTTTCCCACACAGAGCCTAGCATCAATGTCTATTTAAGGACGAAACGATGACAGAGAGCCGCAGTTGGCTCACGGTAGTGGTAGCTGTGCAGAGGAGTGTGGAATGTTAAATCTGTGAAGAGCCCTGGGTGTGACCAGGGGGTTTTGTGTCTGTGTGTTTCGAGTGTGGCAAGGTTATGAAAGAGAGTGTGCTCTGAGAGTGACAGCAGACAGGCCTTCCTGTGCCTGGTGGGGCTGCATCTAGATGTGTCTGGGGTGTCTAATAGAAAGCAGCTCATGTTATGGGGAGTTGTTCTTTTTAACATCTGCACCGTAGAGCTCCTGCTTTCCTTCCTGTTAGAAAAGTCATCTGTGTTGTTGACATTAATTGTTAGTCACTCATCACGGATCCCGTGTGGACGCACTGAGTGCCCGTGTTCGTGTGCATGCCATGCTGTCTTATCAACAGACTGGTTCACTGGATGGAGAGCAAGGCAGGGTGGTGGTGTCCGTCTTGGTTCCTGTGAGGCTCTGAAGGTGGACCCTGGGTGCTGCTGAAGGTCTGAAGCTATTTTCTCTTTGCTGTCTTCCAGGAACCTTGCAGGGCACAGCTGCTCCCCCGCAGCAGGATGGGGAGGAGCTGAGGACTCTGCACCTGGAGGAGGTGGTGCAGGATGCTGCGGGCGAGTGGCAGACCCTTACCAACGTGTTCTGACGCAGCGAGGGCACCTGAGCTGGCTCTGCAGCTACGTTTATGAAGAACAGAGCGCTTGGAATTTCTATTTTAAAGCTTCAAGTGTTAAAAATGTACCACAATAGTTTTTCAGCTATAAAATTATTTAAAGAATCATTGTCTTTCAGAGACTTAGAGGAAAAAAACTGGGAAAAATGTAAACACGTTGTTCTCATTTGTCTACGAATCACTGAACTCAGGTACTACAATAGTCAGCTTCACCTTCTCCATGGCCAGTGTATCTAGTTAAAAAGAAATTAACTGGATCTTACTATCATTGTAGTGTGATTTCTTTGTATTAGCAAAGACAAAAGTTAACCTGGAAAAAGTATGTAAGATTTTCCTTCATGCTTTCTGTTATAAGAAGCATCGCTTACAAAACAAACCTAAGATAGGTGCATGAAGTTGAGAAAAATGTCGTGACACATGGGAGGTTCTTCACTTTTTACTCTGTGCATTTTGGAAGTTAGTGGTAGTCGTCTCTTTTTAACCTTCCCTAAGTGAATACAGCTGACACCCTGAGAGATGGCTGGACCAACTCTCCCTCACAGGCATCTGGTCACCAGCTGGAAGAGCCAGGGTCTGGGGCAGCAGGGAGAGGACACCTGGCCCCAGGAGGACCAGCCGTCCCACAGGTGGTGAGAGACCTGCTGTGTGCATCTGCTGAGGCTCAGGGTGAGGCCACTGCAGAAGCACAAGCCACACCGTGGTAGGGAGGGCAGGATGGTCTCCTGGGAGCAGGTCTCCGCCCTGCCTTCTCCACGGGAGGCTTCTTTTAGGTTAAGGGTGAGAACCCCCAGACCCCATGATTCCTCTTCATGCATAAAGAGATGTGTCTTTTATTTCAGGGAATTCTTTATTGTCCTCAGTGGTGCCCGCTAGACACGTCCCCACCAAGCCCCATCTGGCTGGGGCGGAGCGCGGACGCTGCGTCCGGCAGCATTCCAAAGGCTGAGGTTCGCCACGCCGTGCTGGTTCCCTGTGGGTTATTTATATGTTCTATATATAAATGCGATGTACATAGTATGGGCCTCTGTGTGGCTGAGCAGTATATTTTGTAAATAGAAGCACTAGTCCCCGTCCCGAGTGCGCATCTGAGGCTCCTCCTACGAGCACTTCAGACCCCTGGTCGTTGTTAATAAATGGATACCTTTCCCACCGTAACACAAAGCTGGGTTTTATTTTCTTCTGAAAGATAATTGCCTTTGTTTTTCTCTCCGCCTCCCTGGCTCCAGAGGAGAGTCGTGTTGTTGTAATATCGTGTGGATTTCGTATATCAAGAGGAGTCACTCAGACTCCTAAAGAAAGAGACGTCCCAGTGTTCTTCTTGAAGGGCATCTGACTTTGCTGTTCACCTCTGTGTCTGTATATACGTCACACTGCGCTGACATGAAGACTTTTGTTATTTTGTGAAAATATTTAAGTCAGAAAACTGTTGAATAATATTACCTTTTCCCCCAAAACTGCTTTGTGTATTGTATATTTTTTTAAGAAGAGAAAAGCCTTATTTGACCTCTTGTGAAGCTGGACTTGTGACCCCGTGGCCCCCAGAGGCCAGCCCGCTCACTGGCGTGGCAGCATTTTCAGAAAAACTGTAACTGTGCAAGAGTTTTAAAGGCTCTGCTTTTAATGCACTTTTTCTTTTATAATTTTGTATTAAAATATTTTAGATATGTTGATTAATTTTAGTGAACAAATATCCCCAAAGTTGAAATTATTGGAATTTAAAGTTTTTGTTCTTGCTGGTTTATTTATTTTGCTTTTAACATTAAATGTCATCTCAGGACATCTCCAAAAGGGGGTGTTTAGTTTCTAACTATATAGAGAGCAGAGTGTGTGACTGTGTGGTTCATTGCTGTTTAAGTAAGGCCTTACCACATGAATCTGAAACCTACTTTTATTTTGGTTAAAGAAAAAGAAAAAAATTTATCAGTAGTCCATTCTGTGTCTTTTCTCAGTTTATTAGCAGGCAAACACAAGACGTGTATGTATTATTTGGGTTTACTTTCTAATCATAAAAGCTGCTCCTTTGCAAAACATTCCTTGAAAATACAAGGTTTTAAAATGATATGATTTCACTTGAATGTTTGTGGTGTACAGGTTGATCTTTGTATTTTACTGGCTGATTAAGAAGTTGTTTTAGGAAAGAGATTTCTAGCCTCATGCGTAACCAGGGTTTTGAGGATAGAGAGCTGTATTTTTAGAACTGTCTCACCAGGGCATATCTGCTTTGGAATAGCTATAAATACAAAATGACATTAAGAAATGTGATTAATTTTTTTTCCTTTAGAAATATTTAAGATAAAATTGTTTGGCACATGAATTAATTTCAAGTTCAGATATGTTTACCAGAGAAGAACTTAGTGATATTTCTTTTACCTCTGAGGCCCAGACCATGGGAGGTAACCCTCGCAGTGTCTACCTGAAGAGCTTCGGACCGAGAATCAGGGTACGGCGTGGAGTAGGTCCTGCACAGCGCCACCAGGTCACCTGCACCACAGCCACGCAGGCTGCTTTTGAGAGTTTGTAACTGCCTTTAACCCGCTCATGGTAAAGGAACTGCTAAGCACTTACACAGGCTGAAAGAAAGGATTCCGTTTCCAAAGATGTGAGCATGAGTCTGCTGCGGCTTGTGCAGCCAAGACAGCGGGAGTGATCTGGCGGACAGAGCACCGGGAGGGCGGTAGGTGACAACAGAAGCCGCTTTCACCTGCTCAGCAAGTGCCACTCAGCCCCGTCCGCTCCTGGAGGTGATGGCCACGGCTCAGCACCACCGTCCCTGTGCCATGGGACGAGCCCCGCGTTTGCTGGGGAAAGCATCTGCAGTCTGTTCCTTTGTGTCCTCCCTCGCCACGTTCAAGGAAATTGGAGTCTTAAAATCATAGCTGCATTTTGTACCTTCCTTTGAACTTGGGTGCTTTTGTGTGTGAGAGGTTCAGGCCGCAGAGCAGGGGCAGATTCTGAAAGTAGATCTCGGTTCTTCCTGTGGATTTCTCTCTTATTGAGAAGGATGTTCGTAGCTCATGAAGATCCACATTTCGGCATTAACGACCACCACAGATTTATGTAAATAACGTTTATAGAGAAGTATGTAAGATGTGTAAACTGCTTGCTGGTCCTGACTTGGAGGGGGTCTCCCACCTGCTTCTTAAGTTCTCCCAAAGCTGATTTCAGTGGGCGTCTGCCCTCCCCCACCGGGAGCCGTAATGCCTGCTGTGTGCCTCAGCCTCCTGCAGAGTGGGGGGCAGACTGCTGGACCCAGAGCCCTCTTTCACACTTAATTTATTCGTGCAATGTGGGTGCTTTAGGATTTTTAGAGTAAAATTTCAAAAGAGCCTACATATACATAACCCAATTTAGTGTTACATATCTGCTTGGGCCCCTGGAAAGCAGCATTTTGAAATCTGGTTACGTCTTTTGCATTGTCTGGTAGTGGGTCAGCAGAGCTTCGTGAGTCCAGAAGCCCTGCACACCCCCTGACAGTGACGTTTCTTCACCTCGGTGAGCACGAAGCCACCGTTACGTGGTCTCTGTGCTCCTAGTTGCCCCTTCCTCCGACACACGGTCCACTCGCCCACTGCCTCCCAAGGCGCCTGGTGGTTTCTTAGTGGATGACTAATAAGCATTTAAAGCACTAAAAAAAAAAAAAAAAAAAATCATTAGTATCAATGTCAGCAGCAATAGGCAGTGATCATAAAAGATTTTGCTATTTAATCTTTTCTATGTGTAACGCTTTACAGCATGAAGACTTTTGTATTAAATCAAGTTTTGTATTATATTTGACAAGTTGTAAAATGCCATAGTGATTGTTCTTGAGTCACCACTGAAGAAAATTTAATTTTTTAATTTACAGAAGAGTCCTCTTTTTATCTTCGGAATTGTCTCATGGTCTATTTATACATTGGATGATATTTATTTAATCCAATTTTGTATTAGAAATGCATAGTTATGCCAAAAGCCACTGTGCTGGCTTTTAAAAATAATAAAAATAATAGTTTTTGTATTATTTTAAAACTCCTGTATATTTGCTTCTTGGGGTTTGGGGCAAGTGGTCACCGTTTGGAGTTGGTGGTTTTCTCTGGCTGTCGCCCAGCGAGGGTCCGTGCAGTGCAGCAGGGTGGCTGTGTTGCAAGGCCACCAGGCCTCCTGCTAGGGACGACCATGCTCCCTCTCGCTCAGAGGGTGCTTGAAAGCAAGTGGGCACGACGCCAGCTTATCTGCTTACAAGGGTGCAGATGCTGGCTTTCTGGAAATACAGTGGAGTTGGGTCACAGCTTCTCCCCCTTGGAGACAGCGTGGGATCTGGGTTGCTGTGTGTCACACGGCCGGCCAGCCGTGGGGAGTCTGGGTTGCTGTTGCCCTCCTGCCTGTGTGGCATGTGAAGAACACCATGCCTTAGACCACTCTGCTCCTCACTCGGGAGGGAGCAGGCCCGGTGTGGGCCAGTGTGGGCAGACGCCGGTCTCCGTCCTCAGCCCACTGTCTTTAGGAAGCCTAGGCTCAGGTGGGTCCAGGTGTGCTGGTGGGAGCTTATCACATGGGCCAGCTTATCAAACCCGTCTTGGATCGTCTCTGCCCCTTAGCCTTCTCAGAGTGCTCCACTCTCCAGGAAAGCCAGCTGCTTCCTTGGGTTCTGGCAGAGGACAGGAGTGCCCAGGACCAGAGACAAAGGGGTCTGCTACCCTTTTCTGGGGGTGGGGGGTGGGACCAAAGCTCCTTTGGGGTTATTGATAGAGGTTCGTTCACTCCAGGTTCTGGGACAGACGTCCCTGGCTCAGGTCACAAAGTGAATGGAAATGTTTTCACAAATGTGATTGGCTTACTCCACACCGAGAGCTTTCCGTGATGTCTGGTATACTTTGAATATTAAATCAGTCCCCAGGGAAAGTACACACTCTCCTCACGTGATGCTTTCCACCACTAAACACGTTTCCCGTTTCCATTTCTCAGGGCAAAGCAAGAGTTACTAACAGTGTTAACAGAGTCACATGCTGTTTCAGTAACCCTGGCCAAGCGGTCCCTGGTTCCCCTGGCCTAGCCAAGCTCGGCAGGGGACTGTCTTCCATGTAACACACGCAGCCCTTGGCCTGACTCTGCCTGGGTTCCTAGTGCTGGGTAGCCACGGACAATGGCTGCCGCTGCTTGGGCCTTTTGATTTGGCCATGTAATTATTTTGAGTATTTTCTTACTTTCTGGCCCAATAAATTGTTCTTCCCCAGCTCTGAGATCACCCATTTTTCCGAGGAGTCCTACTTCCTCTTTGTGGAGAGAGTCATCAGAATCCAAGGCCAGTCGTAGGTGTGCTTCCTGCCATCTAACCAGCGGGCAGCGCTGGGGAAATCTGGAGAGGGACATCATCTGCAACTCCTTGTTTCTTTATATAGAACCATGCTCCACAAAGGCGCCCCTCGTCCCAGCCAACACAGAGTCCCCCAGCTCCCTTCCACATCTGCCTCCCCTCTCCCCCTGCAGCTCTGTTTGCCTTTTCCTGCCGTCTGTCTCCAGTTCCCGCGTCAGCCCCTGTTCAGGCCCCTTCGCTCAGCCTGGGCCCAGCCTCCATGGCCCCTGGGGAGCGGGAGAGAGCTGTCTCCTTCTGTTCGTGCACAAGCACTTGGGGGCCTGCTGTTTGCACGGCCTTCATTGCTCATTGCCCTGGAGCTTGCCCGTAAGTTAGGGATGAAAGTGTCCCAAGGGGACCATGCAGCCATGCAGCTAAGGTTGTCCCTGGGGCCTTGCCCTTGAGTGTGGTAAGGAAGGTGGCAGGTGCTGCCTCCTGAGGCTGGCATGGGCTGGGACGGGGAAGGACCTGGCCGGTGCTGGGTCTAGCTGCAGGATTGTCCCTCTGTTGAGTCCCAGGAGGCTGTGAGCTTCTGGAGCCAGCAGCCTGTGTCTGCTGCTTCACAGCAGGGAGAGCTGAGCAGAAGAGACTCAGCCCAGGGGCCTCCACCCTGCCTCCGAGCTGTGTGGGAGGCCCGTGCGAGCATGTGAGTCCAGCGGAAGAACCAGAGGACTGATTCGGCGTCCAGTGTAGACACTGCCAGAGCGTTTCGGAAACTGTAATGACAGATAAAGCACAGCCTGGACTGCACTGGTGGATTCCACCTCGGTTTCGATTCATTTGGAATCCAGTAACTGTTCACTGTTGAGAGAGACCACCATAGAAAAATGCGCTGATTCACTTTACATTACCCTTTTGGAAAAAGAAGCACTGATACTGCAGAGTCTTGGGATTTACTCTTAGTATCCTTCCGTGTGGGGTTTAGGAAATATTTGTTGCATGTGAAAAACAGGCACCCGTTGTGCACTGACTTGTCCTCAGAAGCAGGATTTGAAGCTCTAACTCCCAACGCGCCTCCTGTAGAGACGGACCTTGAGGAGCCGCTGAGAACGGTAGCAAGGCAGAGCTGGTGTCATTGTGAGGGGAGAGCGCCTGTCTTGGCCACGGTGGAAACAGTGGTGAGAGGCCCACCAGAAACCAGCCCGCCAGCACCTGGCCGTGGGACTTGTAGCCTCCAGATTGTGACAGCCTAGGGCTTCATTGCTTAAGCCCCTGGCCTCTAGCGCTCTGATCTGGCAGCCCTGGCAGACCCAGCCAACACCAAGAACTAACAGATGGCTTAGCCCTCGTGTTAGTGAATCGTGACCAGCAGCTTTTCCTCAGCCCCTTTCTGTCTCTCATGGTCTCCCAGTTCCAGTGTCTTGTGCGTGGCCCAATTCATGAAGGCCCCTTCACTATGTGGGAGTGCTCATCTTCCGAGCCAGCTCCCCTTCAGCCTGGCCCAACCTCCACCCTCTCTCCAGAGGACGTGCTCTGTGCCTGGCTGCCCACAGCCCAACCTCTGGGCTCTACCACTCACTCGTGAGTAAGTCCTGCCCCCGGGGCCGTGTGGCTGGCATTCTCCCTGGGGACTAAGCAGCATGGGCGGCTGTGCGGCTTGATGACGAGTGTCCACGGGGCTGCTTCTGATGTGCAGTTTCATGCCCTCACCCCATCATCTCTAGATCACGGCAGCAGGCCCAAGCCAGCTCTGTGCCACAGGAGAGCACCCACGTCCGTGAGGAAGGTTCTGGAACCCTTGTCAACAGAACTCAGCCTGGAAATGGATTTTTGTCAGCTTTCAGGAGAAGCACTCAGACCTGTCTAGATGCACGTTCAATGGCTCAGTTTTTATTTTGCTTTAAAATATTTACCTGAATATTGCATGATCATGTAAATGCTTCCTTACTGTATTATATACCCTTGGTTTATTTACCATCTAGGTCATTTCTAGGAGGGGAATGTATGTGACTTTAAAATAGACTCACCAAGTAAAAGAGCACAAGATCTTAAAATCTAATCATCATTGCGTGATTTTCGAGTCCCACATTCAGAAGGGTTTGTGTACAGAAGGGAAGAGGGAGGAGAGTGGACATTGGGCTTTGAGTCAGTGTAACAGCGCTTGCAGGGCTCAGGTGTCCTGACCCCCAAATGGTGGCCTTCGGCACCCTAAGGTCCTTGCACTTGGTCCTTAATTAAGCTGGAGCCTGGAGCAACATGCCCCCCAGAAAACCGGCTGTGGTCTCCACGCTCGTTCTGGGTGGGTTTCCTTCCCGCAGTTCCTGAATGCAGCTAGTTCTCACAGCCCCGACTGAGCAGAGAAAGGAACCCTGGTTCTGTTAGAAGCTATCCAAAAGGGATTCTGGTTTATCTTTCTGGAATAGAATTCCTATAACCAAAGGCAACTGTAAGCGAAAAAAGAGAAAATCCCTTAATGCAGTCAGGGAAACACTTCCCTCTGCCCAGGAAACTGTGCATGATCAAGAGTAAGTTTCCAGAATCCCTCAGGTCACATCCCCAGGGCTCTCACGCGGGCGAACGGCAAGATGGAGACCGACTTTAGCAGCTTCTCTTCAGAGCAATTAAAATTCCTTCCTTGAGAGCGGGCATTGCCTCTGATTGTCGAGGCGTGGCATCTGACCATCCACCCCACTGAGGGGGATCAGAGGCTCCGACTGCACCCCTGGGATGAGCACTCCCCTGGCCCCGAGACGAGCCTCGTGCTCCATGAGCCAGAACACGAAATGAGACACCGTGCAAAGATGGCTGCAAGTTCATTATTTTATTTCCATCTTCAAGAAGAGTGAGGTCCCCGTTGACCCACGTCCTCAGCACCCGCTGTGTGGACAGAGCCATGGGTGGAGGTCGCGCAGCCTGCACTGCCCCGAGAGGCCAGCGCTCTAGGGAACCATTTGGAGGGTTGGTTTCAGGGATCGGGCTGCTTTCCCTCTTACCCTCTCGTGGCGGAGGCTGGTATTAATAGGCATTAGATAGACCCACACCGAACATTCAGAATTAGAGTGGGATTAAGAAGAGACGGGTGGGCATCGGGCTACTCCCCATCTCTGTTGTACAGGAGATGATGCCA
This sequence comes from Marmota marmota marmota, assembly GCF_001458135.2. Lineage (NCBI taxonomy): Eukaryota > Metazoa > Chordata > Mammalia > Rodentia > Sciuridae > Marmota > Marmota marmota. The sequence goes on from NW_025999991.1 coordinate 9,304,793, forward strand.
GCGTGGGGCTCGGGACGGGTCTGAAGACAAGCTAAATCAAGAGGCGGGTGGGCAGGGCAGGTCAGGAGGGTGCGCAGAGCTCCTCCTCCCGAGGTCAGCCAGGCCCGCCCCGCGTCAGGTTAGTCATTCAGGAATGGGCACACTCCTGGAGGACGGGGCATTTCTAGGAGGGGAATGAGGGGAAGGTTAGATTTTCTTGCGGGTTAGTGTGTGCCAATGGACACTGCCAGTGTGAGCCACGCTGGCCACGCCCAATGCTAGTGACCGAAGTGACTCTGTGAGGCCGCCCAGAGAACTCCTGCAGTCGCACTCTGAGATGCAGTCTCCTGGACTCTCCTTGGGCTCTGGGGAGGAAGCACTTCTTCACAGTGGCTGCTCCGGGGCCACATGCACGACGTCTCCAGTGCCCAACTCCCCAAGTTCCCGTTTCCTGCCTGGGGCCCTCGCCCAGCCCGTGTGCCTCCTCTCCCTCCCTCTGCCGTGCTCGGATTCTGCAGGTGGGGTGTGGGGGGCCGGCCTGGAGGCGCCCCCCTCTCTGCGCCGCCCCACACTGGTCTCTCTCAGCTGCCCAGCCTGCGTCCACGTACCAAAAACTCCCTGTGTAGTAAGCCACTCCTGGACTGTCTAATCCTGCTAGGAAACATAAGGGGTGCTTTAGGAGGTGGGAGAGGGAGGGGAAGGAAACCAAGGCAGCTCGGATCAACAGTCCCGCGCCCTGTTCTCTGGCTCCAGGCGAGAGGCTCCACGGCAGTGCCCGCCGGCGAAAGCTTCAAGGGGCAGCGCTGTCCCGGCAAAAAGAAAGTCCAGGGGTGGAGTTGGGTAAACTAGGGGGACCCCAGGGGCCTCGACCGACAGAGAGCAGACCCCTAAGCTTCAGGGCCCCGTGCAGGGCAGCGAAGGCCCCGAGGAAGCTCATCTTTAAATGAAATGTGATAGTTTTGACCTTTTTTGTTTCCATTTTTTGCATTTAACTATCGGTCAGAAATTGGCAGTAGGTGCCGTGTGCCTGGCCTGCTGCCTGCACAGCTCCACGGGGTTAGGAGGGTCGTCTGCTCTAACTAGCTAGTCCATGCTCATGGAATTAAGGTTTAAGGCAGTTATATTAAGAAGCGGAGGACAGGGTCTGGAACAAGGAGGCAGGGCTTCAGCGTCTCGCCATGGGAGATCCGGAGCGGCTGTCTTTTCCTCCCTGGGAAAAGGAAGAGACAGGCGTTAGGTGAGAGCCTGTGGCCCCACTGCTGCCCCACTGCTGGGGTCACCTGATCACAAACCACTTGAGATGCTCGTGTTGGCATCCTGTGCCAGAATAAAAGGTGCTGCAGAGAGAGGATGCCTCCGTCTCCCGCGCCTCCTTTAGCAAGTGCGGGTCCACCCCTCAGCACCGAGAAGACTTGACCTCGACTCCCACACGGCCGCTGTACCTCAGCCGCATCGGTCCATTGCTACAGTGTTTTGCCTTCAGTGGGCACTTTAGTTCTTCAGCCTGGAGTCCAGGCGACTGAGGGAGATTGGAAACAACAGGGGTGGCTGCGTTTCTGGAAAGACTGCAGTGCCCTTGAGCGCAGCAATCGCCGGGTGCACCAGAAACACCACCTGGCCGTGGCTGCTCCGGGGCCTGGCGCTCCGCGTGGCCCTTCTGCCACACCCAGGCAGGCCAACGGCACAGAGGGCGTGTTCACACTGTGACCGACAGGATCTCACCACCATGCCCGACGAGCCATCTCAACACGTGCAATTTGAAGGAAAAAAGGGTTGGCACTCGGATTGAGAGGGAGCCCAGGCCTACGGTGACCACAGCGTGAGAGAAGCGTGGGCCCTGAAGAAGGGACACTGGTCCCTACACTCAGGGCCATTCAGACAGACCTGGGGGCCCGCACTGCTTTGTGTGTGTGTATTTTAAATTATCAAATTTCACTCAAATTTTGCTCTTTCTCTGTGGCTTTCTGTTTTTAATCTTAGATTGTGCATGAAAATTGATCTCTCAAAGATTTCATTTGTCCTCAGTAAAAGCAAAAGGCTCAAGGAGCATGCTGTTTGCCAGGGGCAGGCCAGCATTGGAGACAGCATGCCCTGTCTGGACCTGGTCCCAAGGTGCCCAGCAAGAGGGTGACTTATGCACGGGGCCAGGGGTGTGCCAGTCAGGGTGGACAGCTCAGGACGAGTGGCCTCATATCTCGGGCTCTGTGCATTGTAATAGGACTCTGCATTGGAAGCTTGTCTAAGCAGTTTTATTTTCGCAGGTGACAGCTGAGGGGAGACCAGCCTCCCGAGACCCCGCGCCAACCTTAGGAGTCGGCTGGGCTGGTTCACCTGCTGACAGGCTGCTTGGCCAGAGACTGAGGCGGCCCTCCTGGGCGCTCCTGCTGCTCAAGTCCGGGAGGGTAGGAAAGAGGTAGTGAGTGTCCCGGTCCCCATCAGGCCCTGCCTGCCTCCGGCCCTCCTCATCGCTGGGACATTTATGTGGTCCACTCTCTTGGCTCCGTGACGGTCATTCAGCCACCCAGCCACAGTGGGCAGTTAGGAGCATTTGTCGCAGAAGTTAATCACAACCATACTAATTGAAATGTATTTACATTTGATAAATCAAAGCAGCCCCTGGACTACAGAGAAATTTAAAAATTTTAGCTGCTCTCAAAAAGAATCTGAGGAGAGTTTTGAACCTATTTAGGAAAACACACATTTCACACACTTGTGTCACCCACACACAGGCAGGGCAGACCCACGTGGACACTCTGTTCTGGGGTGGCCCCAACCGGTTCTGACTCTCAAGCATGTGGCAGGAACCAGGAGGCCCCTGCACCTGTCCCTGAGGAGCAGGACCAGGTGTCCCAAGCAGAGCCTCTGGGTGGGCAGCGTCACCAGCCCTGACTCACCGAGTGTGCCTGACCCTCGCTGAGCTGGTACGCAGGAGCTGCCTGAGGACGATGCTGCTGTGCCCCCAGGTGTCCCCACACGCTGCAGCTGGGGGAGCCCCGCTATGAACCAGGTGTCGAGAGGGTTCAGGACAGGCGTCCTCCTGGCTTGAGCATCAAGGTCACTCCCAGGAATGGCTGCCGGGCACTCCCTTGTCACAACATTTTATAGCTGAGGCAGAGCACATCAGAATGGCCCTCTTGCTCGGATGTTTGGGGAGTCTTTTTTTTGGTACTTGGTCACCTCAGACCACATCTTGGGGGGGGCGGAGCTGGCCCATGTTGAGCCCGGCAGACCACAGGCGGCAGCTCAATCACCTTCTGTTCATTTTGTGGATTTGGGGCTTTCCAGGGTCAGAGCCATGCTGCATAGGACCTGTCCACGTCCCAGGACCCTCCAGCATCTAGGCTAGGGCAGACCTGCACACGCGCACCCACCAGGGACATGGAGGGACTGTGTGGCCCTGCTGTGTCTCCGACAAGGGACAGAGCCTAACACACACACAACTCAAAGAACACATGGAGATAAAGTTTAGGTGAGCACTTTGTCACACCACAAACTGTGAAACCTGATGTTTCCACAAGGCAGTTAGGAGCACAGGGAAGTAGGTCAGAGGGGTCCCCAGCGGCGACTACGTCAGTGCAGGGGCCAGCCCTCCCAGGGCTCAGTACTGCAGGACAAGGGCGAGCATGGTCCCTCCTCCAAGCTGATAGACCTCAGCAGGGACACACAAGAGGACCCCTTCTATGGGCCAGGTTGCCCGGGCGAGCCCAACAGAGATGCCCAGGGCAGCCGCGCAGACGGTACTCAGTTCTCCCGTGAAAATCCCACCTCTGGCCTGAGGCACAGAGGGGGAAAGCTGCAGGCGGAAGGATCCAGGCGCCGTCGTCCCCAGACACCACAGGGAGAGCCGCGCAGCCCGGCCTGGGCGCTGTGGCCAGGGGCAAGAGCAGGCGCC
>NW_025999991.1:9308681-9471110 GCF_001458135.2 Marmota marmota marmota
CGAGGCCTCCCGCCGCCTCTACCGACCTGGAATTTGGGACCTCGTTGCTGCGCCCCGCCCAGCCGACCCCCGCGCAAGGCCGTCCTCCCCTGTTTTCAGAGAGTCCTGCAGCGACGCTAGTCCTTCACCAAGAAGATGAAAGGGGTCTCTCAGGGCACAGTGGCATCATGGGCTCTAGGCTCCTGTCATGACAGACCAAGTGGCCTGGCCTCTGCCTCCTTACTGCGTGGCTTGGCTAATCGTGGCGCCACGATTAAACCCTCATTTGCTTGAGAAAACAGATCACGGGCGGAAGGATCCAGGCAATTCCCCATGGAGAAGCGGGCGGGCCGTCACTTAGACAAGGCTTCTTCTGTGACAGAGACCGTCACTGGCCGCCTGGGGTCCCTGACCGCCTGGGGCCGGGAGGAGAGGCGCTCTGGCAGAGACCGAGATCAGCTTCCGCCTGGGCCGCCTCCATCAGCGTCCCCGAGGTCCTTGGTCTCACCCAGAAGGCACCATGTGGAAGTTTTGCTGGAACCTCGCCTCCATCCATCGTCACCTCCCAGTGCCGCTATGCGACTCCCAAGACCGCCTCCCCTCGTCCAGCCAGAGAACCCCAGTCCAGCCACCACTCCTGCCACCATTCTCACTAGTCCTCGCCAGAAACTCTTGATCGTCATTTCAACACTAAAATTCAGGTCGCACCTGTTGCTCCATCCTAGAGCCCGGTGCCTCATTCACGGTCATGATCAAGCCACTTGGTACCTGCTGCTGTCCTCCTGCAAGCCCACGAGGCCTTCTCCCGCTCTGTTCCTGCCCTCCTTCAGGTCTCTGCCAAGTGTGTTCCTGCTGCGGCACCCGACGGGCACTGTGGCCTGCTCCCCAGCCTGCAGCACACGACCACTGCCTATGCTGCCCTGCCGTCCCCCGAGGGGCCCTAACTCGCTCTACACCACTGGGCACCTCTAGAGCAAGGCCTCTGCCCAGGCCCTGCTTCGCCCGCACTGCTCAGGTGGGCATCCGGGCACCAGGCACATGGTGGGTGCTTTGAATGAGCATCCTACAGGGTCACACCTGGCACCCTTGCCCCGTCCATGGATGCGCACCAGCCTGGGTCCACAGCCCCTGGCCAGCTGGGCGGCTCAAGGCCCAGGAGCCCAGGTCATGTGGCTTCCTTGTGAGGCCACTGCTTCCGGGCAGTGATGGTCCTGGGTTGTCCCTTTCCCCAGGTCAGAGCATCTGGCTTCCAGGCAGCCGAGGACACTCCCCTTCTCCAGAGGACCTGTGGCCTTTCAATCTGGAGGGCCTTGTCTGGATGTTACTGTGACCTCCCCAGGCCCTGGATGGACAGAGGTCAGACAGAGCACTCTCCACACTGAGACCTGATCTGGAAGTGAAGGGTGGCTGAGGTGGGCAGAGGCAGGGTCCCTCCATGTCAGCTCCTCCTCTGGAGAGGCAGAGAGGTCGAGGGAGGCCCTGGAAGGAGGCAGTGAGGCTGATCCTCCTGTCGTCTCAAAGCTGTGGGCCCTGGCGCTGCCTGACGTCACGGAGGCCTCCCCTGTCTAAGCCAGGGCTGCGCACACGTGTCTTGCCTGCAGACCTCTGGGGATGTGGCATTACCAGGCACCCCAGAGGGCAGATGGCCTTATGGGGCAGCTTGGGACTTGGCTCAGGATAAAGGCCTGGGCTGGGGGTGTGGTTGCACTGCCCCCCAGAAAGGAGCCCTGTAGGCTCCCTGACAAAGGCCCCCAAAGCCCAAGGAAAGTGCCCTGAGAGACACTCCCCGGGGCCGTAGCTGCCCTGTCTACCCTTTCACGAGGCCCCTGGGTGGGTCTGCACTCTGCCCGGTTTTCCTGAAGCAGCACTCTGGGCCCCATGGCCGTCATCAGTGTCCACAGGGGAGCCACGGCCCCTCCAGCTGTGTCACATTGGCTGTGGCTTGCTTTCATGATGGTGCAGAGGTGCGTTGACGTCACCCCTTTTGTGGATGAGGAAACTGAGTCTCAGAGGTCGGGGGCCAGGGCCACAGGCTAAGGGACAGCGGGCTGGCATTGGCCCCTGACCCCACGGGCCCAGTGCCTTTTAGCCACAGCCCTTCCTGGAGGGGCTTCAGTCATCGCTCAGTTGCAACCGGAGATTTGCTGTCCCACCTGACACCCAATGTTAGCGGCATCCTGGCTCGGTGTTTGGCTCACAGGGAGGCCTCAGGACATGTGCCTTCTAAAGCAGGCTCACTCCAATTGACTCCAGGAAGCAAGGCAGAGGGCGCTGGCCCAGCCTGCCCCCTGCCCCGAGCTCTGGGAAGAGAGTGCATGGGGGCCCTGGTGGTGGACGTGACCCTTTGGCCAAGCTAGCTGGGGCTTCTGGAAGTTACTTGTCTTTTCACCAAGGCTCTTTCTGGCTCCTAGCCTCTGTGCTGGGCCATGGTTTGGCCTGAGCCCCTTTCGGGGTCCAGGGAAGGGGCACTGTGAAGCTCGAGGCCCCTGCCTCCCAGTGGGGAGGCCCCAGAGTTTCCCCAGGGAAGGAAGGTTACGTTACCAGCTTAAAGATTTTGGAAAGCGTGCCCTGGGCGTCGTGGGCCCCCTTGAATCCCTTGTGAGCCGATTTATAGTCAGAAGCTCTGCCTCCATAGCCAAATCCTGGCTTCTGCCCCTCGGCCCCCTGCAAGAGAAGACCAGAGCTCAGTGTCCACTCACAGCTGCCACCAGGGCGCACCAGGGGAGGACGCATGCCACCAGGTGGAATCGGCGAGTGGTTGGGGAGTTGCAGGTCAGCCCTAAGCTAAGAATGGAGGTGTTGGAGAGATGCCTGTTCCCCGAGTCCATCAGACAGGGCTCTGGCTTGGCCAGGCTTTGGTCTGAGGCCCAAGCACATGATTTGGCAGACCAGAGCCACAGTGGTGCAGCTGCTTTCCTGCACACTAGGGGTCCTGAGGAGAAGACGGCCAGCACCCAGCCTGCCCCGGTGCAGGGAGGGTCCCTGCGGCAGCCGCACCACGCAGACACCAGGAAGAGCGCATAGGCCTGTCCCCACAGTCTGGAGGCTGTTCCCACCTGCCTGGGTCTAGGCACCTGAGAGGATCCGGAGTCCTCGCACACAGTGAGATTTTCAGGCTCATCCCTTTTCTAAAGTGCGGAGACACGCTCCCCAAGTCTCTGGTGCAGAGGAAGCTCTCCAAGGGAGTCAGGAGACAGCTTCGCTTGCCACAGCATGGCCCGGGCCCGGGCTCTGTCAGCCCTGGCTGCGGGCAGAGGGCAGGGAAGCCAGCGGCAGCGGCACCCAGACAGCAGGTGGGTGCGCAGCGACCTCACTTTCTAGCTAGGTGACCTGAGGCTGCTGTCAGAAAGTCTCCGTGCTTCAGTCTCCTCATCTACTCCTGGGCTAGTGCCATTTCTTCCCCAGGCTCCTGCCGCTCAGGGCAGACAACTCCACCCTGGCCACCAAGACCCCGCAGCCTGCCCCTCACTTCAGGAAGGGACACAGTTCCTGGTGGGAAGTAGCAGAGGCGAGTGATCACTGAGGTGAGCGCATCAGCGTGTCCCAGACTTTTCAATACACTGATGGCCAAACGGGAGCTCCCACGGCCAGCGTGAGCTCCACGGGGACATGGACGTGGGAACACCAGCCCCTGGGTGAGGGCCAGTCCCACAGGAGGGCCCCGGGGAGGGCCCAGGATTTTGCCTCTTGCTTTGTAAACAAGAATGGAGAACGGTCCTTCCCAAAGACGCTAGTGACGGGATGAGCCACCTCTCGACTGCGCCTGGAGCCTGAGCATCAGCCCATGGTGCTTTACTAAGTCCCAGCAGGGCCTCGTGTCAGGAAGGACCTTGGAACCAATATGACCGCCCTTCATTCTGGAGGCCTTGAGGATGGGATCCAGAAGGTTCCAGCTCTTCAAGGTCACCTCCAGGGATTTGGGCAGCACTGAAGCCGGACCCAGGGTCCTCTCTTCAGGCACGGTCCACCCTACGGCTGCCTCTCCAGCGCCTTTCCTTTCAGCCTGCCTGCCAGAACACGTGTCTCCTGTCAGGTGAAACTGTCACCAGGGTTATCAAGCAGGGTGGGGACAGGGACTGTGGCACAAAAGGTCCAAGCACCACATACTGGAGTCAAGGCAGCTCCGCCCTCGCACCCCAGAGGTTTCCACAGACACGCGGACTCCGGGACGGCACACGGGGACGGTGACAGTTAGGAAGTGCTGTGCCAAACAGACAGACACCGTTAAACGACAGAAACCCACACTTCCCGGACCAACACTAAGTCCTCTGTCTCACTCTGGCGGTTTTCCCCAGAAATAAAGGGCTCTGAGCACTGAGTTCAGAGACCGGCTTCAGGTCCACCATCGGCTTGCCGCCTCCTCCTCTGGAATCCTTGGTCACTCTCATCTTTGCATGACCTAGAGTTTATCAGGAAACACACAGCAGAGCGAGCAAGACGTCAGTGGGACCGTCTGGAATCCAGCCAGGGAAACAGACGTTCCCATAGCTCCAGAGAACCACCACCAAACCACGTTGGAGAGGGACTTTGCTTCAGGAAGAGCGACTCCACCAGCTTTAGCAGGACCAAGCCGAGCGCAGAGGGCATGGAGGCTGTTAGCCTCCGACTGCCTGGAAAAAAGGGGGGTCTTCCCACCCACCCGGCCCCACCAGAGATGGCGTGCACGGCACCCGGCAGTCCACGCCTAGAAGGTAAGAGCAGGTGAGGCAGTGGCTAGCTCCAGATTCCTGGGTCAAAGATGGTTTTAGTTTTCAACATCATCTTCATCTCCTGCTGGCACAGAAAATCAAAATTAATCAGCTGTGAGCTGGTCCACGGTCATCTCCCACGTGAGCATCACCTGTTGTGCAAACTCATTAGAAGCCCAGAGGCAGCCCCAGCCGTGTCTGCGTACAGGTTCCGCAGAGGTCTCTGCTCGTCCTTGAGGGTGAGAAGAGCTGGGATGTCCCAGAGCTTCAAGAGCCCTGCTCCCTCTCCCAGTGGTCATCCTCCCTGCCGCCTGCTTGGGCTGCCTTTCTTCCTGTTCTTCTTCCTTGATACTCTTTGGAAACTCATTTATGGGATGCTTATTAACTGAGCGCACAGGTGGCTCTGTACTAGATGGAGGCTCATTGGTTTCCCAGACAGATCCGGTCCCCTGCCACAGGTCGCTGTTCACGCCTTCATTTTATTCTGATAATAATAATTTTTGAAGTAAGAACCAACTGTGTCCGATATTCGGTAGTAATTGGAGTCAGAGAGGCGGTCAGGGTAGACTGGTAGGAATTTTAAGTAGTCTCCAACACTAATTTACCACTTCCTGGAAACTGAACAAATTCACCATTTTATAGATCTTCATGGAAACTTTGCTGTTGGTATTAAAGACCCTAAAATTCCTAAGGAGGCGTTTCGGGACGGCTTTCTGTATGAGTTCTAGTTATGACTGAACACACACACACAAAACCACGGGATCTTGTGGGTTAATGGGGTCATCATAAATCACAGAACCAGATTCAGCATCTTTAGTTTTCCTCAGCTGCATCGTTCCTTAATAAATTTCAACATCTGGGATTAAACGTCAGCCACGGTTCCCCGTTTGACCTGATGAGACCTGTTCTGCCCCTCAGCGGTATTGGAAGGAAACGGGGAATTCTCTCCAGCACGGGGCTGCCCGGGGGGGCCCGGCAGCTCTGCTGGGAGCCCTCAGGAGAAGAGGCACCGGCCTGCAGTGCCTGGTCATGGAGCAGCAGGGTCTCACTGGCCGGAGGGGAAGACCACGCCTCACCCCCAGCCCCAGGAGGAAGCCACCGTTAACTGCTGTGTGCAAATTGGTCTGGGTAGGAAGAAAAGGCAGGAGGGTTAAGCAACTGAAAGAGAACGGACACAAGCGCGGGGACTGTGCGGAGCAGAGGGGCAGAAGCTGAGGGGGATGCGTGTCACCTACCCAGCTAAATCTGCTGAGGGACAGTCCTTTGCCCTGTGTGAGGAAGAGAAGCAAACAGTGACATGGCAATCATGGGAAGAAAGATTCTGATAAACAAGCATCCGAATCCAAACGGCAGAGCCCTGAGGAGGTGGACAGGGTCCATCCGGCTCCAGGGACCAGCAGGGTCCCCTGGAGCTGTGTCCCAGCCCAGGGTTGCCGGTTCCTGCTCAGGGAAAGGGTGCGGGCATCTGCTGGGCTTGTCTTTGTGGTCAAGGCCCACGCCCTGGTCTGCCAGCTCCCTCCAGGGAGCCACACGGCCCAGGCTTTGGGGTGGCTTTGAGTAGCCCTGAGTCCACCTCGGCTTTCGGTGCATGTTGGAGTTTCCAGGAAGCCCTACGAACAGAGGGAGGACTAACAGGAGTGTTCCAGGTCTTACCTTTCCTTGCGATGGAGGTGGCGTGCGTGGTGTCACCTGGAAGACACACAAGAAGGCTGGGCTGAGGGGAGCCACCCTCCCTCCCAGCAGCCCACTCTCCCCAGGACTGGCCATGTTTGCACCCAGGGGCTCACACCAGTGGGCAGGAGCCCATCACCGTCGACCCCGTCCCCATTTCTGTCCAGGTGAAGGAGGACCGAGCCTACAAGTGCTCCAGGGATGAGCAGGGAGGGTGGGACACACACGTGAGGGTCTCCAGCTGGAGCCGGCTCATCTTGGTCCCTGTGACACTCACCAGCCACACTTGGGTGGGGGAGGCTGGAGGCAAGGCACCCTGTGACAGTTGGGCTTTGCGGGGAAAACCCCCGGCCCGTGGCCCCCGAAGTTGCTTACCAGAGTCTTACCTTAAAATGTCTGCTGCGTCAGGTGCTCACCATTGGAAGCCCACAATTTTGTTCTTGATTTTATTTCATTTTTTTTTTTAATTTTTAAGGTTTTGGTATTGGGAATTGAACCCAGGGGCACTTAACCACTGAGCACTTTTAATTTTTATTTCCTATATTATATAATATCTATTATTTTCAATTTCATTTTTATTATGCCCAGTCCTTTTTATTATTATTATTATTTTTAAATTCTGACACAGGGCCTCACTGAGTTGCTGAGGCTGGTCTTGAACTTGCAATCCCCCTGCTTTGGCCTCCCAAGCCATAGTATTATAGGAGTGCACCACTATGCCCAGCTGTTCTTATGTTTTAATAAACTTCATTTTGTTAAGCAGCTTTAGATCTATGGAAAAATCGTGCAGAAACTGTACATTTCCCATATACCTATGGAGAGTTACCAAACGCTCTGGGCAGTTTCTGCCATTAACTCTCACCTTTGTTACCACTGAGGAACCGATGCTGACACATTATTACTATTAACCAAAGAGTATAAGGTTTGCTGGGGCCGCACATCCTATGGCTTGGACAAATGTCTGTCCCTCCCTCGCAGTGTCACCTGGAGCAGACACCTGTGCTCCGTCTTCCTGCCTCTCTCTCCCTGACCCAGGCAGCCACTGATCCCTGTCCTGCCTCACGGTCCTGCAAAGCCTGGGCCTGGTCTCAGGAGAAGCAGGCTCCTTGGTAGCGTGCCGTCTGTAAGGGGCAAGGTGGTTTAGAAGTGCTGTTTGTGACCTGGGGTCCTGTGGCACGTTCCTGCTGAGGGCTGAGTGTCTGAGGCCAGCACACCCAGGGAGGCCGCACGCCAGCCGTGGGGGGATCCCCAGCCTCGTGATCCCCCTTACGATCTCCGGGTTCCCCTGAGCCATCACTTACGATGTTCTTGAAGAACTGGACTACAGGGTTTTGGTCTTGGGGCCGGCCATGCTGTGACTTCTGGGGCAGGGAGCCGTAGTGGGCAGTCCTTGCTGCATGTGAGTCCTGAAAGAGAGAGGGCATGACTCAGATGCGCAGGGGCCTGGTCTGGTCCCCAGGAGGGGGGACCTCGGTTCCTTTGTGGATGGAGATTTTCTTTTTTCTTATCACTAAGGACCTTGGGACAGGAGGTCCCCAGCAGGTTTGGAGGTCAGGGCAGGGCATTTGGTTGTGTGACTGCGACTTGCTGGGTAGATGTTTGTATCACTGACTTAGCGGCTGTTTCTCCTGAAGCCAGGAACTGACCAAGCAGAAGTGACAGTAATTAAAGGCAATTCATCTAGGACCGGGGCAGGTGGAATACTAATTACCCCCAGGCTTCTGGTCTGGATAGAGAAAAATGCTCAGGAATGGTGCACAAACCACCGCTAACAGCAAAAGAGGACCCTGACCAGGTTTGAGGCTGTTGGCAACATGCGCCGGCCTGTTTCTCAAAATGTCCCCTGCCACCACGGTCCAGGTCTGCCCGAACTGGGAGACGCTTGCTCATCTTGAATAAGAAGATGTGAAGAGGCACTAGCTGCAGTGTGAGCTGCAGCTAGGCGGGGTCCACAGTGAGCAGAGGTCGGCCCTGCACAGGAGGCGCCAGCCAGCGCTCCATTCATCCGTGCAGAGCCTTCAGAACAGGACGGTTCTCAGAAAACCAAAGGAAGGACTCAAGAGCCAGCAGTAGAGCTCAAACTCGGTTTGACTTCTCCCTCGACCTTTCACGGTCACTCCCAGAACCCACGTGGACATCACTGTAGTGCCCGTGGGAAGCCTGCAGCTGTCGGGCAGGAGTGACACAGGGACGCCCTGGAGACCAGAGGAGCTTGGTCCGGCTCCCTGCATAGCCCATGGACAGCAGAGAATTCTGCCATAGCCAGGCAGCGGGCTGTGAGCACCCCGGATCTGGCTCCTCGGGGCATGTGGCAGGGAGGACCCTGCCTTCACAGACAGTTTTACCACCAAAATGCCTGAAGGTGCATCTCTGGAGCTTAAGAGAGCTCATCTTCCGGGCTTGGCTCAACGGGTGACTATTGTCTTTAGAGGGACAAGGGCCATCGGCCAAGTGTGCCGAGTTTCCCAGGCATGCACTTGGTAACATTTGTGGCTACTCCCACCTGTGGGTCTTTGTCCCTCAGACCCTCGGGCTTGATGCTGCCTGTGCCTTGACACTTCCTGGTCTACTGCCCCATTCACTCCCTTGGCGGTTTTCCTCAACGCATTCCTGGCTCTCTTCCTACCGGCTCCTGCCATCACAGGGACACAGACGCTCAGGGCTTCACCCACCAGGTGGAGACCAAGGCTCTAGGCCCAGCCTCTAGTCACTGCCTCCTAACTGATTTCTCCTTCTGAGTCTCCCCTCTGGCCACACTTCACACGGTGGGCTGCAAGCTTTCTGGGCCATGTGTAAGTCCAGTCCCTTTCTGTCACACAGGCCCAGTGGCCTGCCCAGAGTGGGGTCCAGGCCCCAGGGCTGATGAAAGGCTCTACCCTCTCCTCGCCTGCACCTACCCGCCCACCAGGGCGACACCCGGCACCCGCCCTCTCTCCGTTCACATGGGCAGGCGTGCCCTGGAGGAGGGCCCGAGCACCTGCACCCGTTGGGCCTTAGTGAGGCCTCCTCACTGACACCTCTGCTCCAGAGTCACAGAGCGCTGCACAGGTACCTGTGGATGGTCTGTCCACCTCTCCAGGCTGTGAGCGCACCAGGAATGGGGCACTCGTGTCGTCCTGATGCGTTGTGTTGGTCCCACTCACTCCTGACCGATGGCCAGGGCAGGTGTGAGCCATGCTCTGCAAATACGGCAGGAGATTAACAGACCGGCCTGCCCAGAGTTTGGGAACCAACTAGTGGGTGAAAGAATGATCCTGTTTTATTCCTGGATTTCTTAATAACTGAAACCACGTGTTGACCTCTTAACTGTTCCCTTCCCTCGCACTTCTCGCTTATCAGCCTCCTGGTCCCAGCTGGGCCTTCAGCCTTGCTCAGCAGAGGGGCTGGCCACCTGTACTCTTCTCCATACGCAGGTTCTTCTCTGCCTGGGCCCAAACGTCCGCAGTGCCTTGTCCTCTTGCTGGCTGCTGTAGGGAGGTACTTGCTTGTCCTCCTCAGAGGCAGAGCCTGTGTCCTTGAACCTGACGATGTCGCCTTGTTCTTAGTCCAAGAACCATGCTATCTAATTTTCATGGGGTCGTCTGTCTCCTACCAGGGCTGGGCTTGCTGACCAGCTGAGGTCAGCCCATGACCGGCGTTGTACATCCTTCCCCCAGTGGGACGGGGGTGCAGAATGAAGAGTCAAAACGCCTGGGCCAGGGAGCTGGTGAGGTTGTTGCCCTAAGAGGAGCGACTTTGCTTGTCTGGTCTGTCCATCAGGCGAAGTTACTGCCTAGACTCAGCCCAAGGGCCTGAGGTAGTCTTTAACAGCCCTGAATCAGCTCAAGCTGACCCTGCCTGGAGTTGAATACCACGTCCACCAGCTAAGAGTCAGGTCTGGAGTCCATCGTTAATCCCTCACCTTATGACAAAACTGGAAAAATGCCTAGGACCTACGTGGAGGTTCGGTCCCCTTGGGTAGCTCTCATCTTGTCAAAGCTTGTTCATGTTGTGAGAGATTTAGTGAAGAGTTAGGTAGATGGTGTTATACATGTGAGTACCCACTTTGAATAAATAAAAATTATAATTTTTGTAAATCGTATTTATAATGAATATGTCACCAAACTTTGGAGGGGGGGAAGCAATTTAAATATTTTAAGGAGCTCCTGAAGTTGGTAGGTTGCGTGTTAGCTGGAAATATGAAATCAGGCATCAGAACTGTTCACGAGAAAGGAAATTGGAATATTGAGATCCCTCAGCACCCAATTAAGTATGCCATAAGGAACAACTATCTAATCAGCATGTAGACTGTTTAGGTCACTTTTAATTCAGAGCTGAACATAAACAATAAATCCATGTGTTAGGAATCACACAAGCTTGGTTATATATGCACTGAAGAGTGACTGGATTATTTTGACTTAGGCTTTGGGTCTAGATTGTCAGTTGCACAGACGATTTGAGGGTAGTCATGTAGCTATAATTGTACTGTTATGCTACAGTGGTAGCGGCCTTTTCCCTAAAAGGACATTTAGAAAATCATAGTCTTATATAATAGCAATGAAGAGTTAAGCAAAATTCTTATAGATTTTTGTAAACAGCACTGTATAAAACAATGGAGAAGAAACAAGATATTAGGTATGAGTCTAACAAAAACTGTCTCCTACCAGTGCTGGGCTTGCTGACCAGCTGAGGTCAGCCCATGACCAGCGTTGTACATCCTTCCCCAGTGGGACGGGGGTGCAGAATGAAGAGTCAAAACGCCTGGGCCAGGGAGCTGGTGAGGTTGTTGCTAGATAAAGGCTAGAAGTTCAAGAAGACCTAATTGTAGAAGTGTAACGTGGTAATGGGTTAGAAGACTCACCATGGTGAAGAAGTCAGCTGTCCCCCAAATGACACAGACAAACTGATTCTAAAACTGTACGGAAATGCAAAGGAATCCAAATGACCAAACAAATGAGAAAAAGAAGAACAAGTTAGAGAATCCCACTCCTGAAGATGTACTACTTAGTGACAGCACTGGAGCAGATGACCCTGGGGCAGGTAGAGGCCAGAGGTGTACCCTCACAGACACACCCCGTGGATTTTTGACAAGGGTTCAAACACAATTCGGTTCAAGAAGAGAGGACGGTCTTTTCAACAAATGCTACTGGAACAGTTAAATATCCATATGCAAAACCCCAAACCCAAACCAAACCAAAGAACCTCCTAATCCAGATTCACGCCTTCTATACAAGTTAACTTACAAACGGATCATAAATCTCTATTGGCAACGCTAAACTCTAGAACTTTAAAAGGAAGCAAAATAGTCGTGATCTGGGGGTGGGCAAGAAGGTAGACCTGACACCAAAAGGTGATCCGTAAAGGATAGAGGGGACCACTTGGGTCTTATCAAAGCC
The DNA here is from genome assembly GCF_001458135.2 of Marmota marmota marmota. NCBI lineage: Eukaryota > Metazoa > Chordata > Mammalia > Rodentia > Sciuridae > Marmota > Marmota marmota. Next base: position 9,320,395 of record NW_025999991.1, read on the forward strand.
TCAATCTGTTTTTCCTGCAAGAAACCAGGTCCTGCAAGAAAATGAGAAGACAAACTACAGACTGGAAGAAAACACGGTGACTCCCATGTAAACAAAGGGCCTGAATCCAAGATATGTGAAAAGCCCTCAAAACTCAAGGAAGAAAACAGACAAAACACTTGAATAGACGCTTCACCAAAGAGGCTTACCTAGGTCAAGTCAGCACATGAAACAGACGCCCAGCACTTGGGCCATCAGGAAGATGAGGACAGCCATGGAGTGGCATGGCCACAGGCCTGTGAAAGGCGACGGGACGGGTGCTGGTAATGCCGGGTGGGTGAGGGTGTGGAGCACCTGGGCTGGCATGCGCTATGTGGGGATGCAGGTAGGGGGCAGATGACTCTGAAAGACAACTTGGCAGTTCTTAGAAAGTTACCCACCTGCTTCCATATGGCCTGCAGTTCCGCTCCTGCTCTGGTTAATAAAACAGGGATGAGGCATTTTTTGGAAATATTTTTATGATGAAAATGTTGGTCACCAACATTTTGAAGGAAAAATAATTGACATCTTAAATAAAACTTATGTTCTCACAGAAACCCATGCCTGAATGTTTATAGCAGTTCGGCTCACGATCACTAACAACCACAAGCAACCAAAATGTTCTTCTGTGGATGGGGGATAAGTGCACTATGGTATGTCCACGCAACGGAATACTACTCAACAGTGAAAGGGTGCATGCAATGACTCAAAGGCATCTCCAAATTATGTGGAGTGAGAGAAATCATTCTAAGGGGTTTTCATGCTACATAATTCCATTTTGTGACATTCTTGCAAAGGCAAAACTATAGCGAGGGAGATCAGAGCTGGGCTTGGCAGGGTTTAGGGTATGGGAGGAGGGGTGTCGTACACTTAGTAGTGGTGACAGCTACCCAAATTTTCACAATTCTAGAATTTATAGAAGTGTACACAAAACAAGCCCATTTTACTATGTGTTACTTTATAAAATAAGATATAATTAGTTCCTTTGTCATGGACTATCATGTATGGGGGCCTGTGGCCGGGAGACTGTACCTTAGCCACATCTTAATCCTCTCAGCAGCTCTGCAGTGTGCCGCTGGGTGGCACCGGCGCTTTGACCCTGTGTGTGAGTGTGACCATGGCATCAGCCACCTCCAGAGCTTCCTTGGCTGCCCTACTGCGCTCTCCCCACAAGCACAACCCCCTTCTCCAGGGAACTGCAACACATGCACTTCCCGCTATAGCACACCGCCCCAGGCCCTCGTGGGGGTGGAACGCCAGCGGCTCTGAGGCAGGCTTCCTGGGCTCCGCATCGCGCCCTGGAGGAGGATCGTGCAGGCAAGGCTGCTGGGTGCTCTCAGCCTTCCTGCAGACAAGGCCATCCGTCCCAGGCCAGAGGAGACCGGGACGTGTGCCAGCCCCAGCAGAAATGATGAATGGTGGGCACTGGGAAGGTCTCCAGGGGAGGAAGGGGGACCCCGGGTAGCCTCACAGTCCAGCAGGAGCTGCACACCTGAAGGACTGTGACAGTGGGGAACAGGGCCAGGCCAGGGGAAGTGGCCCTGCTGGGACAGTCACCTCACCTCGGCTTCTCCCCCTGCCATCAGGAGTCAGTGGAGCCCCTGCCCCAGGACCCTGGGTGCGTAGGTCCCTGGGGGAGGTCAGTTTCTTCTAGGTCAGTAGTTCTCTGGTGAAGTGCTTTTAATCACATCCACTAAGCTGAACAAGAAGCCAGACTCGCTGGCATGTCCGTCACTTGCTGGATCTGAGCCTGCCTGTGCTGGCTGGTTTAAGCGCTGTCTTTGCAGGTGGCTGAAGTGCACAGGAAGCATGAGAAGACTGGTCCACTATAACAAGAAAGGGCCGCAGGGTCAGGGCCCCCAGCAACTCTGGAACCCAGCAGGCAGAGAGCCGGCACCTGCCCGGCCTCCTCCACGGGGAGGCCCGCGGGGTATTTGGATGCATGAAGGTCAGGAAAATGGTCTGATTTAAAAAAGTGTTTTCTCCAGTTTAGAAAATTAATACATACTCTACAAGGTGCCAAGTAAGGTTGAGTCTGTGGAAATGGTAGCACACGGGGGACTCGGATTGACACTTTGATGACCTAATTTTTAGACCTGGCTTTATGCACAAACACAGATAGATTTTCAAGTGGCTTTGAAAGTGATCATGATGTGCACACTATTTTGTTAGCCTGGGTTTTCTCTTTTACTATCTCAGGGACCTCTTTCCATAAAATAGAGGTTTGCATCATGGTTAACAAAACAAACAAACAAAAAACCACCCCAACTTCTTAATGGTAAATAACACGTCAAGAGCTTTAGAAACTATGGGTGGGAGTCACGGCCTGAGCATTTTATTTATCTTTGGAATAAACGCTTTCTCCCGGGGCCCTATTTCTTTTGAGAAGATTCTTTTCCCTCAAACTGTGACAATGCCACTCACCAGCAGGGGGCGCTCGCAGACGGGGTTGCAGGTTCTCTAAGTCAGGAAGGGATTTTCACGGTTTTCCAACCGGCTTTAAGGCTGGGGAGAGCCTGGAGTTCTTCCATTAGCAAGCCATATCAGACGATAAGCATAGGTGCAGGGCATCTGAGGTGGTCGGACTGGGTATCCAGTGGCTCCTTGGAATCTAGAGCCTGCTTCATGGAAGCAGGGCAGAGATGTGAGCACCATTTGCATCTGGGTCTTGTTAAAGGAGACAAAGTCTCCGCAGAAGGAAAGACGGCATCATGAAAGACTAACTGGTGCCTGGGTTCCACGGTGAGGAAAGAAAAAGGTTCCTAGCTCTTACTTTTCTCTCTCCTGACCAACCTGGAACACCAGTGGTGAACCTGCAGCCCGCTGCACTGGGGCGCTCTCGCCGCTCGCCCTCGGGCTCTGGTGTGCTTGCTGTGACTCCTGGACAATGAGAACCAGCAGACACACAGCGTAGCTGAGAGCCTGCGTGGGCCGACTCGGCTCCCTGTGGCTGCTAGTGATGCCCGTGGTTCAGAGCGAACAGCGAGCCCACCGTGGGACTCACGGCCGTCTGAACGCCGACTCCTGGGCTGGCTCACCTCTCCCATGCCCTGGGGATCGTCCCCGATGACCTGGCCGCCTGCCAGAACACGTGTCACGTCACTGAAGAGGCTCTGGCCCCATTCTGATCCGGAAGCTCATTTTGTTCCTGCACTTTCCGTAGACTTCCTTGTGTGTGAGCTCTCGGGGATCTGTCCTTCAGGTGTCTGAGTGCCGATGAGGGCGCTGTCCTCATGGCTTGTGGAGAACAGGGGCCCCTGGTGGCACGGTGTCTGCAACCTGAGGACCCTGTGAGCCTGACGTTGGGCTGCTCATGGAGGGTCACCTGCGCTGGGCCCCTCACTCCAGGCTTTTCCCACCCTGACCCCGTGGAGACTCTGTGCTGTAGAGACAGGCTAATGTGCTAGGAGTGTCCACCTCACAAGCACCCGGTCCTCCGTGTCAGAGGGCCCGTGCTGCCATGTTAGAATGATACATGGGAGAAATGTCTCTCACGGATGCCCCGAGAGTCATCTGCAGAGTTCAGAGACTAAATAAAAAAAAAAAAAAGCTGCGACAGCACTCTCACTAGCGCTCTCTCAGGTAAGCCCAGTGAGTCGGCCGCGATCTTGGAACACACATTTCTCCCTGTGCCTCCAAAAAGCCTCACGGTGGGAAAGAAGGGAAGAAAGCCGGCCCCAGGCTTCTGATCACAGGCCAAGCCTGGCCTCCCTCGCCTCGGTGCCGCCAACCAGAGCTGGGGCTCCGCCCTGCTTTGGGCAGCACTTCCCAGTACAGACGTGGAGCCCGAGATGCAGAAGCAACCAGGGGTCTGCTGCCAAGTCTCCTGACCTCATCGCAGGCGCCATGCCGCCGGCCGCGCTGTTTGTGTGGGCTGCGTGTGGGTAGGACCACAGGCCCATGGCATAAGCCTGATCCTAGCGGCAAGGAAGAAATCCCCCGACTGGTTATGACAGAAGGAAAAGATGAGAAAAGAGTGGAGTGTTAAAAATTGTGTGTGCGGGGCTGGGGTGTGGCTCAGCGGTAGAGCACTCGCCTAGGACGTGCAAGGCCCTGGGTTCGATTCTCAGCACCACATAAAAATAAATAAAATATATTGTGCCCAACTACAACTGAAAAATAAATACTAAAAAATTAAAAAATAAATCATGTATGATTTGTTTCAAAAGCTTGTAGACTTACCTGTACGAAGAAGCTAAGAGCTAGAAATAACAACATGCTCACATTTGAGAAAAAGAGGTTGACGTCTACCTCTGGAGTCCATCAGATGTGCTGGTTACGGTCTCGGGCGCCTGAGGACTCTGGTGCCACAGGACACTCAACACTAGAAAACCAGTCCTAATTAGTTTGCTAAACACTGAGCATTTGATCCACAAATACAGGCCTGGTTAATGAGACGAGATTTTTTTCAATTTTATCGTCATTTTAATTGATTAAAACAAGGAAGGTGTCATTTCCCATTTCAAGGGAAAAGTTGCGCCTCGACACTAGCAGGTCGCACTGTGCGGATCATTTTGTGCTGTCCGCGTGGTGGGAAACCCGCCCGCCAGCCAGCATGTTGCCGGGTACTTGCTCCTTTTACTTGCAACTGGACATCTCAGAACGTTGCCCTATCTAGAGGGGACGTGGGGACACCCTCCATCCTGTGGTGTTCTTCCTCGCTGTGGTCAGAGTGAAGGAGTCGGTGAATTTGTGCTTTCCTTCTCGTCTCTGGAGAAACCTGGGATTCTCTGTGCTCTGGAGAAGCTGGGCCGTGGTGCTCAGCCGCTAATCTGCACAGCTGTTCGGGACCACAGGGGGTGACAGCGCCATAGTCTTCCTGAGCAGCTGTGATAGGTTCACAGGCGGTGAGGATCGCCATCAATAGATTATTTTTCTTGTGACGGTGAAGATAAAACCAAATACGCTCCTGCGCCACGTTCTTCGTCTTTGAGAGCCATGAACCAGTCCCTCTGCCCGAGGGGGGGTTCCGCCTTTCTTGTGCCCACACTGTTCGTGACTTACAGGATACTTCCTGTCCTTGAAGACTTCCAGACACGACCCTCTAAAGGCCTTCTTGCTGGGTAGGGGCCAGCCGGCAGGGCAGTGGCCACTCCACGGCCCATGTGAGCAAGCAGCTGAGAGGCCAGCCTCCAGCAAGAGGTGTGTTGCAGGTTCCGGATTGGGGCCAAAGACCCATCCCACCATGGTGTTTGAGACTGTCTTTCCGCCTTCCTTCCTCCCCATGTTCCCAGCAGCCGTGACGCCCGGCCGTCCCGAGAACTCCCAGGCTCCTGGTTCCTGGGCTGGTTTGATTGTGCACGTTTCCAGAAGCGATCATACCACTGGTCTCAGCGTCCAGTGCATCTCAGGAGAGAGCGTTGCACTTACTTTTGGCAAGACATTCTAACCCTGCGATGTGGGGAGGACTCCCTGCTGTCTGAGCACACATACACACATGCAGATTTTCTCAGGTGAAGAACGTGCCTGTTTCTGAGCCGGTCTTGGGTCAGTTGTGTCACACTGTGGGCTTTGGTCGACAGCCAGCCGTGAACTACCAACAAGGAGCTTTCTGATTGCTGGAGTCCCCCCAGCCTTTTCTTTAGGTGCAGTTCCCGGTGGCCTGGCGACGGTGCTGTGGTGGATCTCGTGCCCAGGACATGGATGTAAGTCCACATCTGCACCCCGGGCTCCTGCAGTCACACACACTGCCAAGTCCACATCCTCTGACCTCAGAAGGTCCTGTCCTGGCCAGCGGCTCCTCCAACAGAGGACCAGAACGGGGGCCCCCTGGGAACGGGGAGCTCTGTGGGGTTGGTGCAGGGACCATGACGGGCTGCGATTCCCTGAGCTCTGCCGTCTCCTCTCTGATGCAGATCAGCAGCTAGATGGCCGCTGGTCCCAAGCGTCATTTTGCTGAGCAGCTTCGCGAGCACCTTGGGTGGTGGTCACGCCCTGGAAGCAGAGCACAGATTTGGGGTGGGAAAGGCAGTGTCTCCTCTTCTGCTGGCCAAGGAGCCCCGGCCTCTTCTGCAGCAAGGCTCCTAGACACCTGCTGGCTGCCCTCAGGGCTGCGGGAGCTGGAGCACAGGCACCTGGTCCACTCCCTGGAACGTGGTGTTTCTGAGGCTTGTCCCTCTTCCTGCTAGAACTGTTGGGAGGCAGTTACTGGACGGGTCTTAATGAGGCCCAGAATTAGACAGCCCAGTCCTCGGGAAGACGCTGGGGTCCTGAAGTCAAAGACCCCCACAGGGAGCCTGTTCTCGGTGGAGCTGCCAACAGCGCTGGCACCCGCCTCTCCTTGCCGTGACGTCTCTGACTTCACACCCGCCTCTCCTTGCCGCGATGTCTCTGACTTCACAATGCGCGGGTCTTTCTTATTCACCCGGACTTTTGCAGAGACAGATTGATAGACAGATCTGTCTATCTGCCTGCCTGTCTGTCTATCTATCTACCTGTCTATCACCTCTCTGGGGAGGACACAGGGGAAGGAAGTGAGTTGCTGGGCCATCAGCTGGGCGTGGCTCCTCAGCGCCTCGGATTCTCTGATTGGTGAGGGAGGGGCGCTCACAGTTCCGCTCAGTGACTGTGAGTCACTGCCCAGCCCGTGCCTCCCCCAGCAGCTCGACGTCCTCCACAGGTCCACATCCTCTGCGGTAGAACCCTGGGATGTCAAGTAGCTTGAGACCGTGGAGTGCGCTCCTTTCCCCGTAGTCGATGCTGTTAAATCAGATCTAACATTCCAACACTTTCTTGAAATAAGAAAGAACCCCTCAGTGCCGCAGAAGACCTTCAAACCATCAAGTCTTCCTCAGGGAGAAGAGCCAGGCTTGTTCTTTGCCCCCTGTGACAGCTCGCAGACCAGGACTGGGGGTGCCCAGCCTCCTGTGCCTCTGCGTGCTTCCTCTGGGGCGGCTCCGTTGGGCATCTCTGGAACTCAGTGTGCTGCAGAGGACTGGGTGTCTCTGGCACAGGTGCCAGGAGGGTCCTCCGTCCACCAGGAGAGTCCTGCTGGTGCCTCCCGCCTCGCCTTGCCCTGGGTTCAGCTTGGACGCCCTGCTTCCCTTCACGTAGCAGACACGTGAACACCACACACGGCCTTCTAACACGCTGTCCCCCCAGGACTGGGGACCAGCCCCCGGTCTTGCGCACGCGGGGCAGGTGCTCTACCACGGAGCTACACCCGTAGCCTTTTACCTTTATTTGACACAAGGTCTTGGTAAGGTGCCCAGACTGGCCTGGAAATTCTGATCCTCCTCCCTCAGCCTCCTCAGTGACTGGGACTATAGGTGTGTGCCACCGCGCCTGGCCCGATGTTTCTTTATGTATCCTAAGACGATTCTAGGGTATGCTCAGGAGAGTCAAACCAAACCCTGATTGACCAGAATGGGGCATTGGCAGGTGGCGAATAACCGAGAGAGCCTTGTACAGGAGCCCTGACACTTGTCCCCCTGAGGCCAGCTCTCAGCAGCCACAGGGGGCACCGTGGAGAGCAGTGATGGAGCTCTGACCAGGCTTAAAACACGCATGTGAACATCTGGGACGGTGTGAGAGCACGGGCTGCTTTCCCTCTTCTGGATGACTTTATAAGGGAGAAAAGTGAAGCACTCTGTTCACAGTCCTTGCCGTGTTCTGCGTGTTCTGCGGTGTCTTGGGATCCCTGGCTTCTCCTTCTGTGCACGGGACCTGCTTTCTCAGGCCACGTGTCTCAAGTGCAGGGGGGAGGGGTGGTTAGGCTGAGCCAGGTGCCTTAGTGGCCTCTCGGCCGCAGCCCTAGAGGGACTGAGGACCCCAGAAGCCACTGGGAAGTGGTGCTTGCTCTTAGAAACGAGTCACCAAGTCCTGGAGAACCCGGGGCAGCTTCACAGCCGGGCATCGGTCAAGGAGGGGCCGACCGTGGACACCACCCTGCCTCACCATGGGACCCTGCGTGGAGCGTTTCCCCTTCCCGAGGCCCGATGAAGGACTCCTTCCAGGGAGCAAAGCCCACGAGCTCACAGGTCATCAGGGTGGCGTCAGAGGCTCTCTGTTCCCACAAGGCCCTGGCTCCGCGGACTGTGAGCCTTGCTCTGCACCTGTAGGCCTTGGTCCTGGACTGGCCACCCTGGAGGCCAGCAGCAAGCAGGCCCTTTGTTCCTCACCGACCTGCCTGTCCACTGAGAGGAGGGAGACTCTCCCCCCACGATAAGCATCCACTGGACAGGAACCGGCACACTCTGTCCGGGCCCAGCCCTTCCCCGTCTCAACACGAAGGCTTCTGTCCTAGGGCCCCCAGGCCCCCCAGCCAGGCTGGGTGCTCCTTTTGCCGGGGCCCAGCTCACTGAGAAACAAGGCACCTTTCCTTCCCTGTGCTCACCTCAACACCAGCAGAAGGAGGTGCCTGGGCCCCCCGGCTCCCCCGCGGCCCTGAGTCCTGCGCTTGGCCCCGAGAAGCAGGAGGAAGATGCTCTAGTTTGGGCACTCGGGTGCACACTGTCAGCCTCCCACACCTGCCCAGCGCCCAGGCACGGGCAGTGACTTTACCTGAGAGCCGAGCATGGCAGCGTCCATGGGGTGACCCTGGACGTGCGTGAGCGGCAGGCCTGGCTGACTCAAGTGCAGGCTGCAGGACCCCCCTCCCTTCCCCGCCTACCTGGACATCACTCAGGTAGGCCCATCTCAGGGGTCCCTCCATCCCAGGTAGGCTTGGTTGCGCTTGGTCAGGGCCGAGCCCTGGGGGACAGGGCTTTCTAAGGGCACATGTCACTTGAGAGTGAGTTCGGCTGGTGTCCAGCGACTGCCAACTCTCTGTGGGGCACTGGTTTCCAAAGCAGGTCTGGGCACGGCATGCCCCTGGCCATTGTCCAGGCCAGTGTCCAAGGCCAGAGTCTCTACTGCCCTCTGGCCTGTGTTGGCACTGGTAGCCACACCATGGTCCTGTGGCTTGTTCCTATGACTTTTCTATGACGCTGAGCTGACAATCATGCCCTTGTCACCTGAGCCATTGAGGGACCCTAGCAAGGACTTGAAGGCAGAGGAGGGTCTCTGTTCCCTCCCCCAGGGATTGTCCTTTGCTGTGTCCCTCAGGACCTGCCCCCTAGCTTTGCTCCCCTGAAGCCTGCTGTCCTGGGACAGAGAGAGCCCCCCTGCAAGGACCGCGCCCACTCAGCCGCGCCCCGCACTTCACGCGTGGGTGGCCCTGGGCGGGGGACGGCGACTGCCTTACCTTGTACATGTTGCACAGCCCAGGCTGGCTGCGGGCATAAGAGGGCAGAGGGCTCCTGCTCTGCTTTAGCCAGGGTACCTGCCGAGGACACAGAGTGGACGGCGTGAGTCCTGCGTGGGCACCTCTCGCAGAGCCCCACAGTCCTCCAGCAAATCTCCTCTAGGATGGGCCTGGCAGGACCCCAGGTGGGGCAGAGAGGGTAGGGAAGGCAGGACTGAAGGGCGAGTGGTCAGCCGAGAGGGCACGTGGGGGTAGAGATGGTGGATCCAGGAGAGGTGACCGGGAGGACGGCAGGGCAGGGCCAGGGAAAAGGAGCAAGAGGAAGGATTTAGGGAGAAGTCCCTTCTTCCAGAGTCTGTTTTATGGCCCTACTCCAAACTGTGTGTCCAAACAGCCTCTCGTTATGACAGGTGCGGCTGCTAGGCTTCTTGGGGTGCAAGGAAGGGAAGCGCTTTCCACCCGGGGCCCAGGGCCAGGGCTCTGGCAGGCCCTGATGGACAACTCCCACACTCGGTTTTGTTGTGGAGCCTTATTCATCTTCCCATGCAGCACTATCTCAGCTTCTGCATTGGATTTACAAGTAGGGGCTGTTCCTGCTCCATGGGTACCTGCTGTCACCGTGTGGCCTCTCAAGCCATCTGCAGAGCCCCAGGAAGTATCTGCAGAGCAGCAGGTGCTGGGGCTGACACGCGCTTGCGGAGCTCTTCCCTGACGTTGGTGACGCCCAGGGACTGAGCCCACGTGGGAGCTCCGTGTGCCTGAGCAGGAGCCGCGTGTTAACCTCAGCTCTGCACCCTGCACCCTGCCGGGCAGCCCTGGTCCTGCTCCCCCAGGACACCAGCACTCTCCCCATTCCATCCGTTACAAGACACTCTGCCCCTTCATGAAGTTCAGGTGACGTGGTTGAAAGAATAATATTATAGGACCAAGTTAAAGGTAGGAAGTGTCTATTTTTTGACTATCTACAACAAAATGGAAAAAGAGAGAGAGAAATAGAGAGAGGGACTGACTTGGGGTAGTCAAGCAATGAAGTCAGTGTGACAGGCTTCGGGAGACTCAGTGCGCTGTGACAGATGAAGTGGATCCCTGGTAAGCTGGTCAGTAGTTACGTGGGATGACAGCCTGTGACCCAGGGCTTCGCCATGCAGAGGCAAAGCTGTGGTGACGGTGTCTCATGGACGGTTCTCCCACCTGCGTGTGAGGAGGGGCTATCTCCACACCAGCAAAAATCATCAGTGACTTTGACCCATGATGCAGGGGCCTAGAGTGAGGAGTCTGGGTGCATTTTAGAGCATGCCCACTCACCCAGGCCTGTGGCAGGCATTGTCTTGCTATGACTCGAGAGACCCCATAAGGAGTGACCCCTCAACTGGACAAGTGCAGGTTAAGTCCATGCCATCAAGGTGGTCAGCTAATGTCCTTCTTGGTGAAGAAGACTGCCACTGTTGGGCTCTTCCACCTAGCTCTGGTGGGCTGGTGTTGAGCCCCTCTCCCGTCACACCCCGACTTCTGGGGGCCCCTGGCTGTCCATGCACAGGGAAGGCAGATGGCTGGGCTGGAGGCTAAGTGCAGCTCTGAGAAAGGACACCCCAGGGACAGCTTACAGGAATGCAACCTGTAACCCTGGCGTTGTCAGCAAACTGACCTCCTGGCAGGACACAGAGGGACAGCAAGCCTCTTTCCAGCTCTCTGCACCTGTGTGGAGTGGGGTGCAGTCTGACCAGAAGACAGTACCTGCAGTAGACTGACTGGGGGACAAGAGATTCCGTAGCCCGAGACGCACCCCAGGCTGAAGCAGGCCGGCAAGGCTGCCTTGGGAGAAAGTGCGGTGAACCATGTTTAGGGGCTGCCGCCGAAGGCTTCACGTTCTTAGTTGTCTTTTCCCTCCCTCTTACCATTTTGTATGAAGGAGGATATTTCAGAACACTTAAAATTCTGGTGATAGACATAATAGGAAATCTTGAATTTGACAGACTTCTCCAGGTCTTTAATACTAAGTCAGTTCTTGGTGATCTCCTTGGAGCCGGGCTTGTCCCTGTGAGGACTCACCTCCTCAGCCGTCCAGCCGAGCTCCCACTGACCGTCAGAGCTTCCTGTTACTCAGTGGCTCTCGCTTCACCAAAAGAAGAAGCAATGTAGGCCGTGGAGTGGGACGATTAAAGGAGGGGAGGGCTAGGGCGAGGCCACGGTGGGACATGTCACACAGATGAATGGCAGGCCACATCAGAATTCATTCAGTGTCTTTGCTTTCGTTTCTAACTTATCAGCCCTCCAGTTTCCCCGTATGCACGAGGCACCACGCTGGAGAAGAGGCAGCCACCTCTTACTTCAGGTTCTCTAGGCTCCCTGTCACCTGGAACATGTCCCCGGGGTGCACAACATGGCCACTGTAGGCCTACTTAGTGCCCAGGCAGGAGGGCGCATTGAGAGACAGTGGAACAGTGGAACAGGAACTGTTGACAAGGAAGACGACCCCACATGCTCCAGAGAGAGAAGACGGCCTCCTTGGGTCAAAGCACAGGAGCGAGACGCTGTGGCCTTCGGGTACAGAAGCCACAGGAGCCCACTGCTCCGACTTACCTGCAGGTTGTGTCACGAGGCCATGGAAATACCAGAGGCAAAGTGCAATTAGTTGGGTAGGGACACCAAAAGAGACACTTAAAAAGTCCGTTTGCAATTCATGCACCGTCATTGGTGTGTTAAACTGTTTAATGTCATAAAAATGCAGAAATATACATAAAGCAGAAGTTCATAACAAAATAAAAAAATCAAGTCATAATACAACCACAGGGAGGCAATTGTCATTAAATACACAAATGCAGCATACAAATGTATCACTTATACAGAGGGCACGGCAAAATCACTGCCAAGACAGGTCCACCAGGTCCCCACTGTCCCCCATTTAGATAGCAGTGAATGATTGTGGCCAGGAGACAGAAGGGCACAGGTGCAGCTGGTAACTGAGCTGGAGACACCTGTGATCAGTGACTTCAAGAGGAATTGCTGTCCAGAATCTCAGACAGTGCTGGTTTGGGTGTAGGAACGGACACACCCAGCATGTCCAGACTTGCTCCAGAGGCTCGCTGGCCAGAGCATGGCCTCAGTGAGGGCTCAGAGGAGGGCTCCAGCTTGGGGTGTACACCTGCTCCCTGGGCAAAGCCGCTGCGAGCTGATATGAGGGAGTGTGGTCCACTCCCCATCCACACAGCCCTTCTGTCCCCACTGGCAGGCGGCTGGCACACACCATCGGGGGTGCCATGCAGGGACCTGTGTCCTTCATGTCACCTTAAATATGATGCTCTTGTAAGACTACAGGCATGTCTGTGAAATTAAGGTGTGGAGATGACAGTGAACTTACTGTAACGTGGCCACTAGAACTGAAATGCTGTGAATCAGGAACAAAGATGCTGGTTATCTAAGACTCATCAGTAGCACTGAATGACAGTGGTCATCCTACATTGTCACAGTTAGAGGCATAGGAGCAATCTGGATGCTGAATAGTGAAATGCTGAGACTAGGGGGTTATAAGCGGAGCTTTTAATGTAAGATAAATAGAGGATATCGGGAAGGCCATCAGTACCGAGGCTTTAAAACCCTTCAAGCGAGATGCTGTGGAGAAAGGGCTCGCTCTGTTCTGTAGTTCTTGTGTGAGAACTATGTGGGAGTTGACCACGTGTCCAGCTTAGCTACTCTGTGAAACTGGGCCTCCCCTAGGTGAGAAGCAAGAGTGCCCAGAGCTGGTGTTGCTGGGCACTGGCTCTTACGCCCATAGCCTCAGGTGAGAGGTGAAGGGACAGGGCAGGTATAGTCCAGTCTTTGCCCTGAAGGCCCACCATTCTCTGTGAGGCCCCAGATTCCAGGGGGGCTAAGGAGCCTGCCCCTTACAGGGAACAACAGAGGAGAATGTCCTTTGTAAATACACTTTCATTATGGCTCTCAAAAGAATATGCCTCTTCAGGGATTTTCTAAAGCGCTTTTCTGAATGTCAGCTCTGGCTGCACAAAGACTGGGTGTTGTGAGTGCATTCCGGGGCCTGGGGGTGGCAGCTGCCTTGTGGCACCACGGGGCCCACGTGACTCAGGGGAAGGAGGACAGGAGGCTCTGGGGATGGCGGCCCTTCACGTGGTACTCAGGGCTGCATCCAGAGTCTTGCTGGATTCTACCATGAAAACCCTATTCTAAACAGACGGCAGGATAAGCAGTTTCCCAAGGGACGTGCGTGACCCAGGCGGTGGTCTTCAGCACCCCAGGTACACCAGATGCTTATTTTAGGAATGGAAGTGGAGAAACGAACTCCCATCAGGAAAGACAATAAGCAGGCTCACGAGTCCCTTCTCTGCGAGTTTCCTAAGTCTATTTATTCAAAGACCTTCCTAGCGTATGAGAGCCGAGCCCTCCTGATTTATAAATGGGGCAAAATCAAAATAGAAACTAAAAGAAATTTAAAAAATCACTCCATAGCAGCCACACCAATGAATACCCCAGAGTTCTGGGGCGATAGCGGGTTGTTGCTGGGTATAGGCTGTGTAAAGTTTGCATCTCCACGATTTGTTAACAAAGAGCCCGCAATAAAACAACGGAGCTGGACAGGCGTTGCTGACACCCACTGCTTGTCTCCCGGTGTTCCCTGAGGATGCGCCTCTGGCCTGTGTTTGCAACAAGCAGTTTATGATCACACATGTAAATACCAATGGATTTTTTTGGGTATTCAAAGAAAGGGATATTAATTTAAAATTTTTGTTTATTCAAAATAGTAGTGAAATAATTGCTGTCTCAATTTTTTTAAAAAATAATCATTTAAAAATTGCTTTTACTTTTAAAAATCCTTCCCCCCCCCCCCAGGGTCCTTGATAATCAAGAGACATTATTTGCAAAGACATTGGCTGCTTCTGAGTCTAGAACCTTTTCTTTGAAATACTGAAAAGCACAAGAGATTTAAAACAATGAAGGGTACAATTATGCATGAAGAAAGAAAAACATCTTTGGAAATGTAGCTCTACTTTGACAGATACACATGCTTTCAAGGTTTTGTTTGAAATTAAAGCCATTGCCATTGAAATAAAGCTTATTTTAGAACATATGCTGGCCAGCTATTTAATCCTTTGTGCACAGATTGAACGCATTCTCCTTGCTGCTCCAGTTGAGCAGAATAGTTGACGTTTTCAACTGGACTGCTTATATGTGGCTGCCTCAGATAACAGCTGGACTTCCCTAGGCAGCCAGGACCCCCCAACAGCTGGGGTGTCTGCAGAGCTGTGCTTGAAAGAGCACCCATATTAAAATAAGGCAGATGACTGAGATTTCCCCAGGGTGAGGGGGCACTGACAAGAAAATGTCTACAAACACGGACAGTGAAGGACGCCAACAGAAGACCAACCTATCAACACTTAAGACACAGCAAGAGTTATTTGTAAGCAAGTCATGGCAAGTGTCAGAACCAGACAGTTCAGAGCAGATGACAGGGTATGGCCTCCCCGAAGGCCAGTGTGCTTGGATGTGCACAGAGAAGGTGCCACTGGCACCTGTGTTCATCCTTGACAACTCACTTTGACATCTGTCACTGTAAGAAATGTGGCTGAAGACTAAGCTCTAACACTCCAGGGTTCCGAATTGCCTGGGGTGCTTGGAGGGCACCTCCCACAATGGGACCTCTGTGCCACATTTTGTTCACAAGCCTCTTGCATTCCCAAAGGCTTCAGGACAAGCATGATACACAAGCGGAAAAATCTTACAGCTGCCGTGAGAATACCCAATAGCAGGGGGCTTTTCTGTAATACCTCTCTGGCACCCCAGTTACCCAACTCTCCCCAACTGTGACATGACACCCATTTGCAATCTGAATGCCTCTTGAGGTCCACTCTTAGTGGAAACCTCAACCACAGGCCAGTCCATGCAACCCGCTTCAGAGCCAGCTGCGAACCAACCACAGGGAGGGTTTTTCCTTGTGAGACGTTTTAAACCACAGAACATTCACTTTTAAATAATGAAACCCCCAAGGTTTGATATTCAAATCAATGAAATCACAAAATAATAGACTGTTGATTCACAGACATTCGTTTGTCACTCCACCCCATTCCAATCAACAATCCAAACAAAAGAGAAAGTTTGCTCACAGAGAATTGAAATGCAGGAGTTTGTTCAAAAGGGCCTCAATCACATCATTGTTGAAAGCAAGGAAGTGGCAGCACTAACTCCAGGAAAAATAAACATGACCCAAGAGAAACCCCAAAGTGCAGCCCAGAGGCAAACCAGCCAAGCCCCAAGCACAGGGCACCAGAGACCAAGAACGCGGCCCTCTGCAAGGCCCTCCCTGTCCCGGGCACCCGAGTCCCACAATGCAGAAGGTCCTTGCACTCCTGAGCCAGACCCCGAGCACAGTCCCTTGTAATAGGGAGAGAGGGGGAGTCACATGAAAACAGGCCAGGTGGCCCCGAGGTCGTACCCGGGGCCCCCAAGCTCTTTCAGCCAAGACAAGCACCTTAGATACTCAGGGTGGTCAGCGCCTCCTCCACTGGCCCAGGTCACCTGCTGACCTTCCCTTTCCTTTTTCCAGTTAAACTACAGCTCCTCTACTCCGCAGAGCTCACCTTGCCCCGTTTGGGCGCACCCCTGTCACCACCAAAGAAGCGCCCGATGGAGTCAAGGATGCCCGTGTCTCTGTGCTTCGGGAGGAAGCCATGCCTGGCATGGTCCACGGTACTTGCTGTGGCCAGGTACTTGGATCCGTGTCTCTGTGAGGGTCTCTTCTGTGACGCCATCACATCCAGGCTCTCGGAAGCTGCTGCAGTGTCTTCTTGGATGGTCTGGAGCTCGTCGGACTCTGAGGGCCTGTCTTTGAAGGTGTTGTCCTCCCTCCCCGGGGCATCTCGGGAAAAGAGGCGGATCAAGTGGGGGCGGTTTCCTCGGTCAGCTGGGTGGGCATCCTGCCAGGCATTCTTTGGGTCCACTGTGCGCTTGGAGTCTGTCACCGCCGTGTCCTCAGACGAGGGCCCATTGTCCTGGCTCGCATCTGCCTCTCCTGCAAACAACAGTGAGATATGAATACGGGCCTGTGCTAAGCCAAACCTGGGACAAAGCCGCTTTCTTCCAGGGGTCTTGAACTAGCTGTCTCCTATAAAACCCAGAGCATGTGCACTGCCCATGAAGCCACATGGCAGCCACAGACTGCCTCTGGCAGAGACTGGCCTGCACCGAGCACCTTAGGCAGCTCTGGTTTTGCAGGAGGCCCTGGGGTTACCTGGTGGCTCATGGTTTGGCAACTGGATAAGACACACCAGTGCTCCCTAGCGAGGGGTCTGAGCAGGCACAGCAGTCATGTCAGAACTGCCCCCAGCACTGTGCACAGCACCTGGAGAGCCCAGGAGTGCAGGCACCCGACAGGACGTTTGTTGTCTCCAAGGCCACGGGTGCAGAAGCTCAGCATGCTGGAAGCTTCTGTTTGACAAAAGGTGTTTTTAATGTTCTTGGTAAAAATGGAACTTCCCACATCTTTTTGCAATGCATGCCTTTAAGAAACGGGGCATTTAGAATTTTTCCATTCCCAGATTCCACAGGAGGCCTCTAGCATTAGAGAACTGCTTATTCAGGACATTTTGATGGGCTTCTCTTCTGTAAGCAGCAACAATTAGAACGTTCCATGTGGGAATGGGCTATTTCATGATGTATCCCACCATCTCATAGCTTTCAACAAAAAATAGCCATTTCTCTCAAGAATGGAATGAATCTTTTTTGCTCTCAAGTTATTGTAAATTAGTAAATCATTTTGTTAATCCCCCCAACTTACTACTTACCTGGACTAAATGTGAATTCACCTACACTTTCCTATAATAACATCTATTCCATGTATTCATCCACTGAAGTTACTCAACTCATCATTCATTCATTCACTCACCTATTCATCCTCCCATCCATCCTTCCATCATCCATCCTTCCATCATCCATCCATCCATCATCCAAATACTCACTCACCTGTTCATTCATTTATTCATCCATCCACCCATCTACTACTGATAGTTCCCAACTCATCTACTCCCTCATTCATCCTCCATTCACTTATCCACCTGTCCATCCATCCATCCACCCATCATTTATTGAGCACCTAAAAACTGTAATGCATTGCTCTAGATGTTTCAGTTACAGAGATAAATAAGACATGGTCCTTGTCCTCATGAAGTTTATTTTTCTTTCTTTATTTTTTTTAGTTGTAGATGGACACAATACCTTTATTTTGTTTTCTTTATCTTTATTTGGTGCTGAGGATTGAAACCACATGTGAGGCAAACGCTCTACCGCTGAGCCCCAGCCCCAGCTCTGAAGTTTACATTTTGGTGGGGGAATCAGATGAAAATATATGTTTCCAATTGGATGGTGTGCCCTACAATGACTTGTCCATGTCCTAACTCTCCTACCCACGAGTGTGACTTTATTTGGAAATAGTCGTTGCCGATCTAATTCAATAAAGATGAGGTCATACTGTAACTGATGACTGGTGTCCTTTTGAGAGGGCAATTTGAGCACAGAGACACTGATGCACAGGAGAGAAATGTGGACTGAGTTGCACAGCCACAGCCATGGACGCCAAGGAACACCGGCACCGCCCGAAGGCATGACTGCCCCTGAGCCTGCAGACACCTTGGTGGGGGACTTTCGGCCTCTACCCTGGGAGAGAATGAATTCCTGCTGTTGTACACCTGGGCTTCCTGCTGCCTCATCTGCAGCTCCTGCAGAATCTTCACAGAGCAAGCCACGGCTTCACAGCAGTAGAGCTGCTGGTCTCCCAGGCTGCTGACCTCAGGGGACTGTGTAAGAAAAATGGCACACGGGGCCACCAGGACTGACTCCAAGGCACTAGCACTCCCGCAAGGGCTCTGGGGGCTGACCACCATGACCTGCCTGTCTATTGCCTGAGCAGGGACCCATTCTCCTTCTCTGCTCAGGTCTCATTTGGGGCCAGGAAGAAGCAGGCCATCAGCTCTGGGGACAGTAGCCCGCGAGGGCCGGGAGTTTGTTTTCTATGTACGTTGTGGAAGTTTGTATAACTGTAACACATACTCCCTCTGAAAACCAATGTGTGTATGATATATCTATACCAAAGGAAAAGGACTCCACACTCCTTCCTCAGAGTCACATGGGCTGAGAAACTGCCCCATGATATTGGCCATATAGTTGATAAAGCTGATCGATGCCACAGATACAGGACCTGTTTCTCAAGCAGAGTCACTCCCATCCTCAATGATCAGTGTTTGCCAATGACAGAGTGTAAGGCCAAGGAGGAACCTGGGATCCCTGTGGTCTTATCCAAGACCCTAAGATAGTATGTAGAGCTGTCAGGAGTGTCCACGCTGGCCACGCCAGACGCCTTTGACCGAGGCCCCCGAGTCAGGAGGAGTGTGGGAAGACAGGGCAGGTGGGTGCAGCTCTCCTTCAGGACCACTGGCTGAATTCAAGTACACGAGAACATAACACAGTTCACCACATAGTTCTAAATGCACCATTGCACTGTGATGTTTGAGAAAGCAACATAAAGAACACTGGGGTTGGTACAAAGCTGGGCCCTCTGCAGGGACTCCGTGCTGACTTATGGGTTGCAGGAGCAGCAGAAGTAACTAAAGAGCCTGCTCTTGTAGCTGAGCTTCATCCTCCGTGGCTGATATAAATTAATGCAAATGTGAAAGGAAAACAACAGCTATATTGTGCACAATTAAATGCATTAACCAAACACAAGAGCATCTGAATACTAATGTTTTTACAATAGTTGGGCTTTGTGTCCCTGAACACAGTTATTTGTGAGGCACAGAGAAGCCATTTATTTCCCAAAGTAGTTTCTCCCAGAGGTAAGAAGTGTGATGTGAAGTCTAAATCTGTGGACGTGCGATGGTTTTGGTGGGACAAGTAGCGTTGAGATGCCTCCGTTTGCACATTGAGGCTCCCGAAGACGATTATCTAGATTTTATTTATGGAGCAGAGCATTTATTACAAAAACCAGTGGAACATGCAGATCTGATTTGACCAGAAGAGGTGCTCCTATTTCCTGTATGATTGACCAGACCCTACAATCACAGGAAGACTTCTTTAAAGAAGAACACACCCCAGTCCTCCAGCTAGGAGGACCCCAGCTGTGGGAAGCGTCCTGGCCTTGAGCAGGGCCACAGGAGAGGCTGAGCCCATGGGGACCTAGGCCAGTTCTCAGTGCTTCTCAGCGGACCACACCTTCGTCCTTCCTGCCTTCCGCCGCCTGTGCTGGGCTTCTGCTGCAGCAGGGTGGCGGCTCCCTGCCCTCAGGTTCCCTTCAGCCATCAACAGCTGGGAGGGTCCCCTCGGGCTTTGCAGGGGAAGGCCGCAGCACGGTGCCTGGCCTGGCTCCCTCGCCCACCCAGGACAGGCTCCTCCTGCTCTTCCCCGGTCCTCTAACCAGTGCCAGCATGGGCCACGGCAGCCAAAGCCCATTATGGCCTGTGTCCTGGCCCTGTGCTGGCTCATCCTGGGCAGCCTGACCACACCTCTCTGGACGTGCCTTATCCTGCGGTCAGTGCTGCAGTGATTGCTGTTTCCTTGGAGTGGCTCCCGGTTTGCTCACCTATTCTCCCTGGTTCGGTGACCACCTCTCTGGGGACAGGAGCAATGTAATGTCCAGCTGTGACCATCCAGCACAGAGCTGGGACCCTGATGGAAGCTCAGCAGGTACTTACTGTTGGTAGTGGAAGATGCTGGTGCTTCCTGGAGCCTTCTCCAAAAGGAAGTAAAAGGGGCCCAAGTCCTCTTCCAGAAGAGCTTGGAGATCGGCTGGTGGCAGTTAATTTGTGGTTTTATTTATGTTCATTTTTAAGTGAGAATTTCTCCTAAATCTTGAGTCTCTATACCTGTGGTCTAAAACACCCTGGTTTAACAATGCACTTCAGCTGGTAATTCTTTATGTCCACGCAGAGCCTTTGTGATACTCTAGACAAGACGATTCAGCAAAGCTCTGCAGCGTCAGCAAAGGAGCCAGCCACGCCCCTTCTCAAACCGCAAACCTGAATGCAGCATCTGAACTCGTTGCTCGTTTGGAAAATGATCTGTGGTGTGGCACAGACTTCCACAAGGCCTTTAGTACACATGTGCCGAGCCGTCTGTCGGGAGCAAACCAAGCTCAAAGCAAAAGAAATGGGTGTGGCAAGGACCAGGGGTCTGTAGAGGATGCCAGGGAAGGGCCCCTGAGGCTGACCTCTATCCTCTGGTAGCCTGCGATGTCCTTAGGCGAGTCTGAGCCATGAGAGCCTGTGTTTATGCATGGGAAGGTAGGTGTAGCTACATTCTAATCTCTTAAAGTCCCTCTCAGAAACAGCACACTACTGTCTGGCTTGACGTTTTCATCCAGTGTATCTTGTAGCTGCTGCTGTCCACAGAAAGTGAGAGAAATCCTCGTGGGGTGTCTTCTCTGCCTTTCCAACGACCTGTGAAGCAGGCGGCTCTGTTGGCCCTTTCATCCACCTGTGGAAACCGAGACCTGGCAAAGCCACACAGGGCTGATGCTACTCCAGTCCTCTCCACGTCTGGAGACTGTGGGCCACTGCCCACTGTGGTGGCCTCACACCTGGCCCTTCTGCACCCTGAACTGGCCTGAACCGGAGCAAGGCTTTGCACCTAGGGTAAAAGTAGCTGCAGACAAGTGACAGCCACACATTCCAGATGACAGCTACATGAGGGTGGCCAGGAGGCGAAGGCAGTCACCAGTCCTGACAGGAGAGCTCATCCAGTGTCCCCTGTAGCTGGCCAACAGCAGAAAGCCCGTGTGCACTCCATGGCCTGTGCACACAGACACCTGCTTGCCGGCCTCCCTGCCCCTCTGGTTACAGTTACAGTGTGACGTTCAACCCAGCGCCAGCTCAGGAACCCCACACATTCTATCCCGACAGTCTGTCCATTCGACATTTCCCTGGAGTCATCTGGAAACACACCACAATAACTCCAGTGCTTGTTTAGAAAACTGCCACTCAGCCATCAGCTTGCTATGACCAGAAAAATGACATAAATGAAACACTCATACAAGACAATCTCCAGTGAAGTTGTGGTGACACAATGAATTCCGCCCTATATTCAAATACTTTTTTTTAAACCTAGAGCGTATTTCTTATTCTCTATTCAGTCGTCTCCATAGAAATCGCAGCCCATGAATGGCTTTCATCAAAGCCAAGTGGGCGTGCGTGTGCGTGTGTGTTGTGTGTGTGTGTGTGTTGTGTGTGAGTGTGCGTGAGTGTGTGTGTGTGAGTGTGGTGCAGGTTCCTGGGCACACCCAGGCCTAGCAGGGCAGAATTCGTGCTGCCTGGTTGATGGCAGGTGGGGTGCAGTGGCAAAGGTCCTCTGTTCTCGCGATAACCAGGGCCCCTTCCACTGCGCACGGCAGCCCAGAGCCGCCCGGAGGGCAGGCCTTGCGGGGAGGCTGCAGCTGCGGGGACACCAGAGCCTCTGCCTCCTCCTGGTCAGGTCTGCAGGCCTTCTGTCTGGCAGGCCATGCTGCCCCCTTTTCAGGGCTGCGGCCCACCTGTCACACGTGATGGGGGCCTGAACTTGGGGCCTTTCCACCTGAGGGCCTGTGGGCAGTGGCTCTCACCTGCCTGGAGGAGGAGTGTGAGGCCACAGGGGGCCAGGTCCTGCACGCTGGGCAGCAGGTCCCACTGTCCCGCCTGGGTTTGCAGTTTTGTGCAAAGTTCTCGAGGTTTTCAGGCCCACAGGAATATGAACTGTCCTTTAACACCAGAGCACGTCTGTACTGCTGGCCAAGCCAGACGACACGGTGGGGAAATCTCCCTGGATGAGACTTGTGTTGCCACATTAACTGTAGCAGGGCTTCTGCAGAGAGATGTGACACGGTCATTTTTCTTCTATGATTAGAGATCAGACATCAGGCCTAGATCATCCAAATTCAACGTCAGTAGGAAAGTTCAGTGAAACCTCACATTCAGGGCCAATCAGACTTCAGCAAGTGGGGGGCATTTCACGGCTCAGGGACCTGAGGTTTTCTGCAGGTGAACTCTGCAGACATGCGGCAGGGGCTCAGCCTACAGGACGGTCACCTTGGCTGGTCCACTTACATGCACATTCTCGTCCAAATGGGGCTCTCAGACCCACAAAGTATCAAGAACTCAGGAAATGGACAAGGGGCCTTCACACTGCTCCTCAGGGCCAGCCAAGAATAGATCTATAACTACCACACCAGTCCTGTGACGCTGTGTGTGTGTGTGTGTGTGTGTGTGTGTATGGAGAGAGAGGGAGGGAGAGAGAGAGAGAGAGAGAGAGAGAGAGAGAGAGAGAGAGGACAAGCGAGCGCAATAGGAGGTATGGGAAGTAGTCTCTCAGGATAAGGCTGAGGGATGAATTCAGCTTCATGAAGGTCACACTAGGGGTCACTTCTGACCTGCCTGCCAGAAGATGCATCTGCCACACAGGCCTTCTGGGGGCCATCAAGCTGGAGGTGGCCAAATCAGACCTGCCAGTGACTCTGGGCAGGCTGGGGCTGGGGAAAGCCTGAGGAAGCCTCAGGTCTTGCTTGGAGGGGACATCCGGCTTGCACTCCCTGGCCCCCTGCGAACATTCCAAGCCCCAGAGACCACAGGGACGCTTCTGGGACTAGCACTTCTCATTTTTCTGCAGGTCACTAAAGAAATTCCTCAGTGGGTCTCTTGGAAACCACTTTCCACACATATTGTCTCCCATGTGACATCCTCAGATACTTTGACAGAAATAAAATTAGTTTGGAGGGATCAGTCTAAAAACAGACGCGTGGCTTTCTCCCCGGCTTTTCATCTGTTTTGGTGGCGCATCTAAGTTTACCGTCTTGAGTACATTTCAGTCAGTTTGGGTGTTTTGAGTTCCCGTAAAATCGCCACGCACACAGCACCTGATTGCACGGACACACACACAGTCACAACTACACTGACTTGATGGGTCTCCACCCAAGAATCACGGCCCCCAGGTTCACGTCCACATGACTTCCTTTTGGGAGAGCTGACGCACAGTGCCCAGATGCCAGTTCAGCATTCCCACAAGAGTCCATCCCAAGTGACCTTCCTGATTATCTTCTTTGGGCCTTGGGTCCAGATGCCTGTCTAAGGAGATTTTGGAGTTCATTGAGTTAACACAGAAGTGACAAGACACTCGGCCTCCCAGAAGCTCAGGCAAGAGTTAGCAGGCTCAGGGGGTAGGAGGTCACACTGCCATCTGTCCCTTATTTCCCAGTTGGGCGATCTTGCCACACGGTGCCCTCCAGGGAGACCTGGGGCAGGTGTCACTGTTTGCATGGGGACTTGGTGTGGAAGGCAGTCTGGAGAGCGCAGCCTCCTCTGAGGTCAGCAGACCTTCACAAGGTACTGGACACGGAGTCGCTTTCTTTGCAGATCCACACATATTGGTGGAATCCAGAGGTGCTGAGTGGCCATGTTGGGTGGGTATTCTGAATAACTCTCTTACATTGATTCAAAATCTTGTCATCTAGCTTACAGCCTCTTTAGAAAGTACTCCCCAAATAAATCCACATATCCAAACATGCCAGAATATGCCAATTTCCATCATTGTTCAGAGTAATCCCTGGTTGTGACTTAAAGAAGCCACATGGAGTAAATCAAGAATTTCTAATGATTTGGTGTTTTTAAGCTCAGGCTTTTAAAATGTTCGGTTCTTCCCTATTTCTCATCAGATAGTGTGTTAAAGATTTCTGAGGCTATGGAAGCCACCCTCTGACCTATGCCACAGGGTGACCCCTATTTCAAGTCTTCCCTTATGGGGACCAGTTATCATGGCCAAGAAAGAATCTGCACCTCCCAAGTTCAAATCCTTCAACATAGTGCCTGAGCAGAAGAGGGGGGCTCTTAGGAGATGCAGATATAGTTTCAGGGAGCTAAAGAAAAGTTATCAATACTCCAACCATTGCGAAAGAGAGCCTATTTTTAAAAAAATCAAGAGAAAGTGATGTTTCCTATGAGCTAAGAAAACCAGATGAGAATCCAGCAGGCTTCCCTGAAGTAAGGCAGTAACCTTCTACGGTCTTCTTAAACTTCAATTCCCAATTTGCTTCTGTTGGTGGGAAGATGGTGCTTAGAATTTTACCTGCGACAGCTTTGCAGATAAGCAAATTAACCCCAGAGCCTGTGAGCACACCCCACCTGCCCTGGGTGTTCCCGGCATGGCCAGGGCCTGCAGCCCCTCAATGACGCTCCAGATACCGGCTCCCTTCTGCAGACACGGCCTCGTACTCCCCCACTGAATAGGTTTCAGAAAAATACCAAGGAAAGCTAAAGGAGAAAGAAGTGGAGATGTTCCTTCTGCTCAGAGCCATGGCCCGGGGATTCTCGTTTTCAAGGGTGGTATGAACAGGTCACCCCCCAGTTGGAGAGAAATTGTAGGTCCCTCTCCTATAAAGAAGGTGTCCTGTGTGCTGGGAGGCATTGTGTGGCAGAAGAGCTTCTGGCCCCACTTTCTTGATTAGCTGTAGAAGAAGGAGACACTCCAGTCCCAAGTGGACCACTGTCCCTGACTCTGTGGCGATTGTCTGGTGTGTGGCTCTGCTGGCCCAATGGGCTGAGGTGACATGTCTAGTGCCCGGGTCATGACACTGAGTGTCTCCTGTGTTGCCTGCTGTGTGCCCTGTGATCTCACCTCAGGGCGCTGGCCTGAGGCCCTTGCCTCCTGTAAGGACACTGCTGGCCTGGGCAGCAGGGTTATGTGCCCTGGGGCACCTGTGTGCCTCCAGCCGCCTGCTCTCTTGGGACGCAGCCAGCCTGCAGAGGAGCTGTGGAATTTGGGCGTGTGGGCCAGGGCTGAGAGAACCCTTCTCATCTGTGGAATACTTCTGCCGCTGGATGCCGCGCTCAGGGTCACCAGGGAGGGCCCGGGAAACAAAAGCACCATGGTGTGGCCTGTGGACTTGCTATGGCAGAAATTCTGCATCTATGAGAAGCATGTGGCCGCCCGCCCGGCTCCCCGCAGAGACTCCTTTAAAACATTTCCACAAGCAGATCTTATCAACCCACCCCTCTCACAGCAAGGCCTCCTTTGTGTGCCCAAAACTTATAGTTTTTATTTGCTCTAAATAGCTCACCCGGGGACCCTCCCACTGCAGGGAAGGGGTCACAGGAGAGGCCGACGGTGTGCCCAGGGAGCCTCGGGCAAGGGCCAGAACAGGGCTCTTCAGGGCTGGGGACCACTGCAGGCCTGCATTCCACCCAGCAGCTCTTAGACCCTCTGTCCTGCGTCCCTAACATGAGTGGTGTAGAGACAGGAAACTGAAAAGGAGCCCGATGTTCACATAGGACCTGCTCCAGGTGCCAGCCCAGGTGGTGCTCACTGTGACCGCATGGACAAGGGCTGGGCCCAGAGCAGCTGAGGTCCCCAACACAGCAGCATCAGAGGCTCTGCCACAGACTGCTCTTCTCCAGAGGGACGCCAGCTAAAGTCACTCCTAAAATCATTCAGCTCTTGGCTGATTTTACAGAGCCGGGGCTTTATAAATACAAGTTGAGCTCAACTGAATGTGAGCTCATGAGGCAAAGGCCAGGAGTCAGAGATAAGGACCTCATTCTTGTTTCTACCACCTGCTATGTGACCTTGAACATGTAATTCAAGCTCTTTGAGGCTTGGCTGCCTCTGTGCACAGTGAGAATCTGGGCCCCTGCTGTGCTGTCCGAAGGAGCTCCGCTCTGTGCCTGGGAACATGCAGTCACGCCTCGGGCTGCTGCTATTGTGATATTATAAACTCTGTCTGGAAATGCCTTGTCCATAGGAATGAGAAACTGTTCATCTTCCAACCTCCCCTGCCACCCACACACCCACCCATCGTCCCATCTACCCACCACATCTTTTCACCCACCCATCCACTGACCATCTATTCATTCACCTACCCATCCATCCACCCACATCTCTGCATGCATGCCTCCATCCACCCATCCAGCCACCCACCTACCCACATCTGAGTCCATGTGTCCATCCATCCACCCACCCATCCACATACTCAGATCTATGCATACACCCATTCATCCTGCCAGCACCCATCCACCCACCCATTCACCTATTCACCCGTCCATCCACCCACCTACCCACATCTGAGTCCATCTGTCCATCCATCCACCCACACCCCTACCCATATCTGTGTGTCCATCTGTCCACACATCTACCCACCCACTCATCCCACATTCACGTGCGGTTCTGATGTAACCATCCGGGGTCCAGGCACCCCTTTTAGATTACTGAGATGATTTTTACACATAAAAATCTTAATGCATAAAAGTACTTAACAGAATTACAAGAGGAAATACTGGACTGCCCCTCTGAGCTTACGATTTCCCTTTCTACTGAAAAACCAGACATTAAAAAGTAGCCATAAAGCAGCTGCCATCATTCCAAGAGCCACCTGTGTGACGGCCACAGATCTTTGCAGAGCCTTTGCTCGGGCAAGCTGGTGAGCAGCCTCACCCCGTGCTCACGTCCTTGTTCCCCTGGGCCCGCTGCCGCCCTTTGTCTCTGTCACACTGAGTGGGCAAGACCCTCCAGCCACGTTCTGTGCCCTGCGTCATTGAGGGAAGGCCATGTGGCCCCTGTCTGTCTGTGTCCTGACTGACAGGTGACTTGTTGTGGAAGGGGCTGGAAGAATCCTGTCCCCACTGGCTGGGCTCTGGATGCCCTCCTGCCCCTCCCCAGGGTCAGTGGGGACGTGCCTCCTGAGGCAATGCTCATCCCACTGGTGCCGGGCTGGAGGGCTCTGTCCTGTGGCCTTCTTTCTCCACTTTGAGGCCTTTTCTGTGGACCTCACCCTTCCAGGCCCCGCCATCCAGCTCTGGCACTTAGTCAAGTGAGCTCCACGGCCTGGGGCCTCTGCCCCCCATGCCCTAAAGGAAGTGAGTGGCCGGTGCCAGCGCTCCTTGTGTCCTGCATGTCCGTGATGGTCACTCACTTCCTAGGCCAGTGACCCTGGACCCCTCTTGCCCCACCTTCCCCCTCCTGAGCTCTGTCTCCATTTGGACCTGCCCCCCAACATATGATGCATGGAGAGCCCACGTCTCACTCTCCGGCCTTGCCTCCTCTCGTTCCCGCGCCGAGTCCACTGCCTCTGACCTCTGCCTGCAGTCGGTGGCTGGGCTTCTGGCCTGGGCAATCGCTCTCTAGAGCCGTCCACTTGCCTTCCCCGGTCCTCATCCTTGGGGCCAATCATCTTGCCATTTTCCCTCTGACCTACCACGTGCCCACCTTTAACCCCGGTGCGTCTCAGGACACTGTTTCCATGGAGAGCTAGGCCATCACATGCTGCCCACCAGAACAGTGTCCTACCCCCCGGCTTGCCCCAGCCCCTGAGATCCTACCTCGGTCACCTCTGCAGCCACTGTCACCAGAGACGAAGGCAGAATCGGGGTCCACAGGCACCCTCCCGCCCTGAAGACATTTCCCTCTTTGCCAGGCTGCAAGTCCACCGGCCCCAGGATCCCATCATTGTTTCCTGATTTGACATTGGCTGCTGGGCCCTTCCCCTGAGAATGCGAGCATCTAGACTGCCTGTCGTGGGTGGTGGCATCTCCCCAGAGCTCCGCTCACCCAGGCTGGGGGCACACAGGGCCTGGGCAGGTGGACTAGTGAAAACGCCTTTATATGGACCAGTGAGAGCCCCATCCAGTGACAGGAGTCCTTGTAGAAAGAAGGAAGCCTGGACAGAGACACACAGGGAGGACGCCCCCCGGACCCACAGAAGGTGGGCAGCCTGCCCCGGGCCTCCAGGACGTGTGGCCTGCAGACGCCTGGGCACCTGCACTTGAGAGTTGATGTGCACCAGTTGCTTTGTCCCTCCAGCTGTGTCCACTGTCACAGTGGCCCCAGCAGCTAACAGGGGGCTCCTCTGTCTCACCCACAGTGAGCGGGGCCCACTGACGGATGCCAGGAACATTCTATGGCTGCTGTCTTTGTGCGTGCCCCCATTTATACACCTGTCACTGCCTCTGCCCCCACAGGATGGGTGGCCCTGAGCCACCATTGCTGATGACACTAGAGACCTCACCAAGGCTCTGATGGCTACCCTGCTGGCAGATCGGCGGCTTGCTTCAAGCACTCTGCTCACTCCTTTCAGACCCCTCTGCTGTGACGGTGCTGGCCAGGGATGCCCCTTGTCTCCATGGCACGTTCCAGGGACCCCAGCTTCTGCCACATCCTCTTTCCACCAAGCCCCCTAGCGCCTCATATCTGATCAGCTTTCTGTCAGCTTTTCCCAAAATGTGTTTCCCGAAACGCTGGTGCATTGCCCATGTTCAAAGCTGCTCTTTGGAGTGAATCCTGCTCCGTGGTTGAGCTGCAGGGAAATGTTCCTGCACGAGGCTTTGCTACAGGGCTGCAGGACGCAGTATCCTCGACTCTCCCTCGGCCGCACACTTTCCCTGGAGACCTGCCAGCATGCTCAGACTCGGCCCCGGTTCTCGTGGCTTCCTCAGACTCGGCCCGGGTTCCCGTGGCTTGCTCAGATGCCAGCTCTTACACACCCTGGGCACCTACCTGGTGCCCATCCTACGGGCATCTGCAGTGACTGACACCCGCTGAGTCCTGGAACTCAGGAGCCACACTGCATTCTCTGTCGATCCCCATGTCACCACCAGGAGTCTTAGACTCCTGTCAGCCTCTCCACTATGGGAAGGTTGTGTGCATGGTAAATGCTCAGTGCATATTTCTGAATAAGTAAGACAATTCAATTTTCACTAAGTGCCATTTTTCTGTTTCTCAGTTCAAAATAGGCTTCTGTCCATGACATAACCATCATTTGTGTCTCCATAGAAACCAGCCTTTGGCTTATGTAGGCAAGTGTCCTCTCCTCAGTAGAAGGTCACATGTGTATCAACCATGAAGAGCCACCTCTTGATTTGTCCTATAAGCAAGGAGTAGCCACTGCTGGCCATGCTAACACAGCACCCTGAGCGTCTCAGATGCTGCAGGGACTGTAGGAAGAACCAGGAGCCAACAGAGCAGGGGTGAAACTGTCACCCATGCTACCCCGATGAGCACCAGAGGGCTCGAGGACCTCAGCTTGCAGACATGAGAAAGGGGCCTTCTAGGACAGGTGCTTGCAGCAAAGGAGTCCCAACACTGGGCTCTGAAGTCAAATCAAGCTCCACGGCATTCAGGGAGCAGAGGCAAACCTGCTTTCTGATGCCACGTTGTCAGTGTTCTGCTTTTGATACCAACCCTTCGCTGTGCCTGGGAATTAGAGTCCAGATCTACCTCTCTCTTTCCAGCCCTGGGTAGTGGCTGTGCACAGATGCATGTGTGTAAGCACATGTGTGGGGCCGTACAGATGGAGACGTGCAAACATATGCACGCACATATGCTTACCTCCTGCTTAAAGAAGGTGCTGTTCGCCAACTGTTTAATATGACGGTGCTGCTCTGAGCTGTCATGTAATATTTTTAAACATAAGAAATTTTATAAGTGGCCAGTTTTTCTTTTGTGGTTTGTACCGAGCAGACCGGTTACGGGGGCACTGGAACCATCAACAAGGTGTCAGCAACTGTGTCCCTGCCCTAAATCTGCCCATCAACTGCTAAGAATTAATCTTTTTTTTTTTTTTTGGTTGTTATCTTCTTAGATGACCAGAAAAAGAAAGAAAAAGGTATTTTACACACATGAAAAAATGCTTGATTCAACTTTGAGTGTCTGTAAGCAAAGCTTTATTGGAACAGTCACCATCGCTTGCTGGTGAGTCTGTCCCTGGCTGTTTTGTGCTTCAGCAGCAGAGCTGAGTAGGTGTGACGGAGCTGTGGCCTGCCCGGCCTGTGGGCTCTACTCTCTGCCCTGCAGGAGAAGCTGTGTGCTGCTCTGAACCACAGGAAAGCGAGGCTCGAGGCCCGGGGACAGGAGCCCTCAGAAGCCAGAGCCTTGAGGCACTTGGTGAGAAGCCAGGCAGATGTTGACGACAAACTGTGCCTGACACACAGGCCTTGTGAATGTGCTTTTGGTATTTCACTGGCTGAAGAGGGATCGAGAGTCTGCAAGTGAGCTTCCTCTGGTTGGCCTCCCTTCTCTCGGCTGCAACACAAGACCAGTTTCAACCACCGCACTCCTAAAAGCAGTTCCATTATTCTGAAAGTATTCAGAGAGCACTTTTATCATTTGTTACCATAAAAAAAAAAAAAAACCCTGTAAAACCAAACTGTAACCCCTGACATTCACTCTCCTTGGTGGGCGGGCTCATGATGTAAAAATAACTGGTACAAAAAATAACGGACACATTTAGGACTGGGCGGTTCAGTAAAGGAGAGCTGTCTCAGCCCTTCTTGGGGACAGTTGCAGGTCTGTGTGCAGCACTCACTGGGTCTGGATGCCATGGGGACAATGGTGTCAAATGTCTGCACGGCCACGGAGGGAACTCACACAATGTCTGTCTTTCAGAATCGCTGCTCCAGCTTCGAGGTAGCGCACGCTGTGCCAGCCCCGTACCAGCTGGGGTCAGCCCCTGCCCGCTTGTAAGGATAAAAATAACTTCAAAGTTTTTCAAGTGGAGGGATATTCAGTGAAACTGTTAAAACCCCAGGATTTTCCTGATAAGGAGAAGGTGAGACCAGACAGTGGGAGTGCTGAGATGCCCCTACAAAAATGAGCTCAGGTAAAGCGTCTCCAGTCTGTCTGCTGCCTGCATGACTTCTGGATGTGCGCTGTTTTAGTTGAGAATGTGAACTAACTTTTCAAAAGTTTTTGTTTTCTCTTTTGTTACACATCTTGAGATAGTTTGTTACGACCAAATAAATACAAGACCGGCTCAGCCTCACCTACGAAGGACACCAGAGGGAAGAAGTGGAAACAGACTCTATTTTCATCTAGTGCACATGATACCTTTTGAGGTTTATTTGTGAAATTCTAACTTAATCACAATGAGGACTTAAAAATCCACTTTTACCTTCGATTCACGAACCCTGAGTGAATTGGCAATTTCACGAGGAAGCTGACGTAAGAAGAAATTCGAGATTTCTCTATTGTGAGAGTCAGTGACAAAGGGGTGCAGAGTGGAGGGAGCTGCGTGGCCACTGAAGGAGGACAGGGTCAGCGTGCCTGCTCACAGTTGGGGCAGGACTGTCCCAACGTCCCCTGCCAGCTTTGTCCCCGCAGTTCCACGAGACCCTCTCCCTGGCCAGCTCCTGCTCTGCTGGCACACGGACACCCCATGTCCCCCCATCCCTCCAGGCCCTGCGTGTGTCCTGCCCCCTGGCTGCGAGTTCTTCCCGCCACCCTTCCTGAGGCTGTCTGAATGCCAGCTCCCTGGAACAACTGTGTCATAGAGGGCAACTTCAGTGTCTCAGACCCCCAGCTGTGAGCTCCTCAGGACAGGTGCCTGTCCCACGTGCCCTGCAGTGCTGCAGTGCCCAGGACCAGACCAACCTGAGGGCCGCTCGTGGGGAGTGCTGTGCGAGAAGGGGTGCTGGGGGCTCCCAGGAGGCGGCGGCTAGGTGACCGGGAACGCAGGGCCTGGCCATGCGGGACCCTTCTGTGGCTCCCCAAGCCCTTGCCTCCTGGCGGAGCCCCCTCTAGAACATTTGGCCCCCTCTGCTGCACCATGTGACGCCGTGCCCTGAGCCCCTCCAGGTCACAGGCAGAGTCAGTGCCCTGCCCGGGACCTTCAGCCCTGACAGGCGGCAGACCTGCGTGGACCGTTCTCCCTGGCGGCCTTCCTGCGCCTCCCGACAGAGCTGCAGGCCCATCTGGAGGGAACTCGGGGCTCAGCCGCCCTTGCCTCCCCGACTCCAGCCTGGGCCTGGTGTCCCCTCACTCCCCCTGCACACAGCGGCCACAGTCCGCTGCTGCGTGAGCAAATGGTCAGGTCCAAAGTGCTTAAACACAGAGGAACCCACTGTCGGGGAGACCGCGGTGCAGTTGACAGCTGCACTATCTTCTCTTGGGAGTGTCCCTCGACAGAACTCGCTGGGGTGGCTCTGAGGGTGTGTGGGTGGGTGAGTGTGAGTGTGTGTGCGACAAGGTCCCCGGGACACTGATAAGTGGATAGATAACAGGACATCTCGGATACTCAGACTGAGGGTGGTTTTTCTAAGTAACCTCTTGTGTCTGAGGCTGACCTGTTGGAAAATAAGCATTAAGCTGGCCATTACGAAAGGGACATTGTGTTGCTTGGAGGAAATCAGGGCAAGACAATGGCAAAGGGACAGAGGCTCTGCTGCAGGCCCCTCGGTCTCCACGTAGATAAGCAGACCACGTGTCCACACACCAACTGATTGTCAATGAGCTGGTCATTTGGGTCGAGCACAGCTGCCAACCCACCTGGGCAGAGCCCGCCACCCAGCCCTTGCACCACCTGTCCAGGAGGAGTGCTGAAGGCCGCTCTCACTGGAGGCTGACGGTGGAGCACATGGTCTGGGGCTCTGGCCACCACCAGAACCAACACCATCACCACTACAGAGGTCACCCTTTTGTTTCTGCTAAGAAGAGTACCAAGTAACAGGGAGCTGCCCAGACATAGCCATAGGCAGCCAGGAGAAGAACAGAGCCTGCACACCACGGATGCTTTACCCCGGCAGCAGTGTAGGAGCACAGGGCGTTGACAGACGGCCCAGCAGCCAGCGGTGAGGTGGCTTCCTGGTGGATGGAGGTTTGTGCTGTGTGCAGAAGGCAGTGGGGCACCACACAGAGGGAGGTCGCCGCCCTCAGCCCTGCGCTCACACTGCTGACCACATGCGGTCTGATCAGTGGTGACATGACAGCCTAGAGGGACTTCAAGTCCCGGGAAGTCAGAGGTGTTGTCTACTCAGGCCCATCACCTTGGCTGTTCTGGAACATTCTCAGAGACGGAAGTCGGTGCCTCATAAGCCAGCTATCCGACTTCCCGGAGTGCCTCAGACCGCAGCCCACTCTTCTCCCCCACCTTGGGAACCTGCTGCCTGACTGCAGACAGCTGGCCCTGTAACACTCACTCAGCGGCAAGGAGGGTTGGGGTCCGGCCCGGGCATGTCGGCCTGGTTTCTGGGTGGTGGCTGGAGATCAGTGGGTCACTTTCTCAAACTGCTGCTGCACCAAAATCTCCTCCTTGCAAACCACCCCGCTCCCGGCACCTCCAGCCTGGGCAGCTATGGGTGAGGCTGGCAGACCGACCCGCTGTGTGAGGGGTGGGGCTGGGGGAGGCAGAGCCAGGCGGGCATCCTGCCACCGTACTCCTTAACATCTCCAGACCCCCAGCCTCCCATGGTGGCCGCCCTTCCTCCTGCACGGGGAGGCGGCCTGGAAGACGGGAGGGGAGCGGCTGGGTTGGCCGAGGGGGCTTCCACCCAGGACCAGCCACTGGGGGGCAGGAAAGGCCATCTCTGCAGCCACAGAATGGCACCGACTCCACAGTGTGGGAGGAGTGAATTCCACAGTCAAAGAGACTTTTACCTTTTTAGGAAGGACGTTTCATAAACACCCCAATGCAAATAATAGAGAAACCAGCGTTCCCATGAACAACCCCTTCCCTGAACACAGCGGGAAAGGAGAAAGCAGGCACTGCTGGGCATGTGCCCAAGGGAATCGAGCACCTGCGCCCGGGCAGGCCCCGCACCAAGGCCCACCACAGCTGGGTCCGCAGCAGCAAGCGGAGACGCCTCCGGATACAGAAGTAAGGACAGAGGCTCTGCCAGGTCGGGAGAGGAAACCTCAGTCCCACATGTGCTGGGCACAGAGCCGAGCGGCGGCCACGGGAGGAGCAGTCCCTGATCACTGCCACTCACCGCCCCTGTGGGTGATGCCGGGGGCAAGAAATGGCTCCCTGAACATTGGCAGAACGAGGACATGTTATTTCAAAATATAAAAAGAAACCTCACACCTGGACTCAGAGGAGGCGGCTTTCTGCACAGGCGCAGCTCCACAGCGCAGCACAGCCTCAGGGCTGCACCCGCAGGGCCTGGTCTCAGGGTGACACCCCCATGGGCCAGAGGTGCTGCTGCGTGGGTCACGTGTGCCAGTGTGTGTGTCTGTGTGATTGTGTGAATGCAAATGAGTACAAGAGAGTGACTGTGTTAACGTGTGAATGTGTGTGAAAGAGCGAGTGAGTGGGAGTGTGTGCATGTGTGAATGTGTGACAGTGTGTGTTGGTGTGTTCATGTGTGACTGCCAGGGTGTGTTCATGTGTGAATGTGTTAAGGAGTTTGTGTGTGAGTGTGTTCATGTGTGTTAAGAGTGAGAGTGTGGAGGGAGTGTCCTCATGTGTCAACGGGTGTGGATGAGAATGCGAGTCTGGGAACGTGAGCAGGCGTGTCCTCGTGTCCAGTGCTGTGTGAAAGAGCGCGTGTGGGTCCAGTGCTGTGTGAAAGAGCGCGTGTGGGTCCAGTGCTGTTTCTCTGGGGCTGCGGCAGTGGTGGCTTTCTGAAGATGGACAGCGTCTCCAGTGCCCGGCTCCCCAGGCACTGCAGGGGTGTGAGCGTTAGTGTGAGGAGGGCCCAGCCAGGCAGCTGCCTGACCTCCTGGCCAGCCTGAGCCACCTCCAGGGAGCCCGGCCGCCCTGCCTCTCACCCAACAGGCCTCCAGAACCAGGCTCCAGGGACGGGAGCGCCGGTCCCATTCACCCGCAGCATCTTTGCTTCTTCCTGAAGATGCCAAGAAAAACAGCACACGGACGAGTATTTACGCCATTTCAATAGCAGAATTTCAGGTGGAGGCAACTTCAGGTAAAATAGGTAAAACTCACCCAGCTAGGCACCGCCCCTGCTGTTAGAGACACACACAGCCGGGAAGGGGAGTGCACCCTAGGATGTGATGCCAAACGCCACGTCTAGCCTTGCATTAACAGCAGGCAGGGAGCGCAAGTCAGCCTCCACATTCGGATCTCAGTGCCTAAGTCACGTCAAGTTTCTTAGTGTTCCCTTGCTGGTGAGTGACTGGGCATCTCTAACTTGCCTTTTCCTCCATAATGATTCTTTTACATATTTTAAAAGTCCACCCACCACTGTGGACGGGGCTCAGCTTGTTAGCTGGTGGGTAGACACTAATGCGTGGTCCCTTCAGAGCTGGGGACATCTGGTCTCCAGGGAGGGGGCTCAGGGTCCAGAGGCCTCAGCGACAGGAGGGTGGAGGTGGGCAGCTCCGGGGAAGGGGCTGAGCTAGGTCCTCTGCACTGACCTCTGAGGTCACCCAGTGCTTGGGGCTCTCCCAGGGCTCTTCCGGGCAGGGCAGAGAGATTTGGGGTGACAATCACTGACATTTTCTTGGTACATCAAATTAAAAACCCTCCGAGGAGAAAAACAGGTGGCATGAACAGGAAAGCCGCGCGTGCCAGGCGTCGGCGCTGATCTGAGGCCCCGCGCCCCTGAGCGCGAGCAGCAGGCCTCGGCTTCCTCCTCAACGCCGCTGCTGCCCACTCACAGCATGCTTTGGTGGAAGTGAGGCCACTGCCCAAGGCTCAGGTAAGAAAGCAGGGGTACGCCCAGTTCTCAGTTATGAAGTGGGGCCAAGCCTCGTCTGACCGAGATGCTCCTCTGGAAGTGAATTGGGGTGCAGGAGGGACTGGCTGGGAGACAGGCTGAGCCGCTGCACTGACGGCATGCCTCTAAGGGGGGGGCCTCACGTGGACGATGCCACGTCCAGACTCTTGGTTCTCAAGGAACAAGGATGACCCCATGGCACACTGCAGTGACAACTTCAGGCTGGGAGGGGGCAGAAGCAGAAATACTGACTTTTGCTGGTGGAGAACAGATGGAGGTGCTTTCCTATTGGAATGAGACTCAACAGGCTGGAAGGATCAAGGGAATCGTGGTGGGGAATGCGGGTCCCCGGAGGGGCCCCGGGAGCCAGGAGGTCTCTGAGCATCCTGGGCTGGTTCACGCCGCCCTCTCACTGGCCGAAGCCCATCACATCTGCTCTTTGTGCCATTGTGAGGTCTGTATTCCTCTTTGTTCTAGAAATCTTCTAGCAGTCCTATTGTGCTCTGCTGACCCTAAGTGACTCTTGGTGGCAGGCTGCATTTTGAAGGCCACGCTCTGCTACAGCAGAAGCACAGGAAGGTCCCACTTAGGCTCCTGCAGCTACGACCTTCTGGAGTGAGCCTCAGGGACACAGCCCAGGCTCTGAGGAGTGGCTGGCCAGCTCCACCTGGAGTGCCTGCTGGTCCTCGGCCGCATGCTGGCGGGAACCCGTGGCTCCCTGGGGGAGTGCTCTGTGGCCGGGAAGGCCCTGGCCCAGCCACTGCCTTGCTCCTTGCTGGCAGCAGGACTCCCTCAGTGTGTGTAGACCACACTGCCCTCCAGACACGTCCCCCCTCAGTGTGTAGACCACACTGCCCTCCAGACACGTCCCCCCTCAGCGTGGGAGACCACACTTCCCTCCAGACACGTCCCCCCTCAGCGTGGGAGACCACAATGCCCTCCAGACATGTCCCCGGCACTGCCTTCTGATTATTTTGAGCTGTGCTCTCCTGTGCAGAAGAGCTGGAGAATGTGGGGGCCCACCCTAGGCACAATCGCACAACTCTTCCTCTAGAGTTAAAAATGGGGGACACCAGTGTCCTGCTAGGAGGAGGCCTGAAAGACGCTAGCAGGGGCTGCTCTGCGGTGACAGGCTAGCGGGCTGCCTCAGAAGCAGGAGGAATCATGCTGTGTTGCGCATCTCCAGGGAGGTCGGCACCAAGCGGCCCACTGTGCGGAGCCCAGGAGCAGATCCCACAGCAGATCCCCTGCCCGGCCCTGGGGTGGCCTGGTGAGCGAGCTGCAGACTTGGCAGAGCCCAGCTCCTCTCAGCCCCAGGCAGCCATGCGAGGACAGCGCTGTCGGGTGTTCTCCCCAGGACTGGTAGTGGTTTCACCTGACGTAGAAGTACGTGTGACAGCGTGGTCTAACTTGGCCAGCAGCTGCAAACTCTGTGGGCAGCCATCTTAATGTAAATGCTGGAATGCGAGTGGCCTTGGACACTCCCGATTTCACAGAATACCAGCACTCCCTGAGCCAGAGACGTATTTCCTACCGCATCAGCACTTACACACGTGTGCAAGTGTGCATCCCTGCAGTGCACACATGCCCGTGCTCACGTGTACACGCCACACGCTGCTGCACATCGCATACTCAGCTGCGGCCAGAGCCGGAGCATCTCACAGGGAGGGTGCTGGGAACAGGCTTTGGTGCTCTGTGGGTGCTGCTGCAGTCTGCAGGGGCTGAGTTAGACAGAGGTGAGGAGTGGGCAGCAGGGAAAAGGTGCCCTTGGCCACTCACTCATGAGCTCAGCGTCGAGGAGGTTTCTGCATGAGCCAGGCCCCCTTCTAGAGCTGGGGCTTGTCAGTGAGTAACACAGACCACTGTGCCTGGTCCTCCAGAGTGGCGCCTGTTCCATTACGAGTGCCCACCCTCTGTGTATCTGTGCGCCCACCCCAGGGCCCTATGATAGCTTTGAGCAGTGGACCTGGAGGGAAGTGATGAAGGCCACCCAGCAGAGGTGCCTTCCTCTGCCCCTCTTCCTGGACCCTCCCCGCTCTGCCCCCTGAGCCACCGGGGTCTCTGAGTCATGCCGGGTGGGTGGAGAAGTGCCCTACCCTCACGGGGCTGTGACAGCAGAGGTGACCACAGGGCGCCTCTGGGACTGAGGAGTTCTCCTGGAGCAGGCCCCGCTCACTGTCCTACCGCGCATACTGCTCAGTGGGATACATCACAGGGAGGGGGACACGGGGTGAAGACTGGCGTGTGGGAGCTCACTGGTGGTGTCGGGAAGAGCGTCCCAGCAGGAGGGTGCTGCAGGAGCATGAGGAGGTGTCAGGGGGACACCCAGGGCAGCGGGGCTGAGAGCAACTCTGGGTGGCCCCTGGAGTCCCTGAACACCAGGCATTAGTTGGCCTGCAGAGAGGCGGCAATGAAGGTCCACACCGCCAGAAGGGCCCTTCCTACTCAAGGCCTGTCATGGCCTACACATCAGGTGCCCCTGAAAGATCACGTGTGAGACTTTGCAACAAAGTCCAGAGGTGAGAGGACGGTCCCGAGAGCCTCCCCGGCCAGCCATTACTCCCCCACAGGGGCTAGCTGGGCGGTCACGTGGGCAGGCAGGTGCGCCTGGAGAGGCAGGTCCTTGGAAGGGTACCTCGGGGTACACACTTGGTTCCTGTTGAGCAGAGTGTTCTCTGTGCCACGTTCCCAGACACCTTCCTCCACCACACACTCCACCATGACGGCCACCTCGCCTGGGCCTCGAGGAACAGCACCAGCTGTCTACAGACTGAGGCATTGGAACCGTGAGCCCCCAAATCAACCTTTTCTCCTCTAAAATTGTCCTTGTCAGGTCCATTGGTCACAGCAGCTGACTAAAACAGCACACTTCTGGGTTGAAGAAGAATTTTACGTGGGTAATGGCAGCGAATTTCTAGTTTGGAAGCTGAGTTCATGCGCCAGGATGTGTTAGACACAATACAATTTGTAAACCAAACGTCAAAAAGACGATTTCTCACCAGGCAGGTTGGCACACGCCTGTAATCCTAGCAGCTTGGGAGGCTGAGGCAGGAGGATTGAGAGTTCAAAACCAGCTTCAGCAAAAGCGAGGCGCTAAGCAGCTCAGTGAGACCCTGTCTCTAGATAAAATACAAAAAAGGGCTCAGTGGTTGAGTGCCCCTGAGTTCAATCCCAGTACCCTGGTCCAAAAAAAGACATTTCTCACGGAAAGTCCTTAGAAACAAAGTTTAAACAAAAGTTCAAAGATTTTTTTTTTTAATGCCACTTGAAAATTCTTAGGGAAAGTATTTGACTGAGGCAGATAGCATTTTGCAAACGTGTCCAGAGCACCACCTCTGGCGTCCAGGCTTTGCAAGGACTCTCCATGGGGAAGGGCACCCACTTCTCCATGCTTGATGTCCCCCTGTAGGGGGTGGCAGGACGGATGGCTGGTGCTGCAGGTTGGGGCAGGACAGATGCCTGGTGCTGCAGGCTGGGGCAGGACAGGAGGTGGCTCCTCTCGGGTTCTGCCCCCTGGACACTCACAGGAAGGCCGGCAGGACCATGGCACACACTCTGGACAATAGCCTGACTGGGCCACGTCCACCATGTGCAGCTTGCCAGTGGACGCAAGGGGTGAAGTCCAGCCCACGGCACAGGTCACAGGTTGCTGGGTGCTCAGAGGAGCAGGGTAAGCTGCCTGCCCTGCTGGTGAGGCGAGGCTGGATTCAGGAGCAGAAGCAACATTGTCACTTGAAGAGACCAGAGGGTGCGTGAACTTGGTATGAAGCCGTAAGTGGCGCCAAAGTCATTTTAATCCCTTACAAGATTAGAGGCCAGGTCACAAACTCAAGCAGGTCACCCTGACAACCCTGATGAGGGAGAAGAATGCACTGGCATGGGGAACCAGGGACCTGGTCCCCTAAACACCAGCCCAGTGCAGTGTCCTGAGCCAACTGCGCCAGGTTGCCACTGTTAGAAGTGCCCTCCTAAACTTTCATGTGCAAGTGTCTGATTTTTTAATGACAAAATCAAAATCAAAAGAAAAAAACCTTCTCCCCCTGGACACAGCAGAGCTGGCCGGGGGCCGACTCCTGCGCACCCTCCAGCTCGCTCCCTCTGGGTGCCACCTAGACGGAACAGCCTCACCAGGACACCCCTGGGACCCCAGAGCTCTGTGGAAAGACCAAGGTGGGAGAGACAAGCCCGGCCCCACGGCAGAACAGCGGGAACTGAGAGGAGCCAGGCAGGACAGTCAGGACACTGACCACCCCAGTGAAGGGGTGGGACAGAGGACCAGAACACCAGAGGAAGCAGGGATACAGTCACGTCAGGGGATTGCCCTTTAATCACCAGATAATCTAAACTCTGCCAAGGACTGACTTTGGATTTAATTAAATTAAGTTTTAAAATGAGGATGTACGTAAACACGGTGGCATTCTTAAAAACGGGGGGGAGGGTGGTCAGGAGGAAAGACGCCCAGGAAGAAGAGGGCACCCATTGTCTGGAGGAGCTTCAGGGCTGGACCCCGGTGCGTGGCCAGTGACAAGTACACCCGCCTCCCAGGGCAGCCAGGGGCCCAGTGTGGAGCGGGACGCGGGTGCCACCTGGAGGCACTTCCTTGTGGAAGGAGAAGGGTGTTATACGAGCCGAGGAAGTCACGTTGGGGCTGGGGACGCAGCTCAGTCAGTGGAGCCCTGGCCTCGCATCACAAGACCCTGGGTTCAGGGCCTTGTTAAGAAATCAAATTTAAGAATGTGATAAACCCAGGGGGTAGAGGGTGAGTGGAACGAGGAACCCCCTAGGCCTGCTCTTTCAGTTTTAAAAATCTTTTTTCACTGGAAAGCCAAACCTGCCAAAAAACAATGACCCCAGATGCGCTGTGAAGGTCAGCCCCCTCCTTGGCCACCCTTCCCTGCCCTGGCCTTGTCCTGGAAAAGGTCCCTCCTTCTCTCCCTGTGGCCTCCCCCAAGCCTCAGGGCCTCTTTTTGAAGGGTTTGTCACCTGCTAGGATGCATCTTGCTACTCCATGTCTTGGTGATCGCTGATCCAGCACTTGAAGAAGATGAATGGAAGTTACGGCTTCCTCCACCTGCTTTGCAGAAAGGGGCTCCTTCCCACCTTCGGCCGCCCGACATGGTGTGCTTCCCACGTGCCCCTCCACATCCTGCTGAGTCTCCTCTCGGCTCAGTCCCGAAAGCACCCCCCCCCCCCCCCGCCCCGGAATGCTGCACGGGCCCTGCCAGGTGCTCAAGACCCAGGGGGAGCCCTTGCTGAACCTGCACTAACGTCACCTCAAGGCACATGAGCACCAGGCCGCCACAGTCACGACTCAACAGTCAATGGTGCCACTCATCGGGACACTCTGTGGGCCGGTGACGATGGGATGTGAGCCCTAGACGTGACTGAGCCCATCGCAGGCGCGTGAAATACTCATGAGTGGGACAGGAGTCTGGCTGAAAGCTGCATAAATGTCAGCATCCTGCCAAGTGGCCGGCCTGCTCCTCACAGAGCCCTGTGACAATACTCAAGTGCAGGTGGAAACCAGTTTGGTGCAGGCAAAGGCAGGTGCAAGCACATGGAGGTGCGGTCCCTTTACAGGGGGCCTGGGTGGAGCCAGCCCTCTCTCATCCTTCTCCTGGGACCTGCTGCTCCCTCATGGGACCGTATGGGAGGTCCCTCCAGGGCCAGGAGCACTGGGCATGGCCTCCCGGTCCTTCCTGTAGCAGGGACCTGGGCCTCTGTGCCAGGGACACCCAGCCAGCCTGGCTCAGGAGAGGGCCTGCGTACCTGCGGTCCTGCCCCTGGGCCAGCCAGGCCTGTGGTCAGCGTACCTCACCTTTCAGTGCTCAGACCTGTGCGGCATCGCTGGCCTTGACTGAGGTTTGTCACAGTAAAGGGCCTTACGCAACGAATCTCTGCATTTGCTACGAAACCTCTGTGAGGCCCCCGAGTACCACGTGACTCTGCCTCTGATAAA
This sequence comes from Marmota marmota marmota, assembly GCF_001458135.2. Classification (NCBI taxonomy): domain Eukaryota; kingdom Metazoa; phylum Chordata; class Mammalia; order Rodentia; family Sciuridae; genus Marmota; species Marmota marmota. Next base: position 9,361,949 of record NW_025999991.1, read on the forward strand.
ACTCTAAACAGGAAACAAATCTTAGAATTTGTTAAACCAAGCTCGGCATGCTTCAAAAAGCCCGCGTACTGTCCCTGTGAGAAGAGTGGCTCCTGTTCATGAACGCCGCCCGGGGCCCCGCGTCTTGCCTCTGTGCAGGCACCGACCCCCCACTGCTCACAGGCAGCCCCCAGGAGCCCCTCTCACAGTGCAGAAGCCAAGACACAAAAAGACAAGTGAACTGCCAAGCCCAGCAGCTGCAGGCCTCTCCTGTCTGGGGAGGCCCTGCTCCTCCCGGGGGGCAGCGGGCAGCTCTCAGCCAAGGTGGAGTTCAGCTGCAACACGTCGTCGTGGTCCTTCTGAACTTGACCTGGGTGTCACCCTCGCAGAAACACCTCACTGTTTGCTTGAGCGTCTCCTTAGTGTAAGCTCACCCACGCTCTGGGAGATGCAGAGGGACACAGGGGGACCAACAGGATTCTGAGACGGATGCTCCTCTTGCTCAGCATCACACCCAGCCCTGTCTCCAGGGCTGAGAATGGACAGGGTTCCCAGGCTCTCAGCAGACTGTCGTAGGGACACCTGGCTTAGCCACGTGAACTGCTGCTCGCGGCAGGGAAAGGTGAGGCCTCGTGGACGAGCCCTCCAGACCTGTGACGCTGGTCATTGAACTTGCTGTGACCAAGGCCAGGAGCGCTCAGCCTTTCAGCTCAAGACTTTCCGACCCGTCTGGGAGGAACCGGTCCCTTCTAAAGGGCAGTGGCGCCCTCTGTTGTTGGCTCCTCTGCATTGTGGGTGTGAGGAGAGCTGAGACTGGGCGGGTGATTGGAGAGCTCCTGAGGGGGTGGTGGGACCCTGCTGCCTTCCGTCCGCATGGTCTTCAATGACGAGGACGGCGTGTGCCGGGTGTGTGGTGTGTGGTCTCACACAGCTCCGTAAAAGGCCCACTGCAAAATAACCTGGTTCCCCAAAGTTTGGACAGATGTGGTCTCTAGGTCACTGTGCCCGAGACGTTTCCTTCCTCCTTGTGGAATGAGGCAAACAGAGCTGTCTGAGCAGAACGACAGGCGGATTTGAATCGTGCTGCTATTTGCTCAGCTCTGAGGTGACCTTCAGCAGGACTTTTACCAGGAGACGAAGTCCCCACGACCTGAATGTGCAGCGCTAGGTCGGTGGTCAGCTCTCCCTTCCTTTGCGGAGACGCAGAGGGGCCTGCCTCATTTCAGTTGGGCACTGCGACTCTGAGCACCCCGGTGAGCTGCACGTAGCACACCTGTGGGGACGCAGCCTGGCCCGATTCCCTTCAGTCCTCCAGTCCAGCTCTCAGATGGGGACCCTCACACCTGGGAATCCGTTTCCTCTTGGCATTCCCAGAGGTCTTGGGCAGGGGGTGGGGGCTGCCCCGCAGTGGTCTGCTAGCTGAAGGATCGGGGCTTTTTCTTCCTTTTTCCTATCTCTGACCCCATTTTTCTGATGAAACGAAAAAAATTTACCAAGAGCTTAGAGAAGACTGTGACGTGGTTGCTGATGGCACACGGGCCTGCAGACGTCCCTGAGGCCTGCTTTCCTGCCCCACTTGTGAGCCCTCTGGCACGGAGAGGCCGTGTGAAGGGGTGGCTGCTGCTCTCAGCAGGAGCACACTCTGCACCACACACGCAGCCTGAGGAGATCCTGCTCACACTCTCTAATCACACAGCCCAGGTTAGCAGCTATCCGAGCTTCGTTTTTCTTGCCACTCTGCACCTTTAGACGAGTTCCTGTGGCTTCCAGTGAAGACATAGGAATGGGAGATGACCAAGTTCAAAGGCAGAAGACCAGCAGCTCAGAGCCTCTGGTTGGCACCACTGGGGAGTGTTGAGCAGATCATTGGGGTGAACAAGGCCCCCAGACCCACTGGCTCATGGCCAGGGGAACGGAGGACATCTGAGGCTGCAGGCCCCTGGGCTCCCCTGCACTGAGCCTACAGGGAATCGAGCACCAGCTACGCGCGTCAGGGAGGCGGCTCCATGGCCCAGGGCTGTAGGGTGTGACAAGCTGGGCTCTCCACAGTCCTAGGCCCTGGTGTCACAGTAAGCAGGAACAGAGCTGGCTTCTTCTCAGGTACACGCGGACCTGCGTGTGTGGAGAGACCGAGGAGCTGAGTGTCTCTGTGGCTCTCACGCTCAACCCCAGGCAGCACCTGTCCACACTGATGCTGGCAGGGCTCCGGGGGCTGCCATGAAACAGTGTCAGGACTCACAGGGTCTCCAGGGTCCCAGAAGAGGGTCTGCACAGGGCCCTTTTAAGTGACAACAGCGCACACACACACTTATGTCATGTGCAGGCCTATCTGTTGATGGCGACAGGATGGCTGCTGTAGTTACACCTAACCCTAAAGCCACTGCTAACGATAGAGATGTGTGTGCTTTACAAGGAACCCGGGTGGACGTTCGCCCTCCGCACTCCCACGAGGTCTCGGACACGTCTCTTCTGCGTACACTAGTTCCTTGTGCACCTGGAACATGAGTCAAGAGGCACTGAGGAGACTCGCTCTGCGACGTCTCGGGTGGGTTTACTCTGAACATGGCCAACACTTGGCGTCTCCGTCCAACAGAGACCGGGCCTGGCCCTGTGTATTCTGAAGTGTGGGCCACGGTGCCAGGGCACCCACGCTGCTGTCTCTGCCCTCTCCTCTGCCACTCTGCAATGGAAACCCACTCCCCAAGGGCAGTGCGTGTGCTCAGGAAAGCCCCCCCACAGTTCCCGTGACCACGGCAGCAGCAGCAGAGGTCAGCAGGGTTCCACGAAGCGAAGACTCCTCGTCCTCTGAGGGCCTTTCGGTGACGCGGTTTCCACGGAGGCTGAAGACACGGGGAAGGTGGCAATGACAGGCCACACTCAATGTGTGTTTTCTCAGAAGAACAAGTGCAGAAAAGAAGGGACTTGGAAAAAAGTCAGGAACAAGAGAACTGGGGTCGACTGACCTGCCTAAGAGGGAAAAGTAGAGAGACCTTGGCAATAACAGAGGCCAGGCAGGGCACGGCCAGGAGGCACGGGCCCTGAGTGTCTGCCCCATGGGCTGATGCTGCTTTACCCCCAGCAACTGGCTCCCCTTTCCCGTGGTGGCCTGGGAGCCCTGGGATCCAAGCACATGGATGCCGCCTGGTGTCTTCCCCGCAGGAGTAAGTGGGGACAGGAGGAGCCCCGCTCCAGGTCAGCCTCCTGCCTCCCGGGCACCCTGCGGTCCGCGGTAGGTCACCGGGCTTTGGCATCAGGAAGAAAGAAGGGATCCCACCACTTGGACACTCAGCAGATGAAAGCACACTCTTCACTCCTGGGGAGCAGGAAAGAGGAACACCCACACGTCCAGGCAACTGGGGCCCAGTGAGGCGCTACGGAAACGAACGCACCGCGGCCATGGCCGTTTCCCAACCGCCCGCGTCACTGCGGGGGGCCCGTGGGCCGCAGCTCCCCAGGATGGCACTTCCCGTCCTCCGCAGCTGTTTCAGACGGCACCCCTGGGCTTCCTAACGCCCACGCGCATGAGGATGAGAGAGAGAGGAGAAGCCCAGAGGCTCGGGGTCTGTGTGATGACAGGGCCAGAGAGGCAACCTAGACAGGACGAGGTCGCAGGTCACAGTGGTCACTGGGAGATCGGGAGGCCCGCTCTCCGTACCCCTTCTCAGCCCACGACTGTGCCAAGGGGAACAGGCCCAGGGTGGCCCCTGAGAAGGTGCGTGTGCTCCAGTGCCACCTGGGAGCCTGCCCAGGCCACGTACGTACCAAATACCTCGTTGTCTTCTGAGGACGCCTGGGCGAGCTCACCAAGATGCCTTCTCTTCCTGGGCTCTCCTCTGTGAGCTTCACCGTCCTGGAAGAGAGCACAACAGAATCCTTCAGCTGAGGAGCGCAGGGCGGGTTCCTCCGTGTTCTTTTTAGTTGATAATTGTGTTCTCACATCTGCCTGCAAGCAGCAAAGGGAGTCCTGCTTCAAGTTCTGCAGAGGATCTTTAATTCTGCCAGATTCTCTGCCTGAGCACGAGTTTCTCTTGGTGCCACTGATTGTCTTCGTATAAGAGCAGCTGAGTACCAGCCTGGATAAAGTGAACCAGCTGGGCCTCATCCCTTCCCCGGGGAGGGTGCCCATGGGGCAGGTGACATCCTGGGGCAGGACTGAGTCCTGGAATCTAGACGCTGGCTAACTAGAAGCCAGCTCCTTCTCTGGGGAGAGAAAACAGTGCTAGGTCCAGGGGCACCATGTTCCTGTGGGGCGCGGAGCTTCCCCTGCAGGGAGGTGGGCCGCGCCCCCTGCCTCCCCAGGGGCCGCCTGTCTGCTGTGTCTGGGACCCTGAGGCAGCAGGAGGGTGAGTCTGCTGGAGTGTAGAACGTTCAGGGCACGGTTTCAACACCACTGTAGGTGGCAGATAGGGCTCTGCTCCCTGTGTTTGTGCCTCAACTTGCTCAACTACTTTCTTGGGTGGTGCTGCACAGGAGCAGGAGCTCAGGCCTGTCACGGGCCGCCCCTCCCTCCCGGGAAGGTGCTACCCCTCCTTCAGGGCCTGCCCGCCTGAGCCTCCCAGGGCTGCACTGACTAGGCCCCTCCTGCTGTCTTCCCCTCAGGGCTCACACTGGCCGCTGCCTGACCTCTGCCCTTTGCCTGGGAGGAGGATGGGGTGCTGCATGTCCTGCCCAGGCTGCCCCCTGGCCATGCTGCGCGGCTCCCACCTTCCAGCCGCAGGAAGATCCGGTCAGCCTCCTGGGTGCCCCTCGGCCCCTCATCACCGACACTGCCTGGCCCATGTGCCTCCTCACAGCGCCCACGGGCAGGGCAGCTTCTGAAGCTAAGGGAGCCAAGGTGAACCTTTCCAGACCCGCCCAGCACCTCTGGGCAGCAACGTGGCCGCCCACCAGCTGCAGAGGCTCCCCGGGTCTCACTCGGACCTCTGCACTTACTTTGCTCTACTCTTTTCCAGACCAACCTCTCATCTCCTGAAGCCTCTAGCCCAGGACCCTGAGGTGTGCATGGCTTTGACTATACATTCTTCCCTTCTAGAGAGGGGGAAGGCACCGCCTTGAGTGAGACCTCAGGGTGCACACTCTGGTTGTGTATCAGCTGTGTGACCATGGGTGTGTCTCCTAGCCACTCTGTGCTTCAGGCTTCTCATCAATGAAAGGAAGGAGGTGTGAATACTGCTCAGCAAGGTCGTAATGAGGATAAAAGTTAGTGTTTCAAGGTGGGTAGGACATGCCTGGCCCATGGAAACTGCTGCTGTGTGTTTGCTAAGTGAAATGGAGATTCTAAGGAGAATCCTGAAAGGATTTGGTTGGGTGTCTCCCTGCACCTGGCGCCTGGCAGCGGGCGGCTCTTCCCAGCTCCTTCTTTCAAGGCCGGTTTCTCTGCTCTACTCTCCGATCAGGGAGATCTCGGTGTGCTGCGCCCTGTGGGCCAGGAGAGCAGCAAGTGGCCCCAGGGGGCCTGGAAAGTGGCACCCGGCACAACTTGGAGCTGCTCCTGCAGGGACACGCACTCCATCCACCCTGCCCCGTGGCCCAGCAGGGGACAGAGCTGCCACCCAGAGGCAGGTGCCAGCACTTGGGCTGGAGGGCAGAGTGCGGCTCGGGCGTCCTGGTCTGCTGTTCTCCTGTGTGCAGTTGGGCTGTGTCTGAAGCCAGTGCTGGTAAACCACCCGAAGGCAGCACACTGCCCGTCTCGGGAACTCCCCGGCCCTGCCCACCCCACACAGAGCCCGTAGCTGGACTGGAACACAACACGACTGACCTGTTCAGACGGGAGAACTCGCTGTGCTCACCTATGGCAGTGAGCACGCTGGGAGAGGAGGGAGGGCTCAGGCCTGGCCTGGATGACTCTCACGTCCTGCTGGAGACCAGGAGGCTCATTTGCAGAGCGCCCTGGCCTGTGGCACCTAACCTGTGGCACCTAACCACGGAGGCACTATGGACTACGGGCCAGGGCGCTCCATTGTCTCCAGGACAAAACACACGTGCAAGTCCCGCCACGGCCTGCTTCCCCAGAGAGCACTTCCTATGTGAGCCACCTCAATTCTGCCCAAGGTGAACAGAGTCGTTGCACTACCGCTTATTTAGATGCTACCCGACAAACCAGGCCCCAAGCTCACGAGCATACCATCATGTGCATACGTCATATGTTCTACCAAACGGAGCAACGGATCTTTCCTTTTTTGTTTTTCAGTTACTATTAATTCCCTTACTCCTGGGCTTTGGGATCTGGCTGGGGGCTTTCCCAATATGTTGCTCTTCCATTTTGGCTGAGCAGAGTGTGGCCCAAGACACTATGCTCCCTACACTCCCTCCAACTCCACAGTTAGCCATGAACTTTCACTCTCACCATAGGTTGAATTGTGTCCCTTGAAAGATATGTGCATGTCCTAACCCCTGGTATCTGGCAACATGACCTTATTTGGATATAGGTTCTTTGCAGCTGTCTGGCCCCCAAGTTAAGAGGGGGGTCAGAGTGGATAAGAGTGGGCCCTAAGCCAGCAGTCACTGTCCTTGTGAGAAGGAGACTTGGATGCAGACACGCGGCGGGGTGGGGGTTCTGTTGTGGCCACAGTAGTGCAGGCAGAGGGCTGCTGCGGTGCAGAGGCTGGGGGAGACCAGCCCTGCCCACAGTGGAGGCTAACTCCCGCCAAGTCGCCAGTGTCTCTGCAGGTTTGTTGCAGAAGCCACAGGAAACACAGCCCCCACAGTAGTGCAGACACTGGAGACGCTGACACCAACACGGAAAGATGTGGGGAGAAGAAAGGCTGGCTCTGGTGCCAAGGAATTTCTAGTCTCTGGATCTGCTAGAACCACAACAGGTTCATTTGTCTGTGAGTAGAGCAGGGGAGAGACTTCACTCGGCCTTGACCTCTAGTTTTCAAGGGGCAGCTTCCCAGGAGGTCAGCATGAACCCTATGCCTGATTCAGATGGACTCACAGACTGGCCTCCTCCAGCCTCCGGGAATGTCATGCACTTTCCTCCATCAGGACCGAGTGGGGGCAGCAAAGGAAAATACTGAGCCAGATGTACCACCCAGGCGCCAGCCACGACCCTGTGCAAGGACTCTGGTGGGTGCAGGAGGCCTGCTCAGCCTGGCACCCCTTTGTAACAGGACCATCTTCTAAACCCTGGGCATCCATGCCCTGGTGGTACTCCACCCGCTGCTTGAGATTTTCTATGTAGCAGAGCTATTTATGCACACAGCACAGATGCTCACACACATATGTACACATGTATTCACATGCACATGGGTACACACATGTATTCACACACAAGACACCCATGCACATATTTAAAAATTTTGGTACCCGGAATTGAACTCAGGGGCACTCAACCACTGAGCTACATCCTCAGTCCTGTTTTATTTATTTTATTTAGAGACAGGGTCTCACTGAGTTGCTTAGTGTCTTGCCATTGCTGAGGCTGGCTTTGAACTCGTGATCCTCCCATCTCAGCCTCCTGAACCATGGGGAATATAGGCGTGTACCACCGCACCCGGCTGGAGGTAGAATTTTTGTAGGAATGACACCAAAGATATTTCTGTAGAAAATTCTCAAAACTAACCAGAAAGGACCTGGGAGAGGAACAACACCTTGTGGTCATACTGTGAAAAATTCATCACCAAAGTTCTGATTCACTTCTCAGGAGAAGAAAGATGTTAAAATTTGTCCTTAAGTGACATTAATAAAGTGTATGTCACACTCTGAATCATCGCCACCACAAGCAGCTGTGGAAGAACATATGTGCAGGAGTGGATTCTGAGAATCTTAGAGCCCCCTGAGCTCCCAGAAATCAGCTCCCAGGGGGACCCAGACTCCAGGTCTGCAGCCAGGGCAGAATGCCCCTCGGTGTCCGAGTTTCAGGGGGTCCAGTACCTGAGACCCAAAATAACAGCCAAGTCGCTCAAAGGCCAGGGAACCACATGGGAGTCACAGACCAAGGTTTTCATGGACGGTGACCAGCTGCTGGGCCGAGTTTAGGCAGCACCACTCTGGATACAACAAATTGTGGGTCTTTAAAAAGAGTCTTGAGGAGGAAACAAACAGGAGAAGGCTCAGTGATAGAGCCTGCAAGGCTCCCCTCCTCCTCTGCAGATCCAGGGTGGGCCGGCAGGCTCCTCTATGGGCAGGCTGAGAACTCACTCACAGGAGCCTCTGATAGGAGGTCTCTGTCCCCCGCGCCCAGTGCTGGAACCCTGCTCCCTGGGGGTAGTGATGTGGCTGGTGGGGCTGCAGGTGGATGGGGTGGCTCCAGCCATCACACACACTGCCCCCCTGCCCTTGGTGCCTGGCCCCCCTGGGGGTGAGACAGCAGCACAAGATGGTGACGGAGCCAGCAGGTGTGGGTGGGTCCCCGGCGGCTCTGTCCCAGGTGAGCAGAGGTGGCTTGCTGTTCCTTACACACCAGCCCAGAGGAGGCCTGGAAACTCCTGGGGTGAAGAGCCACCATCCCTGCCCCCAGCCACAGGCTTCAGAGGGGGCCAAAGAAGACAGTCTCAGAGTGATTCTGGGGACACTGGCCTCTGGATGAGGGTTAAAGGCCTAAGGCTCTTTAGCTGAGAAGAGATGTCACCAGAGCACAGCCACCCCCAGGGCCCCAAGCTTGAAGGGATACAGAGCTGCTGCTCTGATGGGCGGATGGCACTGCCTGGGTAGGTGGCCGGCCACCTGGGTGGGGCAGTGGGGTCCAGGCCTGCGTCCACATCCATGGTGAAACGGCTCAGGGTGGGCCAGGAAGCTGAGCAGGTCAGTCTTCACCTCCGGGAACACATTGTATTCCAGGGAGCTGTGAGCTCTGAGTGAGAATCCTCCCTCTGCAGTCCTCTTTTTCAGAAGCAAATCACTCCTTGCACCTGGAGCACATTGAGGCTGGGCGGCCGGCTGGGCAGAGATCGAGGCTCTCTTCCAGACTCTCCAGGACCTCAGCTGCTCTGCAGCGGGCGGAGAAGCCACCTCTGCTCTCTGCAGGGCCCACTGGGCAGGCTCACAGGCAGCGCCCAGCCTCGCCTGCTGGTGTTCCTGTGGGTGGAGAGCCTCCCGCCATGTTGGACAGTCACGTCTGTGCTAACCTCAGGCTGGAACCCTACGGTACTGAAGCCTCAGCACAGGGCACCAACAGTGCTACAGGTTCACATCCATCACTCCGCATTTTTGTTCCTTCAGGGGGGAAAAAAAAAGAAAGAAAGCCCACGGTCTTGTTTTTGCTCCAGGCTGGGTCTGGATAAGTAACAAGACACCAGCAAGATGCTGACAGCTTTTAGGGTCAAAGCGAAGTCTACAAAGGAAAATGAACACCAGAAGCACATTCCATCTCCCAGCCCCTGCCCCCTGTGCAGCGGCAGGACAGGTGGGGCTGACCACCAAGAGCCAGGCCTCCCGTAGCACGGAGGCCGGTGGAGGGCAAGTCCCTGGTGGGCGTCGAGGCTCAGCAGCCGCTCCGGCCTCCATCTCACCAACGGCTAGAGGAGCCTGCAGCTGAGATGACCAGAACCTCTCCCTGCGAGGCAAACAGCCCTGGTTGGGAGCCACTGGTCGGCCAGGAGCAGTGCTGGAGGAGGCCAGGCCAGTCTGCTTCCTAGGACTTGGAGGAGGTAAGTTGTTCACAAAGGCACTTAAAACAGCGGCACTTCTTAAAGAAATCGATAGCAGGGGCAACAGGACAAGAGTCCGAGACTGACCAAAGGTGAGAAGCTCCTCTACCAGAAAAACAAGGCCACTAGCAAGGTCCTTAGATAGGACCCCGAAAGCATGAGCAACACCAGGTCATGCATAAGCAGAACCTCCTCAGGATTAAAACTTTCTCCAAATAGAACCAAGAGAGCAAAAAGACCACTCAGAGCAGGAGGGAACACGTAGAATCGCAAGTCTGACAAGGTCAAGTGCCCACAGTATGTAAAGAGCCCTCCAACTCAACAACAACAAGAAACCCAATTTAAAAAGATGAGCCAAGAACGTGAAGAGACATTTTCTCAGAGAAGACATACAAATGCCAATAAGCACATGACAGGAGGCTCAAGGTCTCCATCCATCAAGGAGATGCAGATCTCACTCCAGTAAGATTGGCAGCCATTATGAAGTCAAACAACAACAAGTGCTGGCGAGGATGTGGGGAAAAGGGTACACTTGTACATTGCTGGTGGGAATGCAAACTGGTGCGGCCAATTTGGAAAGCAGTATGGAGATTTCTGGGAAATCTGGGAATGGAGCCACCATTTGACCCAGCTATTGCCCTTCTCGGACTATTCCCTGAAGACCTTAAAAGAGCGTACTACAGGGACACTGCTACATCGATGTTCATAGCAGCACAATTCACAATCGCTAGACTGTGGAACCAACCCAGATGCCCTTCAATAGATGAATGGATAAAAAATGTGGCATTTATACACCATGGAGCATTACGCAGCACTAAAAAAATGACAAAATCATGGAATTTGCAGGGAAATGGATGGCACTAGAGCAGATTATGCTTAGTGAAGCTAGCCAATCCCTAAAAAACAAATACCAAATGTCTTCTTTGATATAATGAGAGCAACTAAGAACAGAGCAGGGAGGAAGAGCAGGAAGAAAAGATTAACATTAAACAGAGACATGAGGTGGGAGGCAAAGGGAGAGAAAAGGGAAATTGCATGGTAATGGAGGGAGACCCTCATTGTTATACAAAATTACATATAAGAGGTTGTGAGGGGAATGGGAAAATAAACAAGGAGAGAAATGAATTACAGTGGATGGGGTAGAGAGAGAAGATGGGAGGGGAGGGGAGGGGGGATAGTTGAGGATAGAAAAGGTAGCAGAATACAACAGTTACTAATAGGGCATTATGTAAAAATGTGGATGTGTAACCGATGTGATTCTGCAATCTGTATTTGGGGTAAAATTGGGAGTTCATAACCAACTTGAATCTAATGCATGAAAGATGATATGTCAAGAGCTTTGTAATGTTTTGAACAACCAATAATAAAAAAAAAGAGAGATGCAGATCAAACCCCAAGGAGCTCCTACTGCACCCCCAGGGTGGCTGGGATCAAGAAAGCTGAGAGCAAGGATGGTGGGTGGAGGTGTGGTGAACTGGAACCCTGGGACTGTGCTGGCAGGCACATCAGATGGTGCAGCCACTGTGGAAAATAGGCTGACAGTTCCGCAGAGCAGCACGCAGTCGCCCCATGACTCAGCGAGTCTATTCCTAGGTACACACGCCAGGAAGCAGAACATGCCCCAGGACAGGAGTGCACCCAGCTCCCTGCACAGGACCACAGCAGCCAAGGGGCAGAAACGACGCGAATGTCCACCAGCTGAAGGACGGACAGTTAGAACACAGGATGTTACTACAGGGCGTGCTGTGCAGCAGAAAGAGACACGAAGCTCTGACACACACCTCGACGTGGAGGAGCCCAACAGCACCATGCTTGGGGAAGGAAGGCAGCCGCGGAGCTGCCCAGATGCTCGCTCAGGGATGTCTCACGGGATCCAGACGGGTTGGTGGTGGCCGAGGGCCAGGGTGGGGGTAGCTGACCCCGAAGGGCACAGGTGCCCTCATGAGGCACACTGCTTTCTACCACGGCCCTGAGACAGCTGCACACATCTATGGCTATGTTAAAAACACTGCATCACACATGTTAAAGGGGCGAAGAGTATGGCGTTTGCATTCCACCTCAGTAAAGCTGCTTAAGAAGACGTGTGTAGGGCTGGGGGTGCAGCTCAGGGTTAGGGTGCTCGCTTAACCCTGTGCGCACCCTGGGCTCATCCCCGGTACTGCAGACCAAACAAAGCCACAGAGGGTGAGTCTGCAGGAAGGTAGATGGCATCGCCGGCGGCGGGGGGTGGGGGACACTGCAGGCAGCCCCTGAAGCCTCTTCCTGCAGGAAACAGCCCAGATCAGCAAGTGGCCCATTTAGCTACTTAGTTTTAAGGCACATTCTCCATGAGATCACGCTAGAGGGTGATTGAGATTGTAGTGATCTTCAAATAACAAATGCAAAGAAATGTGCTCAGGGTTGTATTCAAAGGTTGATTTTTAGAAGCCACACCAAAATAAATATTACCCAATGTCGCAGTGAAACTGCTTATCAAGGTCTGTTATGCAACTGGACCCTGGCTCCTATTTTAGGAACTCGGACACCTTGCCACTTACTGCATTTCGGCTGGCTATGTGGACAGGAGGATGGTCAGCCAGGAGGCACGGGGCAGAGGGAGCGATTCTGCTTGGCCCAGTGCTTTCGCTTTAAGAGCTCGATAATGCAGTACACTTAAAGTACACTTTAAGTACACTTAAAGCTAATTCATGGAAGGGCGTTCACTCATTTCAAAATATTCTACATTACTGAAAATGAAACAAGGCACAGGAAACTCCTGTCTTAGGTTGAAAGTGGATGCATTTCCTTTAGTTTAGATCATAAAATCATCCCTGCTTAATTTTCCTAACATTCTACTCTCTGCTTCATGTGATCTTTATTTAATTGCTTCCTGCAGTGCAGGTAACTCAGGGTGATAGGTCAGAGGCTTGGAGCAAGGCCTGTCTTTGCTAAAAGAGAAACATCAACACGTCAGAGCCCAGACGTGATTTCTCTGAATTGCACGCTTAGCTCTGCCCCTCCTTGGCCTCTTTGGTGTCCTCTTCCACTGTGAAACAGCTCCATGCAGCTGTCCCAGAGGGCTGTGGGACGTTCAGTGAGCTCACAGGTGCAAGTGGACCCTCATTAGTATTTACTGTTATTCATCTTCTGATTCTTTTCCACAGTCAGGACTTTGGAAAGGTGGAAATGAATCCTCTCAAGTAAAAACAGGTCTTGTGAGTGTCAATGGGATGAGATTTAACAGGTGGAGAGGCTCACATGCACTTCAAGTGCGCCACACTCCTCGGGCCCCCTTGCTAAAGGAGCACAGCAGGGGAGATACCACTTCTCTATGCAGAGCTTTCTTCCAAGAAAGATCTGCTGTCCCCATGATCAGAGGGACGCATCAGAGCAGCAAGCAAAACCTGCTCAACTTGTTCCAAGGGCTACAGAAGCACACGGGCTAGCACTTGGTTCTGCATATTTGGTAGCAGAACGGATCCCCCAGCCTTGTGGATGTGCATTGAGAATTTTATGCACAGAGTGCAGAGAGGTGCCAGTCATCAAGATCCATCAGAGGTGATTGCACGTTTCACCAGCCTTCTGGCCACGGCATCCCCGGCAGGAGCACATTCAGGAGAGTTATGTGGTCCAGGCCACGATTCTCGTTTGTCTCTTCTTTCATAATAAAATCAAGTCAGATACGGTTATGAGAAGACAGGATGAGAAGATAGGTTATAAAAACATTTTGAAAAACCTCTTTATGGAGTGTTCCATTCATTCTAACAGGTCACATGACAACTAAGACATCCAGGAAAAAAGCAGATCAGATGGGTTCCCCTGAGTTGTTCACAAAACAATACTTTTATTTTGAGCAATAAGGGAATTATAACTTCAAAAAAAATCACACTTAAGCTCCTGCTGTTTGGTTTAACCCACACTATTACATGTTCAGAAATAAAATATAGAAGACAGGTTTTCTTTTATATGTTGAGGAGTTGGCCAGAAAGGCAGGGGGTTCCACTGTCCCTAACGACTAAGTATTTTGTATTTCAACAGTGATCTGAAAAGAACCCCTTTTAATTTTTTTTTTTTTTTTGTGTGTGTGTGCTGGAAATTGAAGCCAGGGTCACTCAAACACTGAAGTACATCTTCTAAACATGAACAAAACAGAACAAAACAAACCCCCAAACCCTAGAGTATGGGATGTGAGTGTTCTGGGGTGTTCGGGGCCCTGGCCTGACCCCTGCAGGTGATCCAGGGATCTGCTCCAAGAGCCCTCCTAACTTGAGATCTGACCAGCCCCAGCCTGACCCTGAGATGTGCAAGTCCATGCCTGGTCTCCTGAGCACCCTGCCCCAGGACCCAGCAGGAAGGGGCTCAGTCAGGGCTCCACAAGGGCCAACTGGAAGCAATGCAGAGCCAGGCCCTGGATTGGAGTGGGGTGAAGCTGGCAGGCGGCGGAGCTGGGCACCTGCGCACACTGGGCCGGTGTGTGGACTGAACTTGGCTTTATGTGGCCTGAGGCCGCCTTCCCACACAGCTGGTGTCACAATTAACAGGGCTGCCAAGACCTGGCCTTTTGTGCTCATCACATTTTATGTCCCCAAGGGACCCTGCCATCCTCGGTTTACAAGGTCTCCGTGGTCCCAGATTATCAGATAGACCAAACACCTGCTGGCTGGCCTAAAGTCCAGAGGGGGCCTGTGGCCACTCTTGCATGTGAAGCTGTGATGACACTTTCTCTGGGTGCTCTCCGACAGCACGTGGCCAGAGAGCCGGCTTTGGACGGCTGCAGTAGAACGGAGCAGGCATCACACAGAGCACGGCATCCCTCTGTGGGGCAGCGACTCACCCCAGGTCGGAGACTGCTCTCTGGACATCGCACTGCAACCGGCCTGGCACGGGTGCCTCGCGCTGCTCTTCCTTCAGACCCCGCGAGAGCTCCAGTCTCTCACCCCCTGTCAATCAGACGCCATCCCTCTGGAGCTTTCCACAGCTATAACTGGGTGCAGATTCCTCAGGTTCTCAAACGGCCCTTTGAAAGGACATCTTTCCCTACCCCTCACCCCCTTGGGTGGAGCTCAGTGCAGTTCTAGAGGGAGTACTGAGCAAATCGGCAGGGTGGGCTGTGAGAGTGCTGGGACCCAGAAGCTGTCCTCGTGGCTGCTGGAGCACGTGTGTGGCGTGCACACTGTGCTGCGGTGACACGCTTCCCGGTTGGGGCAGGCGCAGGAGCTGCCTTCTTAGGTCTGACATGTGTGTGTTTGCTTGTCAGGATTTTGCCTTCTGGACACAATATTCTCTTCTGCACAAAACTGTAAGACTCCATGAGTGAATGGGGCTAATATCAACCCGGCAGGCTGCGAGAGAACTGAGGGTAAGTGTCCAGCACCCAATGGGGCCGTGCTGTCCCACAGGGCCGCCCGCATACATGGGTATTCACATCTAAGCTGTTTAAAAGTAAATGACATTAAAACTCAGCCATTCAGCCGTGGCAGGCAAATTCCTCTGCTGAGCCACCTGGGTTTAATGGCTACCCACTGGGCAGCCCAGATTGGACTTCCCATCCTTGTGGGCCTCAGCAGCAGTGGAGCTGCCCTAGTGACTCCATGGTGTGTAGAACAGCAGTCCTCAGGCTGTGCCTGCCCTAGTGACTCCATGGTGTGCAGAACAGCAGCTCTCAGACTGTGCCTAAACCTTTCCTACTCCATTCTTCCAAGCAGTAGTGTGCCATGAGCTGTTCCATTTTCAGTTTAAGTGCTGAGGTGACTCCATGGTGTGTAGTGACCACACCTTTTTTGTACAAGTAAACACTGCCATCTGCTACCATAGGGCACAAATTGATGAATAAGCTACACGTGCCAACTTATCACGCCCTATCAAGGAGCACCTGGACTCTTGGACATCCCTAATCATATCAGCAACACCAGATATGGGAGTTTTCAACCGCATCAGATGAGAACTCCTCATTCAAGGCCCATAAAAGGAGTGGCACTCGAGACGGGACACAGCAGCACCCTGACCCCATCACCTCATCACAAGTCTTGCCCAGGAAAATCACCATAGCCTTGAACCTATGCATTTCTGTCCTGCAGCCTTAGCAGAGTGGGATTTTTCCTGCTCGTGATGACCAAGCCAGTCCCACTCCAAGCTGACCCTGTGAATCTGTCATCAGGACCTTGGCCTAGAATGAGTTCCTGCCCTGTGACTGCTCTGCCTCTGAACAAGTTCCTTGGCTGGTTCCTGTTGTTATCTGACCACCTGCAGGGACTCTGCATCCACATTGGCTTCTGCCTTTGCTCTAGTTCAGCCTCCTGGACTCTGTGGCTGCCTTGGCCCTTCTAAGCCTTTCTATAACACACGTGTGTGCATGCGTGTGCACACACACGTGTATTTGTGTGAAGAGTGGTGTGTGACTTATAAAAATGTTAGAAATTAAGATTGGAATAAAAGAACCTGTGATGTGGCTTATGACCACCAGGTGACCCACGAGTGTTCAGTGAATTGTCACTTGTGAATTCAGCATAAATTCCGAGACTGAGGACAGACCCAGACGTGTTCCCCTATGTCACTGATGCCGCTGGCTCAGGACAAGGTGCAGTGCGGTCTGCCCACAACCTAAGAATCCTCCTGACACGAGCAGGCGTTTCCATGTGCCTGTGTCACACTAGTTGCCAAGCATCTGTTGCCTGTCCTTTCTGTCTCCTAAGCTCTTCAACAAACATTCAACTAACTTAAGATTACCGGAGTTCTCAAAAACGCACGTGTGTTGCCCGAGAAGCAAGCTCCACACTGATGGACGTCAGCACTGCCAACACAGCGGCCAGACAAGAGGGGCAGGACCACACGTCCTCGTGCTCAAGGGCCGCCAGCCATACCGCTGCCACTGGGCCCGCGCCTGACCCCTGGAACAGAGGGGATTCATGTGCCCTGGCTCCACTCTGGGAGAGGGCATAGTGACCCACCCCTCTGGGCCAAGCAAGGTGGGGGGCCACACGGGCGTGGCCTTCTGGAGGGCTTCATGTCAGTGCCATTCTGCTGTCCTCCCAGGTGGGAGGGTGGACAAGCTCCTCCCTCTTTATGCTGTGGCCGCAGGCATTGCTGTTCTCCTGGTCACCTGCCTGCCTGGGTGGGGCGCGTGCAGCGCACTCCAGGGAAAGCTCTGCTGGTCAGTGTTCACCGTTAACACACATGTCCTTGGCACAGCAGGCCGGGGCTGCCGCCCCCCAGCATTTGGTTTTCAAAGGACAGATGACCGCACCAACTGCAGTGAGCCAAGCAAGCACGAGCCCAGCCCCTTCCCCTGCCTGAGGAGGCAGGACGGAAGCTGCACCCAAGCTGAAGGGCCCAGACACCCAGGCTGGCGAGGAGAGGCTGCAGCGTTCACAGGAAGGCCACAGGGAGCAGCACCGGGCCTCCCCTCGGTGGCTTTGAGGGAGACGTTTTCTCTGGCCCAGTGAAAGACGGTGTTCGTGCTGCTGGAGGAGCCGAGTTGCAGCAGTGCCTTGTGTGTTGGAGCCAACTAAATGTCTCAGTTCTCAGAAAGTCCTTTTAATACCTCAGTCTCGCTGAGAGCGAGTTCAGGGCTTTCATGGTGACTGAATATGTCAACAGACTTGCTGGGGTGTGGTCGGCTGTGGGGGGCCGAGAGCACCTCCTGGGCACCTGTGTGCCGCGGCTTGCCTCTGGTGCACAGCTCCAACCAGCACACGCTCAGGAACAGCCAAACCTGAGACACCGAGCAGACTGTGTCACTCCTCTCTACCAACTTTAGACAGGAATTTCACTTTTGCAAGTTCTCAGATCCTGTTTTTCAATGCAGTATCTTTTTTTTTTTTTTTTTTTTTTTTTTNGCTGAGTTTCTTTCAGGACATCCTTTTTTTTTTTTTTTTTTTTTTTTTTACGATGATTACACAGAAATATCCAGAAACATGGCCAGACATTTTTAGAGAACCTTCTGAGCCAGAGATCGCCACCAGCAACAGCAAAGAGGAACCCTCCCGGGCTACCACACACAGGAAGAGCGGGTGTTCAGAGTTCTGATGAGTCATTAGGTTTAAGTGTTTAATAGTGCAGCACTCGGCCCCGCCCACTCTGGACGATGTGGGGTTTGTGGAGATAGACCACGGGTTCTTTGCCCTGCACGGCTCCGGAACCTTTCCCACTAGCTAGCGCCTCAGGAGTTCCCCGCGGGAAGAACCAGGTGTACCACCCTCCCTGTGGTCACTCCCTGACCTAGAAAACCAAGCAAAGGGTTTCCCACGCTAACAGTTGGAGGACTCTGCAAACAGGTGGGCAGAGGAGGATGAGAGATAGGAGGGTACAGAGACCCCCAGAGACCAGGCCCATTCCAGAACCTTCCACTGACCCCCACCGAGAGACTCTGGTGGGATTCCCTGGGCCAGCTGCAGCAGGACCTGGAGCCCAAGTGGGTTGGGGTGGCCTCCAAGGGCCGAGGTTGGACCTGCCTAGCCTGGGCTCTTCCCTGGTGGGCGAGATGCCCTGGGCCGCTCCTCCTGCCTTGGTCGGCTCTCTGCTCGGGAGCCTCTCTCCCTCCCCTCTCTCCCAGGCTTCCTCATTCCTCTCCACAGCAGCGGGTTGTGGAGTCCTTGTCCTCGGCCCAGCAGAACACGGCCACCAACTCCCTTCCTCAGGAGGCTACTAGGGAGACACTGGTAAAGAGTGAGTCCAGGCTCCCCAGGAGAGGGAGGCAGCGGGCCTCAGGACGCTCTGCCCCCCCCCCCGCCCCCCCGAGCCCCAGTGGGCAGTCAACAAGCCGCCAGCCACTCCCTGGGTGACAGCTGGAACGGCTGTGCCCAGCAGTCATTCTGGGGAGTGTGGCCATGTCTGATGGAGTCAGACCTGGTCTCCGAGGGAAGCTGGCACAGGCAGAGCTGTGGGATGCTCAGGACCCACAGCCTCCCATGACCTTGAAAGTGGGAGAGACTTTTCAGGAGGGGCCTTTACAGTGGGTGCCAGAGTCTCACCTTCCCTATTCTTAACACTACCTGGGTTTGTCTCAGCCCTAAGGAAACGGGGCAGGGGGCTGGGTCCTCCTCCCGGGTCCGAGCACTCCTCGCGGCTTGCCCAGTGGGCCTGGCCTTGGGTCCCGTGGCACCCTAGTGCCACCCATCGCACCTGTGAACACAGCTGCTTAGTTTTCTTGGCCCCTCCAACTCAGTAGTGAGCTAAACTGAGGATGGACCCAGGCTGCTTTTTCTTTTAAATCAGAAGGAAATTAGGAAATGAGTAACGACAACCGCGCGTATGGCCTGCTGTGCCTGGAGCTGCCCAAGGGTGGGACCCACGCAGCACAGCTGCTCGCAGGGCCTTACCTCCGGTGCTTGGAGTCAGGAGCTTGGCCAAGCTCCCCTAAGTGCTCGGAGCAGGCTGGACTCTCATGAGCGTCCAGCAGTGTCCCACACGGAGGGGCTCTCAACACGCTTTCTAAAGCACGTGGACGCAGGAGCACAGGCCGGCATGAAAAGACCCAAGGCATTTCTTTCAGTCCCACCACTGGTGGGCATCTGGACTTAGAAGGAACACAGCCCACTCGAGGACAGAAACCTCCGAGGGCAGGACGACTTGGTGGATACTGAGACGCTGGGCTCCACTCGGGCACCTGCTTTAAGACCTGCCTGAAATGCTGACCTGGGAGACTAGGAGGGATGCAGGGAGGGCAGTGTGCGGCCCTAGAGGGGTGTGCTGGCCGACATCACTGCGGTCCTCACAGCAGCGCCTGGTCTGGGCACATCTGCAGGCTGGTCCTGGCTCCTCTGCACTGCGGGTTGATTCAGGGTTACAGTACCCTGTCCTGATCAGGGGACACACAGTTGGCCACCAATGGCCCATCCTCCCTGACCCTCCGCCTCTTTATCAGTCCTAGCTCACTTCATTTGACAAGAGACAGAGAAATCAGAACTGTAAGCATCTCGTGATGCACAATATTGATGATTTACGATCTCTTCTTCTGACTTGAGGATGTGCTTACTTATCAGGCGTGGTGTGACTCACAAATGGTACTGTGGGCCGGGACACAGACACCAGGGGGCTGGGACCCTAGGGGACCGGGGTGTGCTGCTTTGGGGCTGTGCCTCCCACCTGCCGGGCCAGCCACTGGGTGCCTGGAATGTGCCCAGGCCCTGCTGCAACCTACGTGAGAGCACCAAGGGTGTGAGGACCTAGAGCAAAACAAAGCAGGACAGAACAAAACGGCACGCCCTCCATCAGTCAGTTCACGTGGATTCTAAGCTGAGTGATAGGCTGAGGTTTATCAGGCTAAAAAAATAATATTAAAACTGATGTGGGGGGGGGCTGGGGTTGTGGCTCAGAGGTAGAGCGCTCGCCTAGCACACGTGAGGCACTGGGTTCGATCCTAAGCACCACATAAAAATAAAGGAATTGTGTGCACCTACAACTAAAAATATATTTTAAAAAAACCAAACTGATGTCAGTGTTTTTGCTGACTTTCCCTCTAGCTGTTAGCAGGTGGTGTTACCAGCTTTCTTCTTCTCACGACCCCACCTACAGCTGCTGCCTGGCTTCAAGCCCCTTCTACTGCTGCCATGAGCAAGACCACCCAGCTCTGACTCCACCCCAGGTGAAATGAAGACTGTCATGCCAAGGGCCGGAATATAAAGAAGGCTGAAGAGAAGTGCACCAGGGAGCAGGTGGATCAGTTTCTGTGCCCGGTGCCACAGCCTGAGACGGGGGTGCAAGGGCCTGACACCCTGCCGCAGCACAGGAAGGAGGCTGCTGTGAGGTGCTTTACAGTGTCAGCAACAGGAAAGAGACTGCAAGCCACAGAGAGGGGGTTCAGAATCAGGAGATCAGGCCAGTCATTCTGAGACCTACCACACCACGCGATGGGAACAGTCTGGCACTCTGATCAAAGCTGTCTTCCTACTTTCGCTTTTGGTGAGACTAGATCCTTCTTGTGCAGAGTCTCAACATAAACCAGGTCCTTCATGGTAACTAAACCCATTAGCATTCGATATTACTGTTAATTATACAAGGAAAGTATCCATAGTGCGCTTTAAGCATGCGTTAAATGGTGAGTCACCCATCGGAATCTTCGTATTTATAAATCATTTAGGCAAGACACGCGATGGCACTGTCTTGACTTTAAGTAAGGTGGGGTATAAACAGAGCATTAGGCACTCACTCACTTGCTTCACATGGATGTTCTGAAAGCCACGCCCGGGAAATCACCCATTTGGCTTATATAGAAATCGAGCCCAAGCAAACCAGGGAAGGACGCACACTGCAGAGTTCATCAATAAAAGGCTACCGCAGACCACGTGGAAGGGTGTCAAGGCCATAATCAGCTCAGCTCAGTTCCCTGGGTATTTCGGAAGTGCGGCTGTGTGGGTGGGGCGGGGTGGGCCAGGCTCAGCCTTCGAGCTCCAAGCACTGCCCTGGGTCTTGTCTTGCTGCATGCCTGGTTTTATGCAGAATACAGACAGTGCCCACGAAACGGAACCATTTCCCATGCCCTGCAACTGAGCGTAGATTAAAGGTTCACCACGCAATGCCAGGCAGGCTTACTCACCATCTGGACTGATTCTCAAGTGGACAGGAAGTGAGGCAATGAGGACCCGCTGGCCATCTGTGGTCCATGTGAATGTCATGTGTCTTATGCAACTCAGAAGGAAACTGCAAGAGCCCTGACTCAGAGACATTCCTGGGATCAAGGCGGTGCTGAGCATCCTGATCAAAGAGGGCTGAGGTGTACCTGAGGGGGAAGCTGGCAGACACTGTGCCAGAGTTCAAGGTCAAGTCTGAGTAGCTGGAAGGGTTGGGATGGTTTTGAATCTGCATTTTTCTGTTTGCTTATCTGTACTCCCAAATGTTCTATGAAAGGGAAGGGCACAGAGGGAGATGGCACCGCACAGGTGGAGAGGGGTGCGTGGGGGGAGATGACACCGCACATGCTTATGGAGGGGCCAGGGGCCAGGCAGTCTGTGAGCTAAGGCCCACTCGGAGTTCTAAGGTAGGAGGGACAGGCCCTTGGCTCTGGAGGAAAGCCCAGCTGGCACAAGTGCAGGGCCAGCAGAGGGAGGAACCTGGCGCCTTGGTTTTGGAAACCCCCAGTGGGCATCTGCCATCTGGGTCTCGGGGGCTGGACAGCTCCCTGGGAGACACACAAGTGTGGAGGCTGGGCGCAACCCCAGGAGGGAACCAGAGGGGTACAGTGGGTAACCTGGACAGAGGGCCCTGGGCTTCCCCCAGCCACCAGGTGGTGGAATCAGAAGGCAGGGCCTCGGGAGACGGCTCCGCTGTTTCCCATCACTGGACCGCCGGGGGGTTCAGAACAAGGTCTCCAGCCTAGGGCTAGGGGCCTCCTGCCGCTGGCCAGAGCGAGGGCCAGAGCTCAGCTCCAGGGAGAGAGAAAAGGGAGGCTGAGCTCTGGAGGCCAATATGCTGAATTGGGGTTTGAGCACAGAAAAATCTGACCCGTCTCACGGTTCTCAGATTGGTCTAGATTCTCAGGCTTCTTTGAAATAGCAGCTGGTTCGACAGCAGGAAATCTGGGAATACTACTAAAAAATAAGACATCTGAAAACACAGAGTGTGTTTGTGTGAGAGCAGGGAATGCGTAATCTCTCCTTTGGGAACCTCGGACTAAGGCCTTGGGCAGGGAGGGCCTCCCTCTGGGCCTCCTCCTCCCTTCTCTGTCTCGCCTTTCCTCTCCCCTCCTTCTCTCCTTGCCTCCATCCCTCTCTTCCTTCCTTCCTCTATTTCCCTCCAAGGGCAGGACCCACCGACCACACACACTCGTCCTGAATACACTGACAACTGTGACTGGTGACAGTGACGAGGCCACCTCGGGGCTGGCCACCTCAGGGGAGTCACCCACTGCTGTTTTGGGGACGAGGACGTGGGATCAGTGTCTTACCTTACTGGCTTTCTCCGCACTCGACTCTCTCTTTCCCACGTGGTTTCCCATCCTCAGCCGGTGACCTCAGAGCTGCAAGAGAAGGGGAGGGTGTGAGCTGGAGGGCAGCACTTCAGCTCTCTACACTGGTTTCCCACCAGAACAGGAATTCTGTGAGATGTCACACTCATTTTTAAGAAAGGAAAGCCAAAGCCCTGAAAGCTGGGGAGATGTGGCCTCAGCCATCTCCTTAGCAACTGCCACTGTCTCCAACCTCACAAAGAGCTAGAAACAGCGCAGCTCCAGTGCCCGAGCTCTGCCCAGGAGCAGACACCCTCCAGCATGTCTCCTCTTACATAGAAATGTCAACACGGGTCCACATGCAGATGCACAGGGTCACACCTCACACTCAGGTGTGACACAAGATGAACCGGGCGGTCAGGGAGTGCCCGGCCCTTCGAAGGGCAGTGAGTCCTGCTGCCTGGGAGAACCTATGAGATCACAGAAGGGCAAAACCAGATGGAGACTGCACATCACACAAGTATGCAAAGAATTTGCAGAATCTGCGGGGAAGATAAAGTCAGATGAAAACAAGCATGCGGACCTCCTTCTTACGTACTGAGCCAAACCTCAGCAACAAGTGCATTTACCTTTAACTCAAAAAAATGCACAGAACTAAAGAATTTTAGCCAAAGCCATTCAAAATGAATGCCTGGCCCATCCTCTCTGGGCCTGCAGCAACCATGAGGAGCTGGTCAGCCACTTGTACCACCATGCTTGGCCTGGTCCCTGGTGACCAAAGGCTTTGGGGACAGAGACAGAAGTGTCATTTTTCATGACACATTCTTTTTAAATATGTGAGCACTGCTCCTCTGCTGTACCCAGGGTAAGTTATGTTCTAAAATGGGGAAGGGGAATTTCCTAAATGTTAGGAGTCTTGAATACATGGCACGGCTCATTGCTCAGAGGCCAGTCTCTAGACAGGAATGCTGCCAATACCTGGCTTACCTCCTTCCCACTGACCAGGGCCCTTGGTGACTGGACTATTCCCAGGGGGCATGTTCCACCATGCGCAGGAATCCGGAGGAGAGAAGCGAGAGGCTGCTGAGCACCACAGGTGGCCCTTGCTGGGATCCATGCTGGGCTGGGCCCATGCCCAGGTAAATGTACAAAAGGAGTCTCCATGCTAACATGCCAGTCTCCAAACCGAAACCGAGCAGTTATCTAACCTCCAGGAAGGAAGCGGTAACAGCCCAGACTCCCAGACCCACTGGCTGCTCTTGGCACAGGTGAGCTCCTGTCATACTCTGCTAATCCCCGGGGAAGGGCGGCATGAAGTAGCCTGCCGCTGACCCGTGGTCTCTGCTGCTCTGGCCCTGAGCCTGTGAGCAGGGCAGCTCTGAGACGACCCACCCGCCCATTCTGTGTCTTTCAGCCCTCTGGACCAAGAGACCAACTTCTGCTCAGCCTGTCAGACGCTCGTCCTACCTTGTGGAGCAAAGTGTTGCTCGGTTCTAGAAGTGGAGACCAGCCAAGCAGGGTCCTGAGGAGTCACTGTCTGACTCCCACACATGGTGGGCAGCAGGACACCTGGGCAGCAGTTGTTGGATGGCAAGGCTGACCTACCGTGCACACAGGAAGGGCCTGTGAGCCACACCTCCCAGGGGCCCGCACAGGACTTGAAAGGGGCTCTCTGTCCAGCACCCTGGACCCAGTGCTGATAACGCTCTAGTCAGCCAAAGACACAGCTCCAGTGGCGACAGGCACTGCCGACTGAAGGACAGAGGGAACCTGTCCATAGTTTGACACGTACATTTCCAAAGTGCAGGCTCCCACAGGATTCCGTCATCCACCTTACCATTTACTTGAGTGGGGCGACCAGGAAGCCTGCCCTAAACCAACCTCTCAATGGGAAGCAGAGGTCGGGGCGACGTGTTACTCTGCTTGATAAGGTAAAAGGTAAAAGGAGCAAGAGAGATAGTATATTTTTGACCTTTTGGTGTCTAAATGAGAGTAGGTGTGTCCCTTGTGAGATGGAGACGAGAATGCTGGGAATTCGGGGCTTACATTTGACCCCTCTTTAAATCCACACAGTGTGGTTTAAACCAAGTATTGAGAATTCATAATACAAACGGAACAAATAGAACAACAATGCATCAAACATCGGGGATCTACCTTCTGTTTAGTAAAAAAGAACTGACCCATTCAAAAGTAAACACAGCCAGCATGCCTATGATCCCAGCAGTTCGGGAGGCTGAGGCAGGAGGATCCCAAGCTCCAGACCAGCCCTAATTTAATGAGGCCCTCGGAAACTAAGTGAGACACTGCCTCAAAATTAAAAAAAAAAAGACTGAAGGTGTGGTTGTGGTTTAGTCGTAGTGCCCTGGGTTCAATATCCAGCACCAAAAGAAACAGACAAAACAAACGGACAAACAAGAATGAGAACCTCACACAGCAAAAGTCGTGAATTCTGAGCTTCTCCTAGTCAGGACTGGCGCCTGGGTGTGGGCCAGTTGCCTGTCACAGGCCTGGAAAAGCCCACGTCACCGTCCGTCCTCTCCAGATGCCCATCCGCCTGGACACTACCACACTCGGCTTCCTTCCACCCTCTGGTATCCGTCCTCACGCCATCTCCCCAGTTGGTATCAGCCAGGTCCAGAGTGGTGTTCTCTCCTCGGGAAAAGACCCTACGGATTTGTCCCAAATTGGAATGTAAATATTTGGGAGTTGCTTATGGGCAAAGGAGAGGTATCTAGGGACAAAGGGCCCTGGAACACAGCTGAAATCTAACCACAGGGTACTGAGCGGCTCTCGGGAGGTAGGTGGTGCTCTCCCGGTCAGTGTGTCCACTCCTCCCGGTCAGTGTGTCCTGATCAAACTTCATCCTGCTTCACAGTAAAGCTGCAGCTCTCACCTGGGGCACTGATGTCCATCCACACCTCAGAAACTCAAGGCTCCTGGACACAGAATCAGTTGCAATGACATAAGCCAGAACAGACTTTCAAACAATCCTGTAAACGAAGACCGACTTAGTGGCGGGAGGAGGGACAAGAGACACCAAGAGCCCGTGCACTCTGGATCAGGGCCTCAGTGTTTTGTGAGCATCCGTACCTGCCCTGGGTCACCAGGCCATGGCAAGCACAGTCAGGTCACAGGCCCCTGGCTTCCCGACCCTGTGGTCCCATGGAGTCGGCCTGGGTAGATTCCACCCGCTCCCTGTCGGCCTTGGAGGGGAGTCACAGAAGCGTGGAGAGGCAGCCGGGCAGCTCTGGGCTTCCGGTGGTGCTGAGAACCGGAGAGCCCTGGGCAGGCGGCTGGGTGCTGAGGCCACCCTTACCTTATGTCATTTGTACCACCGAGTGGAGGGAGCCAAAGGAAAGCCCAGGGAATGTGCGGGGGGCAGCAGCGAGGCCAGGCCCACTCTCAGCCTCTGGGCAAAGAAGCAGCTTCTCCTAAAAGAGCAGAAAGGACAGGGACGGGCATCCAGGTTCTACGGGGCCTGCGACAGACTTCCAGCCTGACAGTGGGACCCCTGCCCGAGGAGGTCCCAGCCATCGGCATGTCTGAAGTCCTAGCGATACTGTCACGATGCCCACCCTTCGTCTCAGTACAGGACTAGCATTCAGCACGTGTGGTCGGGTCGGCAACTCGACTTCCTGGGAAGCAACCCCGTCTTGACTGGCTCCCAAAGCAGCTCAGCTCCTTGCTGCTCCCGGGAGGAGTGCCCCACTCAGAAGCCATGTGGCTGGTGCATCGAGGCCCTGGTGCTGGGCACGAGGACCAGCCCCTGCTCCTGGCACTTGGAGTCCCTCCGCAGCAGTTCAGACCTTCTAAAGCGCGCGGCTGGAGACCCACAACTCGCAGCGCGACCCCAGCTCAGCGACCTGGGGCAAGACCTCACTCCCTGAGCCTCGGCAGGGCTGCTGGGGACAGGTGGAGGTCAGGGTCGGGGCTGCCGGGTGCCCTGAGGGGCGCTGGAGGAACGGTGGGGCTGGGGTCAGGGCAGGTTGTTCCTGTGGTCTCTCCTCTTTCTGGGGCCAGTACTACCTGGGCCAGTGGGAGCAGCTGAAGACACACGGTCCAGCTCTCCACGATCAACAGGTCCCTGGGTTTGGGATCCCACGTGAGTTGTAGCCCCTCAACTGACATGGCCAAGGGAAGGGGTGGGGGAAGGCGCCAGCCGTCCAGAGAAGCGTGAAGTCACAGGAAGACGAAAGCCGCTGCCGGCCACAGCCAGCCAGGGCCCAGGAGGGTGCGACTTGCCTAGGTCAGACCACAGAGCCTCAGGGCGGGGAGGTGAGGAGAGAGTGGGCAGGGAGACAGGCGCCCCCTGAGAGGAGGGCTCCTGTGGGGAGGACGGGGTCATCTTTGCCGTGCTTTATCCCTCTGGTTTCTATAAGCCCTGGGGTCACGTGAGTACACCCATAAGCCCACAAGCCTCCTTCCCATTCTAATGGAGAAAGTGAGGTTTAAGGGCCACATCTAGGTGAGCGTGCCTCTAGAAATGTATTTCATTAAAAGTAGCGTTATTGGGGCTGGGATTGTGGCTCAGCGGTAGGACGCTCGCCTAGCATCGGCGGGACCCGGGTTCGATTCTCAGCACCACATAAAAATAAATAAATAAAGGCATTGTGTTGTGTCCATCTACAAAAAAGATTCTCTCTCTTTTTTTTTTAAAAAAAAAAAGTAGCATTACCAAAAAGAGTAGGGTTATCTTGATATTATATGCATTATGAATGTGCTCTATACAGAAAACAAGTTTTATGGTAGGTCTGAGATATCATGCATTCCTCAGTTATTAATTAACACAGGGTGTCAGTCAACTTTTTCACTGCTGTGACCAAAACACCTGATAAGAACAACTTAGAGGAGGAACATTTTATCTGGAGCCCACAGTCTCAGAGGTCTCAGTCCATCAAAGGCTGAGCCCCTGCTCTGGGCCCGAGGGAAGCGGCACGGCATGGCATGGCGGAAGGGTGTGGCAGAGGGAGGCTGCCAGCCTCCTGTTGGCCCAGGAAGCAGGGTGGGGGAAGGGGCCTCAGGGACAATGGACCCTTTCAAGACAGCTCCCAGTGACCCACCTACTCCAGCCACATCACCACCAGCAAGTCCCCTCAAACCAGGACAGACTGGTCAGGTTACAGCTCTCACAGTCCAGTCATTTCCCCTCTGAACACTCCTGCATCAACAGCCTTTGGGGGAGACTCACAGCAAAACCACACTCAGTAGAGAGAGGCCTGCCACCACCTGCTCCCACCAACCCGCGCCCGGACACACAGGACGACCGCAGAGCCTTTCCTCATCTGCTGCCTAATGCCGTGTGGTGAGAGTACATGAGAGGAACGACTGGGGTTTTAATACCACGCAGTCAGTGATTGTGTCTTCCCAGCTTCTGATTTCTCCTCTGTACAGAGTTCTGGGGTGCTGGAGAGAGGGTTACATAAGGAAATTCAGGGGACAGCAGCAGGCCCCTGGTGCCACTGGTTTCCTTCCGTAGAGAGTGACTTGCAAGTTTCACAAGGTGCACAATGCAGGGTGAGACCAGCAGGGCCTTCCCTCTGTCCCCAAAGGTCAGTCTTTCCCACCTATTTTAGGTATAAAAGCTCAACCCTCTTGCAGTAAGAAATTTTCAGTAAATAAATTGCTTCACAGTGAGTAGGAAGCCAGAGAGCAGTTCATCATTTTGTCAGGTGCAATTATTTATGTGGATACTTCACAGTCATTTCTTCCTGTCCCACAGTCCACCACATTTACACAAGTGTGCACTTGCATGAGTGTGAATTTCCCGCGTGTCAAGCATTTGTCCAAGTGTGCACATGACAGTGGATAGGCCAGCAAGACGGCCTTTGTGGGGAGGGCACAGGAGGACAGGGCCGGGGGGGGGGGCGCGGTCAACCAGGAGAGCACAGAGGCTGATCCCCAGGTCCCCAGTTCTGAGCAGAGGAGGTGAAGGCCAGCTGGCGCAGGGGGGCAGAGTCTGGAGTGGGGCAGAGTCTGGAGTCGGCCAGCCTCACCAGCGCTTCAGACACACGCGTCCCAGGCCCCAGACTCTGTCCTGGAGGGAGGACCCGGGCCTGAGGGCACCGCCCACTGTGTCTGAGCTCAGAGGCGGAGCGGTGAGGAGCAGGAAGGAGAATGGCCAGAGGGAGGCCTTGGGAACACATGCAGGGCTAGTACGCCTGGACCACAGCAAGGCTGTGCCTGCACCTGCAGGACGGACGGAGGAGCGCCTCACCCTGCAGCATGTTGACTTCACTTGGTCTACTTATAATTATGGATTAGTAAACGAGGAGGACACACAACTTCCGTCCCTAAATCGTACATTCTCAAGAGGTCTTGCTTCACCTTAAATGCCACTTTCCACAGAAACCCTCTCCAACAGCCCCATCTAAATGAGACCCCTCAATCTTATGCTCTGCCAGGACGCTGTCCTCGCCCGTGACGGACCTGCCACTCTGGCACGTGTCTGTAACCATCCAGAGCAGGCATCCTGGGCACCGCCAGCTCCACAAAGGCAGGTGACCAGTCCTTCCATTCCCCAAAGCTCACCGGGCCCAGCGCAGGGGGAACGAGAGGACAAACCCAGAGCACGGGAGTGCAGTCCTGCCTCTGCACACCTAAGCAGGACAGCCTGAGGGTCACTTCAAATTCAGAAATAATGCAGATGACAGCGCTGGCTTCCGGAACAGGACCAGTGGCACTGACCTCTGCTTTAAACTCTAGTGCTAGCTGAGGTGTCACAACTTTGCTACAATTTAGCCTCCCCTCATTTCCCATACACAATATGTATGTAAAACAGGTTATTCTAAGTTTATAGTATAATTGTTTCACATTTTAATTCAAAGAATTTAGAATAATCTTCCTAAAATATTAAGCATCCTGACAACTTAGGGATCATTTTTGAGAGGCCATGAGCTACCACTGATGGTGTGTTACTTGTGCCAGCCTCCAACCAGGGCTGAGCAACAGTAGCCTGCAGTTCCCAGCCGGCTCCAGGTGCTTGCTGAGGATTCACCACACCTAGAGGTCAACCACTCTATTTTTATGTGAGTCCAAATTCCGAGGAACATGTTTTCTTCCTCTAGATCAGGGGTCGACAAATGGTGACCCGTGCCCAAGGATTCCCCGGTTTCTGTGAGTGAAGCTGTACTGCGGCTTTCTGTGGGCCTCTTTCCTCCCGACCCCTTCTCGGCACCCCTGGAGTGGGCAGTGCCATGGCCACCTTGCGGCCCAAGAGTTCACAGTCTGGCCCTTTATAGAAAAGAGCTTCCTGGTCTCTGATTTGTAGACACCAGCCACCCTAAAACTGCCCAGCATGCTGGATGCACTGTTTCGTGCGCAGATCTCCCATGATGTGTGGCGGGGACCTTCTCCCCAACACCCTTCCTCTCCTTCCCCCTTTAGCAGACAATCTTCTGCTGTTAGCTGGCCATGAGGCGTCCGGGTGGGGACTGCACTTCCCAGGGTTCTAGCAGGGGCATATGGGCACCTGCTGCAAGCTTTCCTGGTTCAGCCAGGGTTTAGGAAAAGTTGTTGTTATAGCTGCTTCACAACTAAATTAAAAATAAGACTCTTTCGGTATTTGGAAAATATGACACATACCTAAATAGGCACAGAGTGATTCATTGCAAAGGATTCAAATTATGACTGATTTTAAAAAAATGTGTTCAGCACACTCTGCTTACAGGGATTCTCAGGAAGCAGGAATCATAGTGGGTACCTGGGCTAACAGGACTTAAAAATCCCAGAGTACCTTTCTCTGTCTTCTCTGATTTCTGAAATCCCTGAGGCCGTGTCTGTAATACCCCACTGGCTTGGCTATTAGCCATCAGTGGGTCCGGGTCTGCACTGGACTTCAGAGGTCCGTGGACTTCGTGCCCCATCTTCAGACCTGCAGTGGACCTCAGCGTCAAAGTTCTGGCTCCTAGATTCTGGTCTCCTCTGGCACAAGGCACCGCCCAGCACAAGTGACCCATGGTGGATGTGGGAATCCCCTGGACTGAGAGTATTGCCCAGGGGTGACTGAGCAACCGCCCATGTGTGTGACCAGGCTTTCATAGTCACGGGTCACCTAGCATCCATTCCAGGAGGAAGCCATTTAGGAAAGGATGTGGTGGATCTGCAAATCTCAGTCGGGCTCTGAGACCCCTGGACTGTGTGCGGACTCCTGAGAGAGAGAGCCGTGTGGAGTCCAGATGACAGAAAGGTCAGTGTCCTGGAAAGAGGAAACCCGGCTAGAGGTGGTGAAAGAGGAGGAGCAGAAGGTCCAGAGGGCCACCCTCGTGGCCTTTATAGGAGTACTGAGGGCAAGACAGAGTGGGCCTCGAGAAGGCTACAGAGCAGGAGGAAGAGAGAGCCCCGGCAGGCCGCTTCCTCTCGAGAGGCCTCTTCTCCAGAACCCAGGGCGGAGCCCCGGGCTGCAGGGTGACATTCTGTGGCCTCAGTGGCTGACGCTCCTGAGATCAGAGCTGGTGCTGGCCTGGGGGGTGGGTGCGGCTCAGCAAGAGGAGTGCATGTTGTCCTCCTGCAGATAAAATACCCCCACCCAAAATGTGGCTGCGATAGCCTGAGTCCGAGGGCAGCTCTGCCTCTCCTACTGTGAAGACCTCAGAGCAGACCCCAAGGCCAGGATCTCAGGCCTGAGATACAAGGTCGGAAGGAAAAAGAAGCCAAGCGAGGAGCCTCCCCTCCCTCAGCATCCCTGTCCTCCCCTCCTCCTCCCTCCGTCTCCCGCCCCTCCTCCCCTTCCTCTGTACCCACAGGCTTCGCCCGCCCTCTGTGCACAGTCACCCCTCGGGCCACCAGTGCTCGGGCCACTCTGTTCAAAACACAGGGGACAGCTGCCACCCTCAGCAAGGCCACCATGGAAGGATACAGACACACGCACACATGCATGCACACACTCACACACAGACATCAGTGCACACACATGCACACAAACACAAATGCACATGCACACACACTCACACTCACATGCACATGCACACTAGCAAACAAGAATACACATGCACACACTGTCACATACAAGCACATACATGCATGCATTCCATGCATGCACACACAGATACACACACTCACACACATGCACACACGTGTGCACACACAACCACACACACAGAAAACACCTTTTCACAGACCAGAATGGGCCACAACTTAAGCAGGTGCCCTGTGGCCACAGCAAGCCACACCCACCCCTCTCCCAGCCCCTCACATCTGGCACACACCTGGGGCTGTCTGTCTGGGCGTCAGAAATGCCCATGGGCCCCTTTCTCGGCCCAGTGAACTTAGGAGTGAGTCCTGCGGAGAGGAACAGGCAGCAATGCTCTTTGCCTCCCTGGACAGGGGTGCCCAGGCCTACTTATTGGGTCGGGGTGGCCCCTCCCTCCTGTCCACTCTCTCCCTGGGGCTCCTTCTGACTCATCTCCAAGAGCCCAGCCCTGCAGAGGCGCAGCTGAGGCTCTGCCCAGCGGGGCCGGGCGGCATGCTCCGTCTCCCTCTGGGCAGGTTCTGGATGGCCCCACGTGAGCGTCAGCATGGCCCCTTTGTCGCAGGCCGTCCACCACACCTGAGGGAGCTGACGCCCAGTCCCCAGAGTCCTCCATGAGCAGTCAGACAGGAGGCCCCACTTACCACCCCTACGCACAGACAGTCCCCAGGGGACATCAAACACCGTCCCCTGTGAATGTCCAGATGGGGTGGTGACAGCCAATGACGGCAGCCTGCTCTGCCCTCATGCAGCCTGGATGTGGTTCAGGTGTCCAGGTTCACACGGGAGCTGTCCCCAGCCTGCAGTGCTGAGTGGTGGGACTTCTGGGAGGTGGGACCTGGTGGGTGCTTAGTTGTTGGGGTGCTGTTCTGGAGAGGGCTAGAGCAGCTCTCGAGTGAGAGTGAGTGAGTTGTCCTAAGAGCCAGAGCCTTGCCGGCTCTGCGGGTTGATGTGACCCCAGCCTACCACACATTCCTGCCAGCTGGCACGAGAGTCCAGACTGTCAGCCTTCGGAACTGTGAATTAAATAACCCCCTTCCTTATGATGTCAATCTGCCTCAGGTATTGCATTACAGTATCAGAAAACAGCCTACTAAGATTTCTTAGGCATCTCCTCCTCTTACTCTTGCTTCTTGCTTCTTGGTGTTTTAGGAATAACTAGAAATACAATCTGATAATGTTGGCAGTTTTTAAAAGCTTCTGTGACTATCCCAGCGTAGATTGCACAAAGCCTATTTACTGTTTAATCTTTGCTGACATCCAATATGCTCTCTGCTTTCTTTGCACAGAGAGTCTGATAAAGAAAAGCAATCAACACAGCATTTAAAATAAAGTGTAAAAACTATGTTGATGGTAGAAGGCACATGCATGGAGAATGCGTGGAGCCTGGGAAGGTGGGCACACAGCCTGGCCATTGAGGCTGGGGCACCTTCCCAGGAAATGTGGGCTGAGTGGTGTTCCCCAAGAGATATGTCCAAATTCTGTCCCAGAGCCTGGGGACGAGACTTACTTGGAAACAGGTCTATGAAGGTTCACCTGGTTATCTAGCTGAGGGTGAGGGCGGGCCTCTTACAAGACAAATAGAGGAGGATCTGGTCACAGACACATGGAGGAAGCCGGGAGGAAAGCCACGTGACCAGGTGGGGACTGGAGCCATGTGGCCCCAAGTCTAGCACATCGGGAATTCCCAGCAGCCCCAGGCCGGGCAGGGTCCCTGGGGAGCTGCGGGGAGCAGGACTCCCTTGGCACATGCGTGCTTGTCCTTCCTTGGCCCCGTGTCATCGCCGCTCTGTAGTCACACTGGTCTTACTCATAGGAATGCACGTGCCCTCTGCTGGCTTTGGTGGGCCCCGTCACGGAGATGCCTGCGTGGCGGCCCCACCCAGGGCAGGCGGGAGGAAGTTGTGGAGGCTGGAGGGGCAGACATGCCCCAGCGAGCAGGGCGGTTCCTGCCCTCCCTGGCTGGCTCTGGGCATTCGGCCCACGTTCCTTATCTGTAAACCGCGAGGGCAAGTTTCACTTCCTGGAAGTGCTGTGGAGACCGCTGGTTAGCATCCTACAGTCCTGGGGTACACGCCACTGGACTGGGCCTTTCCCCGTGTCAGCCCACCCATGTGCATCTCCCTCCCCAGCAGAGCAGGGACGACTTTGCATGACCACGGGTCACATGTCCAGCATGACCCAGGGCTGGGCCTTGGCAGGCGGAGGGCGCTGCTCTCAGCAGGGTCAGCGATGCCGGGATGCAGCAGTGCTTCTTGGGCTCGGTGAGCCCTACGTCTGCTCCAGAGCGGCTCAGCCTCCTGGACGTCAGACGTGATGGCTCTTGGTGCCAGTGTGTAGGACAAGGAGCAGGCCCCTTACAGGCCAGTTCACATGCTCCTGGCCCCAGGAGATGTCATGATTAAAAGAACCTAACCCTTCCTAAAATAGGACTAAGGGTCCTAGGGCTGGAGCTCTGAGACCTGCAGATCATAACCAGGGAAATTAGAACTTCCCGGCAGGGGACCTGGCTCAGAGCCCATCTGCAGAGGCTTCACGTCTGCATGGGCACACAGCAGTTTACTGAGTGACTTCCCCGGACCTTTCCAGAACCTGGCAGATTCCAATCAGAGGGAAAAACTGCCATGTGAGGTCAACCCCACTCTGGCCCTGTAGAGGACGCAGCTCAGAGCCCACCTCCTAAGGGCTCCTGCATCTTCACAGGGGCACACCACCTTTTCTGGCTAGTCTTGAACTTCCTGAGATGCAGAGAAAGTTCAAGAATGCAGCAAGTGACAAGGATGTTTAAGGAACGGGGAGGGAGGCCCGCCCCAAGACAGCAAAGTGAGGAGAGAGGCACGCGGGGTCTGGGCGCAGGCCACTGAGGCGGCACACACACAGGTGTCCCTGTGCCGAGTGCCCACTGCTCCCAACAGGCTGTCTCCCCTCACAATCCCCACTTCTCAGAGCCGAAGCGCATGAGGGTTAGGGAGACCATGTGTCACAAGCCCACAGAGTGGCCACCACAAGGCCCGGCAGCAGCCCCTGGTCTAGCTGAGCTGTGTTCCTGCTGTCGTGCAGCCGGAACTGACCAGGGGACTTGGTGCTACAGAAAGAGGGTTCTCTGTGCATTAAGTCTTGGACTTTTAAGGAAAATAGGCCTGTGGAAATGTTCGAGGGGCAGTTCCTCCCCATTTCACCCTCTTCATGTCTGTTCTGATGACAAAAACGTGAGGCACTTTGAGGAAGCTTTTATATTTTACTTTCTTCGTATGAAAACTATCAGAGTAACAATAAGCAGCGGAGCCTTCTGGGAATGTGTCTTTAAGCCAGGTATTTTGCACAACTCTGTTAGTGAAAAAGTGGATTTAAGAGAGTAACTCAATAACCAAGCCCCAGGTGTGCAGCGTACATATGAGGCTGATAGCAAGCCTGCATTTTGAACTTGAACTTGGTGAGGGTTTTCTGCATGCCGCTTAATATCTAAATGTCGTCTTTGGGACTAGAAGATCCATAGACTTTCAAAAGCAATGATTTATTACCTCTATATTGAGGCTTTGTAATGTCATCACTCCACAAAAATCAAGATTTTTCCAGGAATGCCTTTTGTAAGAAGTGAAGATTAGGGTTTGAAAACTGCAAACATCTTGGCAGAGTAAATTCACAATTTTGTGGCATGACTGGTAAATCATGTCTACACTGAAATTATTTTTTAAAAGCATCTTAATCACATCGACTCCAGAGTTACACTAGTCAACAAATAATTTCTTCTTTGATCCCAACAGAGAATCCAAACACAGAGGGTGACATCCAGATAATGCAAAGCCAACTTGAAAGGGCCAGAGTGCGACGGAATGGGAAGAAATGGATGGGGGCAGGAGCCTGGATCCTGCTGCAGGCCCCTCCCCAGGCCCACTGCTCTCTGAGCCTACCTGACTTTACTTCCAGGAATGGGGGCCTGGTTCAGGAGGCTCAGCCCCCAGCATCTGCTGTGATCACTGCAAGGACAGGTGTGGACTCCCTAGTTACACTTGTTAAGGAACGTGGTGTGGCTACGAATCCAAGTCCTGGGGCCAGCAATGGGCAGACGCTCAGTAAGAACGGTGCAGAGAATGAGGGACGCACAGGCAGAGCCCTAGAGCCACCCTGGTGCCCTGACCAGGTGTGCCCAGCACACAGCAGCCCCTGCACATGAGTTTGAGGCCATCAGACTGCTCATGGGCTTGTGGCATGGCCTTTGACTAGGGCTGTGCGAGGCCCACTGTGTGCTCCGCAGCCAGGCAAGCTGGGGACACTCCAGGGCAGGAGGAGGCCTGCCAGGGAGGGACCTGCCTCAGATGCTGTGCCTGGCACACCGCTGTTACCATGAGCCCCTCCCGAGGAGCAGGGCTGGGCACAGAGGGGAGCTGGGCAGGATGTCTGAGGAGCCTGGCTGGTCTGCAGACCACACGCCTCCTTCCCGGAGCACCAGGCTGAGCGCCCCAGGCCCCAGGGAGGCAGAGTGCTGGAGCGAGGAGGGAGCGGAGCCAGCACCCCCAGAGCACGGGGCACTGCCCGTGGCCATGGCACAGAGGTCCTGCTGGCAGCCGCCTGGCTCCCGGCATCTCCAGAGCAGACGCTGCCCCTCGGAAGGTGAGGGCGGCCTCGATCAGACAAGATGACTGCACCCAGCACACCATCACCATGACAAGTCTTGGTTAAATATGTTGAAACATCCGACAGCTCCGGGGGAGGCGTCTCCTATGAATCAGATCCTTTTTCCAAAGTCCTCATGCTGGGAATAGAACACTCTCCTGAAAGCTCTGTCCCAGTGCTGTTGAAATAGGAACCTCCGGAACAGGTCACTGCACACAGCCTCTGGTGCTGCTGTGACCAGCGGTGCCAGGTGACCTCCAGCTGCACAGCTGCACAGGGGCATGGCGGGTTCTGGCTGTGGTTGGGGCTGCCACGTGGGGCGAGGCGCAGGTGTACCGGCTGGGAGGAGGGAAGGGTGGCTCGCCTGCCCTTCTTCTCCGCCCATCACCACCTTCTGCATCTCCGAGTCTCCCTGTCACACAGGTGGTCCCTGACCTCTGGTGGTTCTGGTATGATTCGTGGTTTTCTGCTGGCGTGCGAGTCACACAACCACTGTGTTCAATCGAAGCAGAGTCCCCTAGGTGACACGAGATGCCCCTCCTTAGGTCGGGACAGGCTGTGGCAGAGGCCTCTACCGGCGGCAGGCTCCTGGAGGCCTCCTGAGTGTGTTCCAGGCGGGTAGATGGCTCTGCGGCTCGGGAGGTCACCTACAGCATTTGCACTTCTCATGTCCTGTGCTTCCCCTGGACTCATCAGAGGTGGCTCCATTCTGTGAAATGCACATAATTCACCATGAAACCGTCACAGCAGAGACTGAGAACTGTAGGCAAAGTGGCTGGGACGATCTCCCAAAAGGAAGACCGGGAAACACTCGGATTTGGAAGAACAGGACTGTTACCCTCAGAGCCACCACCCAATGGAGGACGGTGGGTCCTGAAATGTAGCTCAGTGGAAGGAGGTCGGGCACACAGCTCTCTGGGTGGAGCCCAGGGTAAAAGCTTCACATCCTTCTACGTGTGTGGTGGGCAGCAAGCGAAGGCTGAGCTTGGAACACAGGACTCGGTGAGATGGCCATGTCACATTCGACCACGAGGAGAGCAGCTTTCGGCTTGGTTTGTTTTTGTTTGAAATAAACAACATTTTGTCCAGGTTTCAATCTCCCCTTGTATTAAAATTCACTTGAAGTTTCTACAGCTCGCTTTATCCCGGTACTGCCTCTCTCTAAATTCCTCACTCAGTAGCCCACGTCCCCCGTCACCTGGAGAGCCTCGAAACAGGACGTTTCCCGTGTGCTTTAATGTGCCGTATCTGTGCCTTCCGTGTCCCACCTCCCCTTCATGTAATGACTAGCTTTTAATATCTGCTTTAATCCCTCTCAGCACACATAAGTGTTGGCACAAGAACCCAGTGGCAGGAGGAAAGACTCGTCATCTGCTCACAGAGCCACAGAGCCTCTCACACAGCAGCAAGACCCAGGGGCATGTGCACTTCGTCTGCCTCCACAGTACCACGCCTCTCTGCACTTCAGGGAGGAAATGCAGCCAAGTCTTGAGATATTCCAAAGTTACTATGTTTTCAAACATCTGAAAGAAGTAGAATAAAACAACCCAAACACCCTGTCCCCGTGTCCCACCTTCCACACACACACACATGCAAGAACCCTAACCCTAAAGTATGCAAGGATCTTTTTGTTTATTTTATTAGTAACCCACCTAAGTTACTTGATTTTTTAAGCAACAATTTACGCTGAGGAAATCATGTCTCAATTGTTTTGAGGGTTTCTGATCAGCAGAGAACAGATTCAGACACACGACTTCTGAAAACTCCAGGCTCTTGCTACGCGTCAGTTGGATAATGGTAATTAGCAGAATCCACCTACCTATTCCTGCAGCTAATATTAGGCCAATGGGCTTCGGTAGGAATTTGGGTGAATAAAAACTTTTAACAGTTCCCCAGCATATCAGTGCACTATGGGACATTCTCACCCCTTCTAACAAAATGGGGACAAAGAGAACACTGGAGAAGAGGGCCAGCACTTCTCAACACCGCACAGGGAGAGAGCCTGGGAACAGGCTAAGGAGGCAGCTTCAGGAAGGACAGTGTCCATGGGATGCACCGGAGACCAGCAAGAGCCGTGAGGGTGGCTAGAGAGGTGCCCTGGGAGATCCCAGGGAGCCACCGGGAGAGTGCAGGCTGCAGACCTGGAGCGCTCCCCAGGGGCACGGATCGCCACTCAGACACTGCTGGGCATGCCTTCTCTGCCAGAGCAAGCCCCCTCCAGAAGTCCTGCACACTCTGCGAATGTTTGCCCTGGGCAGTGTATCTGTGGACTTCTAAGCTATCAGCACTTTGAGGGTAGGAACTGCATCTGTTTTCTCTTGACTCACCCTGAGGTGCACAGTGTGGTACGCGGTATGGCAAAGACAGGCGGGGAATTGTCTGGAAGGGGCTGGAATGTGCTCTAGGTGTCTAATTTTGGCTTCCATAGCAGGTCTAGAGAACATGCTGACTTCCAGCTGCACGAGAAACTGAGTGAGGAGTACGAGAAGCTAAATATTCCTCGTCAGTTACAGCAGCACCCACGGGCAGGAAATAAAATGCTATTCTCCAAACGTGGAGAAAGGATCAAAAATAAGTGATACAGACAAAAATATACTGCCAACATAAAACTTTGCATCAATGAGTCACTCTTTCCACATATGTGCAGTTTACTGCTGAAGCATACAGGGTCTCTTGAGCACATAAAGCACGTGTCGGCGGGTGATTGTGTGAGCCTGCGCACAGACGGGCCCTCGCTACCCACTCCTACTTGGGTCAGAGGCTCTGAGTTGACCGGGGAGCCCACTAACATACATATTCCTGGGCCCAGTCCCCAGGACGTGGTGTGGTATGCCAGAGGCGGGGCTTTGGACTCCGATTTGATGAGAATTCTGAGAGATGGGTGCAGGTGCCTGCAGACCACCCAACAGAAGCACAAGCCAGCTGATCCCGTTGAGAGAACTGGACACCCCAGTGGGACGGACGGCCAGGCAGGCGCTTCACCTGGGGGCTGGGTATCCTGCTACCAAGCCAGTCCGCCCCCTGTTAGGCCCCTGAACTGGCCCAGGCATGCACGTTCTGTGCCTGTGTTGACCTCTTGTGTTTGGGGTTTTCTGATCAGATGCCAGGTGGAAACAGGCAGAGCTCATGGGAGGTGCTCCCTGGGTGTGGGCTGGCGTCTCCCTGGAGGACCCCATGCATCTGCATGCTGTTTGCTGGAGAAGCTGTCCTGGGACTCTGACCCTTCCCAGCTCTGGAGGAGACACCGTCAGCTGACACTCCAGAAGGTGGGGATGTGCCCAACAGTGTCACCGTGCTGCCCCTCGCTGAAGCCCTGTAGCACCCACACTGTGAGGACACACAGCACAGGACAACACTGAATTCCTGTGCTAATAATGTTAGGTTCAGCATTGGTCTGTGATAAAAATCAAGCCCAAACACTGCTTCCCTGATATTCCCTCTGCCCGATTGTGCCTCGAGATTCTGTGGTGCAGGCAGAGGGATGGACATGTAGCTTAATGGAATGAATGGACAACCAAGGAGACCCTTGGAATGGTGCAGAAGGAATCCAGAGGGGCAAGGATCTCTCCATCAAGCAGTCCCCTAGCCACTGGACATTCACTGGCCGGCAGAGAAACACAAGACAAGCCAAACCTCAATCTAAACTTCATGTGTGAAACAAAAATTTACCCCAAATGGATCACAGGCTTACGTGATCCTACGGGGGTGGGGACAGAAGAAATGTTCCGGGCCTGAAACTAGGTGAGGCATTCCGAGACTCCATGTCAATCACAGTCCACAAAAGAGAAATTAATAAAGAGAAACACATCAAAATGAAAATCCTCTTCCGTGCAGAAGGCCCGCTGCTGGAGAGGGTGGAGAGAAACTGAAGTGGTGGGACGAGACTGCAGCCACCGGGCTGGTGACCAGAAGACATGCAGACCCAAGCCAGGACCAGCCGTCGAAAAGCCACGGTCCAATGAGAAAACAGGCAAAAGAGAGCAGCGGTCCTCACTGACGAGGACTAAGGCAGTGATGCGGGAGATGGCCCTGCACCCCAACCCTGGAGACACGCGCCCCCCCAGAGCACCTGACACCCTGCAGTGCAGAGGGAACACCAAAGGGGGATGGCCGTAGAGATAGGGTCACTCAGGACCTCCGGTGGGACATACAGCCACTCAGGAAAGCGCCAGCGGTTTCTTAAGAAGTCACACCCGTGCTATCATGTGGAGCGGCAATGGCCCTCTTGGGCAACTATCTCCAAGAAGTGAAAACCACACTGTCACAAAAACTGTCACAAACGCTCATAGCGGCTCATGTGCAGGAACCAAAGCTGGAGACAGTGCCCTTCAAAGGGAGAAGGTTGAACAAATGTGGCCTTCCATCGGGGAGCACTGCGGGGCGGTGAGAAGGAACGGCCTGAGCTTCAGCCGCACTCAGCAGCTGGTGAGTGGCCAGGGCACCTCCGTGCGAGGGAGAAGCCAACCTCCAGAGGGCCTGTGTATTTCCAGCATTTTCCAGAGGATGACGCTTAGGGAGGAGAGTGGAGGGATCGGCGAGGCTGGGAGGGTACAGGGGGCTCTCTGCACAGGCACGTGGCCGACCTTGCTTGTGTTGGCTGTCAGACTCTGTGCTGACGGCCAAGAGACACAGAACCACACGCACGTCTCCAGCCGCGAGGCGATGTGCTCTGGGGAGGGCAGGAGGAGGACGGAGTCTCTGACCTCCTTCTTGCGGCCGCATGTGCATCTGCAGCTCCCTGGACACAGCTCTCACGTGGCTTCCACGATGCGCTCCCCTGCTGCAGACCAGGTGCCGCCCAGGGGGTAGGCGCACTCAGGAGGGAAGCTGCTAGGACTGGGGAAGGGCCCTGCCCAGCCTGTCCAGGCTGCTCCTCGGAGCATTTGTCCTGCTTCCCCTCCCACCCATGGTGCAGCTCTTCACTGCCTCTCCCCTAGTGCGTGGCACAGACAGAACGTAAACTTCTCGTCAGTACGACACTCGTGAAAAAGTATCAGATTGCTGTTTTATTTATTTTTTTAGAACCAGAAATTGAACCCGGTACCTCACCCATGCTACACAAGCACTCTACCACCGAGCCCCATGTATGTTATTTTGGGGCAAGAGTCTTGCTTGGTTGCTCAGGCTGGCCTTGAACTTGGGACTCCTGTCTGCCCAGTACCTGGGATTACAGGTGTGCACCACAGCACCTGGCATGCTGCTTTGGTTTTCTTTAGTCTTTATTGGTGCATTATTGTCACACCTAGTACTGGGTCT
Source organism: Marmota marmota marmota (assembly GCF_001458135.2). Lineage (NCBI taxonomy): Eukaryota > Metazoa > Chordata > Mammalia > Rodentia > Sciuridae > Marmota > Marmota marmota. The sequence continues at coordinate 9,403,212 of NW_025999991.1, forward strand.
GTGCTGATTTTGTGCCTGCACATATCAGGATTTGGTCAACCTCATTCCCCCTGGCAAGCTGTTCTGATTTTTACTTCTCTGAGTGCGGACGGGTTGAAGTTCGTTAGGTACTATATTAGTCCATTGGGCTTTCTTTCCTGAACCACAGAAACTGTGCAGCTACACATTTACTCTGGGGCCGCCTGTTGTACATTACTGACTTTCTGAAAGTTTTGTATATTCAGACACTCTCGCCTTGGCCTGTCTTTAGTTTTTATAAGGGTGCCTCAGAGCTACTTGGTGCTGCTCAGGGAGCCCAGGACGAAGCCACTTTCAGAACCACAGCTTCCTAGTTTCACCATCGCCGAGTCCAGCACCATGCCAGCTGTGGACCCTGCATCCCCAGTCATCACTGTGGCCATGGCAGGAGGTCCTGCCTGTGGACAGCAGCCTCCTCTGCAGCCATCCTTGCTGTCCTGCAGACTGTGGGCCTGCCCATGGCCCTCCACAGCAGCGGCCGCTCCACTGCAATAAACGGGGAATAAAGATACACTGGTTCTGGTTTTCTGGCTGAAGTCTTCCTACTAGAGGTTTTGACAGTTAAATCTGCCCAGCAAAACGTCCCAGCTGCCCGCATGCCATCTCTGCTCTGGGGCATTGGGCTCCCTGTACGGTTGCCTCTTCCATCTCACAAGTGCCCGCCCCCTTCAGTGCATTAATGGGTCAACAGAAGTGTCTTGCTGCTTATTTAAAATTGCACTGTTGTTGGAATACTTTTTTCCCTTTTTTCTTGACAACAAAGGTAGCCAAGGAGGGATGACACAGGGACAGATGACAATTCCCTCATGGTCAAGACGCTCTGAAAAGGAAGCATGTTCTATTGGATGTGGTCACGTCTTAGGGTGGAATTTGTAAAAGAGAAACGCAGGGGACCTTGCAAGGTGTCCTCTCACTGAGGCCAGGCAGGGCAGCCCTGGGGCTGTGGAAGTCTCCCTGGACTGAATGCTGTCTCTTGTCAGCTGAGTGCCCCTAAGGCAACGGACTTCACCCCCGGGTCAGTCAGGACCAGGCTATTAATAGAGTGGTGACCTCAGATGAGAGCCTTGGAGGGCAATTATGACAATTAAATGAAATGACAAACAGCTCTCAGAAGCTCCTGGCTGTTGTCAGTGACTGGGAGATGCTACCTGGTACTCTAACAGGCCGAGGGACCACTGTTAAGCTGAAGCATGACACGTTTTAAAAGAACCCAGAAAGAACTAGAATTCACAAAAAATAACCTTCAGTGAATGCTTAAAAATTCAGGCAGAAGTAGGAAATTCACAGAAGGATGCATCCCTGTTCCTTTGGCTTCTGTGGATACTTAATCTGTGCACACACCTGTTTCCACCATGAACAAAAGCGAAACACGGGCCTTCAAAACCACGGCAGAGCCACGAACACCAGATCTAAAACAAGCACCATACACCTTCTCTTCTTAAGGCAGAAATACATGACTGTAGGACGATTTTCAAAGTGAATTTGAACCAAAGAGTTTTTGTTTAACCCCAAGTTAATGGCAGTGATCATTTTAGAAAAGTTAAATCATTGGGAGTTGCGGTACCAACATTCCCCATCATTTGTAACTGAATTCTTTGCCTCAGGTTTTGCTTACCCCCACTTAAAAAAATCAGCCCCAGGATGTGAGATTCCCTGGGCTTGTGGACACCTGCTCCACTAGGCTGTGGACACCTTTACAGGGCTCTGTCATCACTACAGGTGTGTGGCTCTGTCCCAGGCTCTCAGCTGAGTTTTGCTCCCCAGGACCCCAACCTTAAGGGAGGCACCCACATCACTGGTAGGCACCTGCCAGGAAGCCACTGGGCAGGGGTAAGCCTCAAACAGAACCATCTCGGGAACCAATCTGTAACCTTCTGCAAAATGCTCCCTCAGCTCAGCAGGATAAAATTTGCAACAAACGTAAGTCTTAAATGGGATGCTACCAAAGTTCCCTTCCTTCGAAAAATTTCCTAGTCAGGTGTCCTGTGGTCAGAACAGGCAGATGCCTGCCCTGAACCATGTCTCTCTCCCACCACCCGAAGTCATGGCCGGCTCAGCCCCTTTCACCAAGGCACGGCCTTGGGAAGTTCACAAGCTACACCAGCACTGCTCCCAGCCTAAGAGTAGGAGCCAGAACGCTGGTCCTGCCAGGCCCACAGGCATCCCGAAAGGCGCAGAGTGATAGAGAATGACCACAGAACAGCAGGTGGATGTGGGGCCACCTGAAACCTGGCCACCCTGTTGTCAAGCCCAGGAGGGTGCCGAGGGAAGGCTGAGAGTACTGGACCAGGGCACCAGAGCAGCAGGTGCCAGCTGCAGATGTGCCCAGGGGGGGCTGCGGGGCAGCACAGGCCAGGCTCAGGGGCAGGAGACAGCCCAGCGGGAGGCGGAAGCCAGGACCCAGGCGTTAGTCTCCGCCCTCATTGCTCAAAGGGAAACTGCTTCTCCTTGGGGGGAAGGGCGAGAGCAAGGATGTCCAGGGGCCACCGGTGTGTCCTTTAGAGGCACTGGCTGGAAAGGACCCCCAGCCCACCCCTCCCCTGCCCACTACACCCCTTCTCCGCCAGGAGGGAGGCCTCTTGGGACCGTTGTCACCTCCCACCCCTAAACTCNGCGCCCCCGAGGTCTTCCGGCTGGCGCAACTCCTGGGACGCGCGGGGACCCAGGCCCAGGGCGAGCTCTCGGGGCCGCGGCTTTGCCCGCACTGCTTTGCATCTGAACCGCTGCCCACTGGACTTTTGGCCTCTGATACCTGCCCAACCCAGACCGCGCCAGATGGCCCAGATGCCAGATGTAACTCCCCGCCTCGTGTCACAGCAGGACACCGAGGTGAACGCAGAGTCTGGCCCGGTCCACCCTCCCCACGCGGTCCAGCCAACATGATCGATTGACTGCAGGGACTTGCTTACAGTGAGGGTGGTGGACAAGGACCTGAAGGGACGGACACGCTGTGGTTCCTACAGAGCTGCCACTTGCTGCACCTGCACAGGAATCAGTATCACCCTGGTGCTCGCTGGAGAGCTGGAGGGCCCACGGTTGGCGTCAATGAGGTGGGCAAAGAAAGTCCACTCAAACAGAGACCCAGAAGGGCCAGTGCAAGAGAACCCTGTTCCTCAGAGCTGCTTGGATGCGTCTCCCCCACCCTGTCGCTGACAGGAAGGCAGCTGTTGGACATCACCCTCCTGAACACTCCATTCCTGGAGCCACAGGTCTGGGGCTCCACCAGCCTCTCCCTGGAGGTGAAAAGCAGCATGCGGGGAGATGCTGGAGGAGACCCTGGTATGCTTCATGACTCAAAGCCCCTGTGAGGGAAGTGGTTGGCCCTTCAGGAGGCAGCTGGGGCCTAGAAGCCTCTTTATAAAGAAGAAGAGCAGGACACCTTCCCTGTGTCCCCTGGGCCAGCTGCTAGGAGGCAGAACATCCTGCTTCCATGTGGTTTGGGCTGCTGCCTCACACCGTTCTCAAAGACCAGAGGGTCTAGCAATGTGTACCTGGCATTCCTAAGATAAATGTTTCCATAATCATATAAAAACACTTAATCTGGTCCTTTTCTCAGAAAAGGTGTCCGAAAGAGAAGGGCACAAGTGGGCTGTGGGAATTCGAAGTTGGAAGTGGGGAGTGTCAGGGAAAAGCATGCGGTTATGCTAAAGGTCAACTTCGTTTCCAATTTTCCTACCATGTGATCTCACGCTCAGGATAAACTGGTGGCAGTCAGATGAGCACTGAGCTGCTCAGCACAGGGATGTACACCCAGGAAGCTCCCAGATGTCCCAACTCTGGCATTTTTAAGAGAGCCATGCTGCAGTCACGGGCTCTGACTGTGCTCTGACCACCAGAGGGCAGGAACGTGGCCTCAGGGCTCCTCACTAGCAAAGTGTTCTGTGCTGACGTACTCTCAGGAAGTTTTGTTGAGTTGAACTGAAAACTACCCAAGCTAAAGGAAGTTAATTAATCTAAATAATTTCCAGTGGACTTCAGAGTTTTGATTTTTCTTTTTCTCATCAAAGAATTTATCTTAATAAACATATTTTGATTACAAAAGGACTCCATTTCCATTCCTGGTCTGTAATCAACACTTAGCTGGGGGTTTTCACACAGCAGATAATCCGCCTGTGGTTGAGGGTTGGTTGTTTCACCACACAGTGGATAACTGGCAGACTCTCGTATGGCACTAAATGCAAGAGAATCAGGCAAGTGAATTTCAGGAACTACAGCATAAGAAAAAAGTCCCTAATACAGTGTGATCAGCGCTGTGTTTCAAGTATCCTGCTCAGTGACTAAATCCCACAGCACGGCCTTTGCAGAGGAGGCAGGGTGGTGAGCCCCCCGCCTGTGGCTGGGAAGGAGCCCTGCGGGACAGCCCAGGGGGCAGAGCAGAGCAGGGATTGAGGTGCTGAGGACTCTATTCCATACAAGTGGATAAATGTCAGGTTAACAACAGTCCAGAGCCATCTGGCTGTGAAGGCCAGCCCAGAAAGTCCCAGAGGGAGACCCGGAAGAGGCCTCTGGGAGTCAGTCAGAGGTCATCCCTGAGGGCGTGTGGGCCATCGGAGGGGCTCAGCAGCCAGAGGAGGAGTGGGGAAGCCCTGAGGGTGGGCAGCCGAGCCCTGGCTGTGTGGGGTCTGCTGGTCTCCATCTGCTTCTTGCCCAGGTGCCCAAATCTGCCTCTGCTGGTGCCCAGATGCCCCCGGCCTTCCCCCCAGAATGGCTCTCTGGAGTGTGTCCCCAGTGGTGGAAGCCTATTCCTCCCGAGAACCATCACCGTTGTGGGCTGAACTGTGTCCCCTAAAGTCCTATAAAAACATACCACCGGTGAACAGGACCTTGTAGTCAAGCCAAGCTGAGGTCATCTCGTGGTCCCTGTCCAAAGGCTGAGTCCCTGGCAGGAAGAGCAGACAGAGGGGGATCTGGGACTGGTCGGGGGCAGAGCAGTGCAGCCACAGCCCAGGGCACCTGGGGCCACTGACAGGCAGCTGTAGGCAGCTGTAGGCAGCAAGGCTCCTCCCTTGATTCTTGGGGATACGTCCCTGCCCACACCTTGATGTCAAACCCTCTCTGCCCTCCAGAGGCCCCTAGAATACTGGGACAGTGGCTGTCAGGTAACGCAGTGGCAAGAGACACCCAGCGGTGGGATAAAGGGAGCAGAGGAAATGTCGGGAGGACCAGACGGAGGGCTGTGGGTGCCTGCTGGAGAGAGTAGGCCCGGAGCTGGTGCTAGACTTGTCCCCTCCAGGGCCCCACCCAGCTGGGCCAGCTCCTGGGTCCAGCCAGGGACAGTCTCAGGCCCTGTTGGCTCTGCCTTCTCAGAGCCCAGGACCCCCCTCAGCTGGTGCCATCTGCTGCTATACTCCTGGAGGTGCCAGCCCACATCTGGCAGCCGGCCTTTCTGAGTGGGAGCGACATGCTGCATCGTGCCAGGCACTAGGCTCAGGGCCCAAGTCCCGGTCACAGAGCCCGTCTGGCAGTGACCATCTTGAGACCAGTGGTGAAGTCCGTCATCAACAGCAGTTTGCATGGGGAGTCTGGGAACCCAGAGAGTGGCCAGTGAGCCCTGCCAGAAGGCCAGGAAGACCTCAGTGAGTGGACAGGGGACAGGGAGATGCAGAGGCACGCCAACCTGTAAGGGGTGGCACCTGTGCAGCAGAGGCGGTTTGGGGACAGTGGGTGAATGTGACGGGTTGAAGTGGAGAGGACACTTTGGAGAGAATCTTGATAATCTGAGTGGGACTCCAGGCTGAGCCTCCTCTTGCTCCCATCACCTGCCTCTGCAGGCCTCCCTGGTCTGACAGGCAGAGCCCTACCAGTGGAGGTCACCTCCACTGGCCTCCCCAGCGGCACTCGTGGGTCTCCTCTGGGAAAAGCACTTGATGTTTCTGTGCCCTCGCTCCTCCAGAGCCCAGCTGAAACAGGAGCCAGTGGTTATCTGACAGCAACATGCCCCCAGCCTTCAGGGTACGCTTTCCGGTGTTTTAGAACACTTGCCATCACCAATTACAAGGGAATGACTAGATCATGCAAGTGAAGCAGAACCCAGTTGTTCTTCCTGCAGGGAATGCACTTGGCTTTTAACTCTGCTTCCTGTAAAGAATCTGGCGAAGACCAACAGGGCAGGGCCAGCCGGTTGGCCCGATTAATCTGGGTACCCTCATTCCTGCTTCTGGGAGGGAACGTTTACATATGACTGTTCTTATGGAACCAAAAGAAAATTTTCAGAGACTCACTTTGGTTAGGAAAGCAGGCCCACAGCCCCGCTGCCACCCAGGCTTCCAGCATCCTGCATCTCCATTGCGTCAGGGATCCGGAGCTCCCTGGGGCTTCACAGGTACCGGCATTAACCACCATCCAGGATCCTTTCAGTCCTGAATGGAGCGGCCCCAGGCTCCCCTGCCTTCAGGCCCTTCCCCTCAGCTGCCGCCTCAGACCCCGCCCCTCCATCCTCACACTGTGGCTGGAGCTGCCCAAACCCTTTTCTGCATCAGGCCTCGGTCAGCTCTCTGCTGGATGCTCTTCTCCATCACCACCCCTCTCCTGGTGACGTAGGTGTCACGCTGCCCACTGCATGGCTTCCCCTTCACAGGATGAGAAAGTTCTGGAGCTGGATGGTGGTGAGTGCACTCAGTGCTGCTGTAGACCTTTAAACGGATACCAGGGAAATTCCATGTTAAATGCAGTTGCCCACCATTAAAACAAAGCCCAGCTCCTCCTCCGTGAGGCCTTCCTTCACCCCTTCTGAAGTAGCCATCTGGTGACCATGCGGAGAGTGTCCACATAAAATCATCATAGACACGTCCTTGCTTTGAGCAGAGCCAACGTACAAAAGTTCATATAGAGAGAATGAAACCCATCAGATTCCTGAAAGGTGCCCTGGTTCACTCTAATGATCTGTTTCCAACCTGCCCTTATGAAAGTGCAGACGCTGGACATTGGGGCCCACAGGTAACTACTCTACAGGGGAGGAGTTGGGGTGGGAGGAGAAGGCAGCTGTTGCCTGCTTGCCTTCACTAGAATACCTCTGTCTTCTGGGCAACGGCCCTGAGCTACCTCCAAAGAGCCATAGTTTGCCTGTTCTATCTCAAATGTGAGGGGCACTGGCTGGCGGGATCTACTGGGGCTCTGAGGCAGGGTGTCCAGTGGAGCATGTGAACCTGGGATGCTGTGAACTGGAAAATGAGGCGAATGTGCAATCAGCAAGGTGGCAGAGCAGCTCAGTAAGGCTGGTTAGGAGTGGGTGCTGCTCCCGTCATTCCTCAGGAGCATCACAGAAAGCACCCAAGCCTGGCCGCCTCTGTACCGTGCTTGAGTGTGTCTATTCCGTCTGCATCTGCCTGGCTCTAATCCTCCAGGGAAGACAGCTGCAGTGACAACAAGCCACCATCTCTCTCAGGTTATGTCCTGAAGCAGGGCCCAACTCGGACGCTGTCTGGGCTGTTCTGGCCACTGGGGTGACTCAGGCATCTTGTTTGGGAAACTGGGGTTATGTCTTGAGGATGCTGATTTGGTGCCACAGAGAGTCTACACTCCTAGGGCCTCGTGCCACTGAGCTTTCGCCCTGTAGGCCCTCAGGAGTGGTGTGTGACCCCATCACTATCATGACAGGACAAGGAGCCAGCCAGGTGCCCTAGAGAAACAGTACCAGCAGCACGATGTCTGTTTGTGTCCTTGTGCAACCATCCATCCATCGGGAGAATTATTCAAGGAAATGGTTCCTATGGTTGAGGGTCCAGCCAGTCCAGAACCCACAGCCAGGCTCAGGCTGGAAACTCAGGGGAGCTGATGCTGCTATCCAGAGAATCACTTCTCCTCTGGGGACCTCAGTCTCTGCTCGGAATGACGCACCTGATTGGATGAGACCCACCCACATTATCCAGGGTCACCTCCTGAACTTGAAGCCACTGATTACAGGTGTCAATCATACCATGAAATACCCACAGTCACCTGGAATAACTGGAATAACTGGGGATACAACCCAGCAACTTGATGCATAAAATTCATCTGTTGCAGGAGGCACTGACAGTGCTTCCTGAGATATCTTAGAAATTTGTGCAGACTTTCTTGACTAACATGGACATTCTAATATAAATGACTAAAATTGTACATGGGGCCTTTCCCTGCAGCTCTTGGAGTCATAGTGCAATTGAATGCTTAACTTTTATTGCTGGGGAACATGTATATGTGAATACTAAAATGCATTTTTTCATTTTCTCCCACACTTTATGAACATTAAAGAAACAGTTGCCCTTAGGATAGAAATCTGGATGCTTTTAAAAAATAGCATTTGTTCAAGTTGAAAAATAAAGCACTTGTAGAGGCCTCTGGGATGTGTCTGCCTGGCACGCTGGATCTAATGGCCTCTCTGTGCTAATGTGTGCCTATGAACTTCTTTAAAATGCCAAATTATTCATTGCTCGCAGGGATGCAATCAGTTTTCTGCTGACTCTCATGAAAAATATGGATGAAGGCAAAATTTCAAATGCTGTTCTACAAAATTATTTCATCATCTCTGGCCTACTGTGGAAACTCATAGAAGATGCCGTGCTGATGGGTAGCTCTGCAGATCTGCCCTGGCAGATGCAATCATAGCCAGTTTTGTGAAAAGTTCAGTTTATTCATCTTGCAATAGATACTTCCACATCAAGAGAGTGCAGGCAAGGTCAGTGGAGGGGAAGGCAGACTGTGGCTAGAACTCGGAAGCCTTTAGAAAACCCTCCCCTGGGCTCCCAATGACTTGAGTTTTCTACTGGCCTCAGGTGGAGGTGCTAACATTCTCACATTGTCACCTTATTCTAAAGCTTTGATTCATGATCAAATGCAAATGTCACTGGGAGAGGTAAATGAAATGGAAACCATCAACTATTTTCATTTAGATGGACAAACTTGGGCTCTTTCCAGATCCCTGCTTACTGGGGTGGAGGCAAGATGGCCAGGGGACAAGCTTTCCTCCAGGCTATTAGACCAAGTGCTCACACGTCTTCTTTCCTACCTTCCAGTGTTACGCAGAATGAGCCTGGCTCCCAAGTTCTTCAAAAAGTAAAAACAAAAACAAGTACTTCATCATCTCAATGAGCACCGAGGCCTAAGGTGGGTGTGGGGAGGGAGCATGTGGAATGGGCCAGATGGGGAGAGGCAGGGTGCTGAGCTTGAGGACTCAGGGTCATCTGAAGGCAGCCGCTGGCCATCAGAACCTGTAAGGGCAGAGTATGAGAGCATGTCCAAGGACATACGCATAAACCTGTGGAAGCAACAATCAGCTTCTGGAACAATCCTTCTGGATCCTTTGGTCCTGCAGCCATGTGACTGTTGGTTTGCACACTGTTGAGTTTGCCTCTGTCCACAGCAGCTGCAGCATCCAGCCTCTGGGCCTGCTGACCTGGATGTGGGGATGCTGGACCCCGGTGTGGCTCACCTGCAGTCTGTTTGAGATAATTGCCTCTCTGCCTCCCTCCTCTGTCACCTGGGGAGGAAAGGCTCATCACAGTCAGGCAGGGAGAAGGAAGGCAGGGAAGGGCTGGCAGAGACCCTGTGGGCAGAGAGGTGGAGATGGGAGAGATGCAGGAGTCTTGGAGCAGGAGCACAGCCCTGCAGGCAGAGACCAGCTGTCTGGGAATGGCACTTCCTGGCTGCAGCAGATGCTTCTGAGCAGCTCCTCTTCCCCTTCTGAATCCAGGGTCACCAGAGTGGGCTTGAGTGGCTCCTGGTTCTCACACCCCAGTGACATTTCATTGGCCAAAGATGATTGTTTAAGCAACAATCTTGACTGATTGTTGTATGTTGTTCATTTTTCTAGGCAGGATAACAAGCCACTGAGTTTAAGTTACCTAGGAAACATTGTGATTTCATAATATACAAGACTGACAAAATGACTGCAAAGGAATTTCTTAACAGAAATTACATAAAAAGAATTAAAATAAAAATGTCTTAATTAAAAAAATAATGTCAGGATAAAAATAGTCTTTAGAAGAAAAGCCTGCTGATCTTCAGGGTAGTTAGATTCGTTCTCATTATGTAAATATTTACTGATGCATGTAAGTCCATACACAGAAGGGTACATATGTACATATGTGAGATGATCACATATGTTCCAACATGCTGATAGGTGTGGATATGAGTGTTGAAAATGTAAATCTGAAATCTCAACGTCTCATTTATTTATGGTACTGCACTGTAGGTGAGATGTTTTTGGACAACTGGATCAACTGGGGATTTATGTTAAACAAGTGCAACATGAAATATAGCTCTCCCGCAGGACACCTAGTCACGTGGCTCTGCCACGCAACCTGAGTGCTGTCACTCAGTGAGTAGCAGCTGTCGGTGGACCCGCAGGTGCTCCTCCCCTCCGCCTTCAGCCGCTGTACTGTGTAAGGTCCATACACACAACGCTTATAAACTGTCCCGTGCATTTTCAATTTTTTTTTTTTACATTTGACAGCATATCAGTACTGGAGGGATACTATGATCTGGATGTTTGTATCCCCCAAATTCATGTTGAGATTCTAACCCCAAGGGGGGCAGTGTTAGCAAAGGGTCTTCAGGGGTGATTGGGCCATGGAGCCAGAGCCTCATGGACACTGTCCAGCAGCTGGGCACCTCTGAGCAGGAAACAGGCCCCCAGCAGGCACTGCTCCTATGCACTCAAAACCATGGGCACATCCATGTGGTTTGTAAGCCATACAGTTTAAGGTATTTTGCTGCAGTAGCATGTTCAGACCAAAATAACGAACATACTCACTTTAAGACATAGGCATGGAATTTTGTCCCGTGGATGTAGCTCATTTACCCATTCTGTAGTGCTGGACATGAGGTGTCCCCACAGCTCCTGAGTCAGTGCAGGAATAGAAAGGTGGAGCGATGGGACCGTGAGAGCTGGGGTCTCATCTGTCCTTCCTACTTTGAATGGGCTGACTGGCTGGTAAATACAGAGAGGTGGGGGTCTGGCTGAAGGAGGAGGGTCACTGGACGTGTGCCCTGGAAGGGAGCACCTTCCTTGGGGTCCTGTCTCCCCTCTCTCTCCTGCCCAGCTGCCTTGAGCTCAGCAGCTTTCCTCCTCCACGTCCTTCTACCGTGATTTTCTGCTTCACCCTGGGCCCAGAGCAATGGAGCTGGCTGACCCTGGACGGAACCTTGGAAACCATGATGCAAAATAAACTTTTCCTCCTGTAAGTTCTGCTTGTTGGCTGCTTTGGTCACAGTGACAAGCTAAACAGGCAGTGAGAAAGATTAATGTTATTTCTAGTGTTTTATAACATGATTCTGTAAAGAAGTACCCTAAACACACGTCATGTCACATGCATGTGAGGGTGTTTGTGGGAGGTGGCTGGTCAAGGGGTCTGTGGTTGTGTCAACTGTCTTTCCAGCCTCCATTTTCAGACCCGATCCCCACTGACCTGTCACACTTTCAAACTTGCTAAGTGGGTACAAGGCACCTGGGAGCGGGTTCAGCTGAGGGGCTTCCTCCCGCAGAACCAACCCTTTATGCGAGTCACCTCTTCCCAGGCTTGAACCATCTTTGCTGTGAGTTTATTGGTCCTTTCTTAGTCTCTGTCTTGACATATTGGGGAAATCAGTCATTTGTGTCTCAGTTGAAAAATTGTTTGCAGCCTGTTTTGACTTTGTGGTGGACCTCCCATTCCTGGGCTGAGGGACGAAGTAAAGGGCAGGGGGTGCTCTCTGCTGCGTTTTCAGGAGGCGAATCAGCAGGCAGCTCCCAGGGAATGGACCAGAGAGCTTTCCCGGCAGAGGGTCATGGCCGTCCTGGGAGCCGCCCTGTCTGGAGGTGGAGGCAGATGCTCTGAAGGGCGTAATTAGGAAGATTTCCAGTTCTTCCCAAAGACCCCGACTCTGATGCCCCCAGAGATGGTGCTTTCCATGGCTGTTTGCACCTGGGCTGTGAGGAGCTTCTCTTCCAGCTGCCCCTCAACGGACCTCCACTCTCTAAGGAACCGTTCCTCGCTGCCATTGGTCTAGTGGAGTGGCCAATGGAGGTCTGAGCCTCGGCCCTGGGGATCCCTGTCCCCACCCTGCCATCAATCAGGCTATGTGGAAGCTTGCCTGGCCAGCCAGGGCACATTCCGGAATCTTCCATCTGGAGCGGTAGGAAGGAAAACCTTCTTTGTGCGTGGGAGGAGAAGAGATGGTCTCCTTTTGCAATTGGAAAAGAAAACCCTGAGTTTCCCAGAGACCATTCTACGAGGTCTGCGTATGTAAGAGAGCTACTTCCAGCAGAGATCCCTGGGTAAACCAATCTCAGAGCAGAGAGGGACTCTGCCCTTGGCTTCTCGGAGCCTGGACTAGCTCCGGCTTTCTCACAGCCCACAGAACGTCTCCTTGTGGGCTAATCTACGAGGCGATCCGCTTCTTTAATTTACAACTGTAAGTGGGAGGCCTAACTTAATCTCGTTCCTCAACAACACTAATTACAGTGGTAACAGTAATAGCTCTGAGAATGCTGCCTCAGGGCTAATATTTATGTGGCCCTCACTGGGCACCAGGCAGCGTGCTCAGGGATTTATATGTGTGGTTTCCTTTAATCTTCAACCAAGCTCTGACAGGGGGAAATGAAGGCAGATAACTTGACCAAGGCTGCATATAAACCCCCATGTGGTTCCAGAACAGCCTGATTTCTGAGCCAAAGTTTTAAAAGTACAATTCATGCCCACTTAAGAATGAAGTCACTCTTCAATGTACTCTGATTTACCCACCATAATCGCCCCTTGCTCCATGGTCCTGAAAGTACAAGTGTTGGTAGACCTGTTCTGCCATGCCATGAAGGTGACCATTTACCAACAACAGGTCTGCAATGCCTCGCAGGGACACTCAGCAGGTAACAGGGCTGTACAGGCCGCCCATAAGGATCTTTGTCAGGAAACAGAGCTGCACATATGCCTCATCGGGACGTGCTATACAGGTACCTCATGGAGACTTGTATCAAGTAATAGGTCTGTACACAGACCTCAGAGGGACCTTAACCAAGTCCCAGTGGGGTATATAGGCCCCATAGGGAACTTCATCACATAGCAGGGCTGGAGAGGTACCTCATGGACCTTAATAGGGAACAAAGTTGTTAGATAAACCCCATGGGGACCTCTATCAGGTAACAGGGCTGTATAAATAGCTCCTAGTGGAACTTCATCAGGTAACAAGACTATTCAAGTACCTTACAGTTGACCTTTATCAGGTAGCAGGGCTGTACGTAAACATCATAGGGACCTTCATTAGGCAATAGGGCGGCACATAGGCCTTATAGGGACTTTTATCAAGTGACAGGGCTGTACCTGTACCTCATTGTGGACTTTTTTCAGATAACAGGGCTGTACTTAGACTTCATAGGGACCTTTGCCTGGAAACAGGGCTGTATAGGTACCGTGTAATAGGGCTGCATATAGGCCTCAGAGGGACTTTTATCAGGTAACAGTGCTGACAGCTTCCTCACAGTGGACCTTTATCAGGTAAGAGGGCGGTAAATGAACCTCATAGGCCCTTGATCAGGTTACAGGGCTGTACCAGTCCTTCATAGTGGATCTTCCTTACGAAACAAACTGTAATAAATCTCAAGGACCTTTACCTTGGAACAGAAGTGTATGAAAACCTCACAGGACCTTTATCTGGTATCAGGGCTATATAAGTACCTCATAGTAGATCTCTGTCAGGTAACAGGGATGTACAAGTACCTCACAATGGACCTTTATTAGGTGATAGGGTGATAGGTGATAGGGCTGTAGATAAGCCTCGTAGGCACATTTATCAGGTAATATCACTGTGCATAAACTAAACAGGGACATTCATCAGGTAACAGGGCTGAACATACACCCCACCAGGACCTCTAACAGGTAACAGGGCTGTTTAAGTACCCCTTGTACATTTATAGGATGTTCATATACATCATAGGGATTTTCATCAGATAATAAAGCTGTGGAAGGACGTTATCATGGACCTTTATCAGGTAAGGAGTTGTACATAAAACTCATAATGATCTAGCAGGTGACAGGGCTGAACAAGTACCACACAGGGACTTTATCAGGTAACAGGACTGTTCATAGACCTATAGGGACATTTATCAGCTGACAGGGATGTGTGAGTTCCTCATAGTGGACATCTATAAGGTGACAGGTCTGGCACAAAGGCCATCGAGACTTTCCCCAGGTAATAGGGTTGTAGAGGTACCTCCTAGTCGGGGTTTATCAGGTGTCAGGGCTTACGTAAGCCTCGGAGGAGCCCTTTGTGAGGTCACAGGTCTGTACCAGACCTCACCGAGAGCTTTCGTGGATAACAGGGCTGTCCATGGCCCTCACAGAGAGCTTTCCAGCGAATGGTCTGAGCATGAACCTCAGGTAACTGGTCTGTATCTGTTGTCTCATATTTCTTGGAAGTTCTGTTCATGGTCTCTTAACATCTTTTCTCCATGGTCAACTTTATTTTTAAGATGTACATTTTGTCTTCATTGCCTGAGACTCTGTCTTCCAAGTGGTGTAGTCTGATGGTGATACTTTGAATGAACTGGTTTTAAAGTACATTTCTTTTTGTTCTCTTTAAAAAAAAATTTTTTTTGTTTGTTTTTAGTTGTAAATGGACACAATACCTTCATTTATTTATTTTTATGTGGTGCTGAGGATCAAACCCAGCACCTCACTTGTTCTAGGCAGGTGCTCTACCACTGAGCTACACCCCAGCCCCTCCAGTGAATTTTTGATTTGGTTTATTGATTCCTTCTTTTGGAGCATTTCTGCTTATTTCCCCCTCCCCCAGAATCTCTGTCTCTTTATTGAAGTGAGCCTTTGCTCTCTGTATTTTCTTCCTTACATCGTCCTCTACCTTGCAGATCCATCTAACTCTGGACATTCTAAACTCCTTCTCCTACTTTCTTCCACTGTGCTGTTGATGGAGTCTGTTTTCTGGGTTGTTTGAGGCAATTTGTTCTCTGGCTTTTTTATGTTCTTGTCTATCTACTCATCTAACAGTTGGTTCTGAGGAGGCAGAGTTCCTACCTTGTGGACTGACAGTGTCCCTGAAGGTTTCCGGGACCTCCTAGTTTAGGGAGAGACAAATAACAGCAACAACTGATGCAAACAATTCAGAGCATGAAACCAAACAGTTCTTTCAATGAAATCTACAATGTGGATTGCCACAATAATCAGAAATGATACGATCATTTCCATCGACAGCACAGTGGAAGAAAGACGTTGGAACAAACAGGCCAGAGGCAAGAACGGACCACACCTACGGGAATGGACCCACTTTCTGGGTGGAAAATGAGCCACTGAACAGGAGGGGACTGGGCTTGTGTAGGTTGTGGGTGATTTAGTGTGTGTCCATCTGGGCACTTGGGAATCTGAGGTGTTGGGTCGGGGGTCGGTGCAGCACCTGGAGAGGAGTCATCTTGGAAGAGGTTAGTGTCTCCTAGAGACTGTCACTTTAGGTTTGATGAGACACTTTCTCCCCGCCAAGGCCAGCATCTGGGAAGGATTGGTCTGGGGAGGGATGGAAGCTCTCAATGAATGGCTTTCTTTTTCATTCCCTTTCCCAGGCCACACTGCCTCGGGGTTTCTCATTTTCCGTGTCCAGTACCCACTGTCTGCCAAACACGCCTCCCCTTCTCGGAGGGATGCTGTGAGGAGCGTGGGGGTGCTCCCAGCTCGACTTCCTGGGTATTGGGGTCTGGGATGCTCTGTGACGAGCTGCTGCGCGTGAAGCTCCCAGGGGTGGGGACTTGTGGTGTTTTATTATGTGGGAGTTTTGGGGTGTTGATGAATTTACACACTCCTAGGATGTACCCCACTCCTCTCCCCAGGCTCCAGCTGTAGAAAGGGGGAGTCCGTTCCTTGCCAGTGCTGCTGTTCTTTTGGCTTCTCAAGGACTGTTTCCCAGCTCAGTGAGCTCAGACCCTGCCGTGGTCCTGCTCACTGCTGCCTTCAATGGAGTGGAAGGGGAGCAAGGCTTCTCCAGCCTCTCTGATCAGTGGCACCCAGGCAATGTGGGTTTTATGCCAGAGATTCTCCTGCTTTGCCAGACTCCACTTAGATCTCTGGTTGGCATCTGCTGGATTCACGTACAGGTTCATCCCTGAACCCATGGGTCTGGGTGCTCAGAGTTCGCCCTGAAGTCTCCTGGAGGTACCAACGTGTTTCTAGCTGGGGCTCCCATACACAGCAAGTGACCATGACTTTTGTGTACCAGCTTATTGGGCTGAATAGCTTTGGGTTGGCTCAAGGCAGGCTGTCCTTCCAATCCTGGGGTTCCCCAAGCCAAGGTTTTCCCAGTAGTTTTTTTTTGTTTGTTTGTTTGTTTTACCCGGGATTAAACTCAGGGAAACTCCATCACTGAATCACATCCCAGCCCTATTTTGTATTTTATTTAGAGATAGAGTCTCACTGAGTTGCTCAGCACCTTGCTGTTGCTGAGGCTGCCTTTGAACTTGCGATCCTCCTGTCTCAGTGTCCCGAGCCTCTGGAATTATAGGTGTGTGTCACCGCGCCCGGCTTCCCAGTGCTTTTTGATTTTTTTCAACCTTGTGTATTTTCCGCCACTCCTAGGTGGAAACTCAGCTCTACTTCTGTTCCTCACCCTTGTCTAATGTACCCCAAACTTCCCAGTCTTCAAGGCTCTCTGTCCAACATTGAGTCTCAGTGGAGGATTTTTCTCTTACACTCACCTCCCAGAAAAGAAGCTTCGAGAAAAGCCACTTCCCCTGAATCCACCCATTGTCCGCCCAGCCGTCATCATTGGTTCCTGGTACACAGGGTGCCTGGGTTCTCTCTCTGTTCTTTCACCACCTGGGCAGCACAGAAACCCAGAAATCCAGAACACAGGAGAAGCGGATCTGAAGACACAGCGACTTTTATCAGGTAAAGGTCTGTAAATGCATCTCATAGGGAGCTACATCAATCAACAGGGCAGCACAAACACCACACAGTGCACCTTCATTAGGTAACAGGGCTAACAGGCACCTCATAGTGGGCTTTATCAGGTAACAGGGCTGTGCATAAACTTCACAGCACCCTGATCAAGTAATAGGGCTGTACAGGTACCTAATAGTGGACTTTATCAGATAACAGGACTGTGCATAAACCATATACCGGAACTTTATCAATTATCAATAACCTCATGTGGACTTTTATCAGGTAGCAGGACGGTACATCAACTCATAGGACCTTTATCACATGTCAGGGCTGTATAAGTACCTAATAGTGGACCTTTATCAGGCAGCAGGGCTGCACACAGACCTCACAGGGACCTTTATCAGGTAACAGGACTGTAGGAGCACCTTACAGTGGACCTTTACAGGTAACAGGACTGTAGGAGCACCTCAGACTGGACCTTTATCAGGTAACAGGACTGTAGGAGCACCTCACAGTGGACCTTTATCAGGTAACAGGACTGTAGGAGCACCTCACAGTGGACTTTTATCAGGTCAGGGGGCTGTGCCTACACCCTTTTTCAGGTAATGTGACTGGACAATACCCTCATTGGCACCTGTATAAGGTAACAGGGCTGTTACCTTATACCTTATAATAGACATTTACCAGGTGACAGGGCTGTACAAGTACCCCCTAATGGACTTTTATCAATTAACAGGGCTGAACAGGTACTGCCTAGGGATCTTTATCAGGTAACAGGGTTTCCATGTTCCTCATACTGGACCTTACCAGGAAATAGGGCTGCACAGGAACTTCCTAGAGACCTTTATCAGATATCTGGTCTGTACAGGAATCTCACTGTGGACTTTTATCAGGTAACAGGGGTGTACAAATAACTCACAGGGACCTTTATCAGGTAACAAGGTTGTATACGTACCTTGTAGTGGACCTTTATCAGCTAACAGTGCTGTACACAAACTTCATAAGTACCCTTATTAGGTAACAGGGCTGCACAAGTCCTTCTTAGTAGAACTACATAATATAAAAAGTCTCTATATTAACCTCCTAGGGTCCTTTATCTGTTAATGGTGCTGTCCATAAACTTCATAGGGATTTTATCAGGTAATACGGCTGTAACTAAGCCCCATAGGGACTACATCAGTTAAGAGGGCTATGTATGTATCTCATAGTGGATTGTTACCAGGGGACACAGTTGTACAGGTACCCTATATGGTCCTTTTTCAAGCAACAATACTGTTCATAAACTTCATAGTGTGTTGAGAGCCACAGCCGAGTCGGAATGGCCCCTGGCATTTTGCCAGAAGTAATGGTTGAGAGGCGAGCCATTAAGATGATGCTGGATGGATTCAATTATATATTAGACCTTTACTGTCCAGTAATAGGATGGCACTTGCTACCTCGGCACCGGCTACTTTGGAGTTCCCCTTGAGTTCTCGTGGGTTCGAGAGTGAGTGCGCCCACAGCCCGGGGGAGGGAGTTCCGGTTGGTGTGTGGTGTGTTCCAGAAGGAGCCGCGTGGGTGGTGTTCGGGAGAGTTCCCGGGGAGTGTGCGAGGAATGCTGTTGGAGTTCAGGCAATAAAGTTTCCTGTTTGTAGATTCAAGTGCTTTGTGGCGGCTCGGTGATTGTGCCCAGCCAGACTGCGGCAATAGTGGACCTTTATTATGTTACAGGGCTATATGTTTACCTCACAGTGCACCTTATCAGGTAACAGGGTAGTCCTTAAACACCATAGGGACTTTGTTCCATAAAAGGGCTATACAATTTCCTCATAGAGGACTTTTTTTAGGTGACATGGCTTTTCTTGGTTCTTTATCAGGTAATCAGACTGTACATAGGACCTTGTAAGGACCTTTATCAGGTAACAGGGTTGTATATAAATCTCATAAACACTTTTATCATTTAACCATGCCATATTGAACTTTTATCGGGTAACAGGCTAAAGTTTCCTCACAGTGGAACCTTATCAGGTGGAGGATCTATATAAGTACTTCACAGACCTTTTTCTGATGGCAGGGCTGAACACATACCTCATCAGGACCTTTATCAGGTGATGTGCTGTACAAGTACCCCATAGTGGGCCTTATCAAGTTCAGGGCTGTACAGGTACCTCACATGGCCTTTTAACAAGTAACAGGGATGTACCAGTATTTCATGGTGGACCTTGGTCAGGTAAGGGCTGCACAAGTTCTTCACTGTGGACCTTTATCAGGTAAGAGGGCGGTAGAAGTATTCATAGGGGATCATCATACAGTAACTGGGCTGGATATAAACCTCCCAGGGCCTTCATTAGGTAACAGGGCTGTACATGTAACTATACTGGATTTTTAACAGGTAAGAAGCCTGTACATAAACCTCATAGGGTCTTCTTCAGGTAACAGGTCTGCCCATAAACCTCACAGGGACCTTTATCAGGCTACAGGGCTGTACATGTACGTCCCCTGAGGTGGGACTGTCTTCCATGTTTACATCCCATTTCTATCGCAGTCTGGAGGTAGCAGGTACTGAGTGGCTGTGTGAGGGACTGATGAAGAACAGCTACCCAAGGCAGAGGAGCAGCTGGGTGCTGCATGACTCACTACATGTCAGAGAGTTCTTCGTGTGCTCCTTTCTCTCAGTGAGATTGGGGTCACACTCCCGAGATTCATGCTCCCTCTTATCATGCTGGTCCTGGGGGTTACTCTGAGATATTTTTTTTTAGTTAAAAAAGTTGCCTGAGACACAGGTTCAAATTCCTGTTTGGGGGTGGAATATTGGCATTTGTATGTTGGCACTGCTTGTGACTTATACCTGGAGTACCACCTGATCCCTGGACCCACGTCCTCGCAAGGCTAAGGACTCTAGAGGTGCACATAACGTGACACTTTCTATGAAGACACTATCTCTGTCAAAAATCTATTTAGGAAAGGGCAAGGTGCTGTTGGTGGGCAAATGTGAACCAGCAATAACCTGGGGTTTCAAAGCTGTGGAGATGCACACCCCAAGACCAAGGCTGGAATCCCCGGGGGGAACACCTGGGTCTGTGGAGACCAGGACAGTCCTGAGATGGTGCTGGTGGACTTCATGGTGTGGCAGATCCTGCATGACCTCTGCTCTCTAGATGTCAGTGACTTACATGTTCATCAGGGCAGCCACCAAACTCCCCAGGACATATCCCTCTGGGGGCAGAGGTCAGCACGATCCTGGTGACGATCACTATCTGCACACACTCCTGGACACATTAGCAGGCCACACTGTGGCTCCACACAGAGTCCAGGGCTTTGCTCTCAGGCTGGTAGCTCTGAATGGGCATTGTGTAGATGGATGGAGGTTTGACAGCTCCTGGTGTATGAAAAGAGGTGGGTCTATTGTTGAGCAACTCAATTATCTGCCCACTGAGTGCCGGGCCCAGGACCCGCAGGGCACAAAGCTCCCCCTGTGGGGTTAAGATCAGACATCTCAGAGTTGGATCCTGCACCGTGATGACTGTCGTTGCCATAGAGATTCCACTCCAGAGAGCGTGACAGAAAGCACTTGTGCAATCGTGGGACGAGTGCTCTGGCTGGTCACCCAGCGAAGACTGCTTCCCATCAGAGGAGATGGTTTGCTGTGAATGTTCAGCCAGATGTTTAAGAAAGTGTTTAAGAAGAACCTGGTCAAGACAGGTCCCCCCATCCGAGCCGATGGGTTCAATTTCAGAATCAACACATTCAGTTTCAGTGGTAAGTCCATCCTATGTAAAGTAGAATGGGGGCCCTTACCAGTGTTCAGCACCTAGGGTTGAGATGGAAATTTAGTGTGAGAATGCACATAGTAAGTTCTTCATATGTCCAACTTTATTACAAATGAGTTATAATAGTGACAGAGATGATTAACAAGGAATACTACATTGTTCACAATAGTGGTAATAGTAATGCCATCCCCTCTGTAAATCAGGCACATAATATGTCTCTTTACAGACATACTGAGAAGCTGAGGCTCAGAGTCCCATACTTTGCTCAGGTTCATCTGACTAGACGTAGTATGAACCTGAATGTCTTGTGAGCCCAAGTTCAAGGCTCTCTGAGCACCATCCTGAACTTAAGCAATAAGGGAATATTTATATGTGCAAATCAGAAGAGTGTTCCCTGACCAAGTCCTGGAGATGCCTGTTAAAAACCGACATCTCTCAGCCGTCTCTCATGTTCACAGCTGGTGGGAGGCATGGGTCTGGGTTGTTCACCCTCTTCCTGTGACTTCTCTAGCCAGCTGCCTGAGGCTGGCATTTAGAAACTGGGTTCCCAGCAGCATCAGATGAGCTCAGCACGGGCACGGGTGCAGGCGATCTCTCCACTGCTTCTAAGTGGTTCTCTCTCAGTTATTGGCTTGGGAGTAGAGCTCTCAAACGACCCTGTGCTCCTCCCAAACCTCTGACCTCCAGCCGTTCAGTCTGTTTCCATCAGACACAGTGTCTTCACAACGACACACCTAGCAGCCTTTGAGACTGCTGGCAGGGAGGTGGCAAGGCCACGCCTACAATGACCCTGCAGGACAGGCCCGGGGGGAGGGGTGGACGTGGCCTCCTCCTTCAGACCCTAACCACAGCCAGCTCTACTGCTGGGTGCAGCTGATCCACAAGGTTTTCCCATGAAAGACCAGCAAGAAATGACTTCAGGCTTTGAGGACTGCCTGGCCTCTGTCAGGACTCATCTCTGCACTGTGGTGTGAGAGGAGCCAGAGAACGTGTGCAACCCAGTGGGTGTGGTCACACAACACGAAAGCTGTGCAGGAGCGTGGAATCTTGGGTTGTGTGTGCCACAAAATACCACTCTCTTTTGGATTTGTTTTCAATGCTGTTAGCTGGTGGGCGTACAACACAGACAGTGGGAGGCAGCAGGCCCGATGTGCTGTGGTTTGTCAGCCCCCATAAGGAACAGTCAGCATGTCTGTGGGGTGTGTGAGTGTGTGTGTGTGTGTGTGTGTGCACATGATGTGAATATGCACACAACACTCCTGGTGCCCACTACACCAGCATCTTGATGGTGTTTTGGGGTGATCCTTGCATATCAGTGCAGTAATAGCTGTTCATCAAAACCAAGTCAGATAGCATTCCCTCATGCGACTGTTGGCACCAGTCTCCAACCTGGCCTCTGCAGAGGGCACCTGGCTTGACTGCACTGTTTTGCTAGAGAAAAGAAAGCAAGTCTATTCCATTTATATCCCTCTGCACACGTGAGAGCATAAGATTGACACAGATGGATGGAAAGGCTCATGTGTATTTGTGTGTGTGTGTGGTGGGGCCTACTGGGGGTTGAACCCAGGGCCCTTTATCCCTCAGCTGCATCCTCAGCCCTTTCTAAAACATTATTTTATTTTGAGGCAGGATCTTGCTAAATTGACCTCCTACTTGTGATCCGCCTTCCTCAGCCTCAAGAGTAGCTGGGATTTTACCACCACACCCAGCTATGTACATTTTTAATTGTAGCAGCTACTGGGGATTTTGCTACCTTACAGTTAGCTTTAATTTACATTGACACAATAATACATGATAGTGCCTATTTCCCTTCTCAGTGTGGTGTTACATCAAACATTTTAATGTTTATAGATTTTATGAGAAATTGCATATTATCTAACTTTTCAGAGTGACTTTGAATATTTTCCATGTTTAAGAGCTGTTTGTATTTCAATTTTTGTGAATTCTTAATAACTTTAGTCCACTTAAAAATTGCATCGTTGCTCTTCCTATTGGTCTGTTAGAAGATTTTTACATATTCATATGCTATTTGTACAAAAAAGAGAAGGCAGCTGCAGTCTCACATCAGCTCTGCCTTTTATCTACTAAGCTACTTTGGTTGAAACTTATAAAGAAAATTCAGCCTCACACGGATGGATCAGTAGTTGAAAAGGGGCAGATCAATTGAATTGCCCTTTCAGATAGGTGGGTGTTTTCCTTTGATCCTAAGTGAAACTTGGCAAGTCACAGTTGCTTAATGGTTAGCTGCAACATGAGATCTGAAACCATATTAATGAACATTTCATACTCTGTTAAAACCCATGTGTCCTTCTTGCCTTTGAATTCCTCTTTTCCCTGTTCACAATCTGTAACATCAAGAATTGCCACTTAGAAAACTCCTTGCACTGAGATGTGCAGCTCTTCCTAATATTGACATTTTGTTTCACAGTATAAACCCCACATTCCTGAGCATCTTCCCTGGTCTGACCAGAAAACAAGAAATGTTTGAAATCTGTGCAGCTCACAGACACAGATACAAGATTTCCAAAATCCAAAATTTCACTCTAGATCTCTAACGTGATTCTTCCAACAGACGTAGCATTGTCTCACTTGAAGCCTCCTGTCCTCTACTCTCTCTCACAGGAATACTGGCCCTTTGTGGGCTGGAACATACCATCCACCTCCTGCTTCTTCCAGCAGAAATGTGCCCACCACGAAGCCCTTCCTTGAGCGGCCACCCAGCTTCTGCCACAGCAGAATGCTTCTTGGGCACTTCCCATTTGGTGATGCAGAGCATGGAAAAGGTACACCGAGGAGGTAAGCTTAGTTAAGCCAGCTCTCTCTGCCGTGAAGCTGCTGCCTGCAGCCCTCTCCTGCTGCACGTGTGCTCCGGGTACAGCCAGCCCGAGTGCAGATGCAGGTGGTGCCTCCTCGTGGCATGCTGAGGCATGAGCAGTTCTACCCATGTTTTCTTTGGCACTATTAGAACAAATGTCAGCCCAGAGCAAAAGGCAGAGGACTTTGGGGTCCTGATGAAACTAGCTTTGAACTGGAGAACCCCCTGGGAGGGTCTTGGGTGCTGGTGGGTGAGGGTGCTCCTGCCGGAGACAAGGAAGTAGTTCTGGGTAGGTCTGGGAATTGCTAGATTTTGGACAGGGAAATGCAGGTGTTTTTGATCATGTCTCACCTACGTGGGAAATCGTGCTACTCAGGTTCTCTCTGAGGCCTGTGCATCTTCCTAGGAGACTCTCCATGGTGTGCGCTGTCTGCGGAGACCTGCACTGTCAGGCATGTGGATGCTCATGGTAAGCCTGCTTTGAAGGGCCCGTTAGGGATGTTAGGAGAAATCTTCTCATCATCCTTCATTGGGGCTGGCTTTGATAGGCCATTTTCTCTGGGACCATATTGAATTCTTTGGCAGCACCTCTTCCAGTGACAGCAGCTTTCATGCAACCATGACAACAGGTTTGGTCCTGGGTACTTTGTACAAGGGCCATGGCTAAGTGATCGTCCTCAAAGTGTCTCGTCTCCCTTAAAACCTCTGCAGGTTGCATTCACAGTGGAGACCAGCAAGGGGGCTTAATTGCACCACATCTATGTGGCCTGTCATTTATTAATCTCTTTATTTTAATTAAAGCATTTTATTTTTAAAAACCCTTATTTTTCAGCTGGAAAGGTGTGGGCCAGGCAAGAAACAACAAGCCCTTGAGCCTCCAGCACAGCCCAGCTCCTGCAGCCTCAGGCTGCAGTCCTATGAGTACCCGTGGCCTGTCCCACCCCAGTGCAGGGCTCAGAAGGAGGGCTTTGCCAAAGAACACAAGATCCTAGGACATTCCTGAGTCATGCCTAGAGAAGAGTGGAAACGTGGAGCCATTAGAAGTTACTATGATAAACCAGACCAGTCACTGGTGGCATGGCCCAGGGAGCGGCACCATGACGTCTGGTCCATGAGGACCTGGAGGCATTCAGGTCACCCAGGGTGAATCACCAGGACTAGCCACCAAGCTAATCACATCTGAAGTCAAAAGTAAAATTATTCCACGTCCTCTGAGTCTTCTCACCTAAAATCGACTCTTGAACAAAAGGCAACGATTGCTAAGGTGCTTCAGCTTTTGGAGGAAGTTCACCAAATGAACGATGCTTCACAGAGGAGCGTTGAGAGATTCCTGGTGTGGGAAGATGTACACATGTATTAGGACTGAATAAATGACGTTTCTGAGCTTAGCACATTGGGAAATGCCAGGTGACACTTGGGGTAGTGATTACTAGGAACAATGTCACCTGTAGAACAAAGAGAGTCTCTTCAGAGTCCCCGGGACTCTGGATGCTCCTTACACGGCTGCGCTGTGTGGAAAACTGAACGCCCCCTAATGAAGCCACTCTGCCCGAGTTAGTCTCCTCAGCCTAGTGCTCGTGTCTTAAGGTCCACCAGCATGACGGGCGCAGTCCTGACACCAGGACCTGTCAGTGAACTTCTAGTTGGCCTGTCAGAGAGGCTTGGATAAAGGCAGTCAGTAGAAAAAGCAATGAGAGGAATCAAAGTCTTCATACAATTAACCATCGTAAGAACATTCATCCCTACAGAACAACAGCTGTGCACATATGTCTGAATGGGACAATCAATTATGTCCTGCCCAGCTCAGAGCACGCCTGGAAACCTTTACCTGCAAAGATCAGCTGGTGACAGATCATGTCTACAGTGTGGGATCCCTTGCACAGAGGGTCTTATGTGTTAAGCTGCTGAGTCTCCCACTCAGTGCCTCCTCCTCGTGGGGAGGGTCAGTGGTCCACCTCGGCTCCTAGAGCATTCTTGCTCATTAACTCCATTGCATTTCTGTCCACCACAGGTTCTCGTTCAGTTACCCACACTGCACCAGTCCTCGTGTCGCACTGTGTCTGCCATGGAATTAAGTCATTTTCAGTTGAATTTGAAGAACTTTTAAGCAAAACTGTCACACGATCATGATCCAGCCTCTTCAACCACAAATGTCAAACCAAATGAAGACCTGAGGATGGTTAGGGTGACCTGGAATAGATGGCTCTAGAAAGCATACTAATAACATAACAACAATTAAACAACAACCATTGGTATTGCCATAAACACTACTAACAGGTTCTCCGTGCTCAACACCAAGACACAGTTCTGTTGGTCTGTCAGTGGTAACATCCCATTCACGGGCTAGCACGTCCTGCCCAGCGAGACCTCCGGATGAGGAGGCAGGCCCTGGTGGACTTCAGCTGTTTCTCTCCACATCACATCTTGCCTCTTCTTCATCATGGACACTCACTGTTACTGAGAACCATGATGGCCTAGGAGCTTCACCCAAGGCTAACTCTACCTTCCCGGTTTACAGGATGAGGAATGGAGACAGTGCATTCCTGCCTGCTACACCTGTGGGGAGTCACCAGCTGGTCGCCACCCTGCAAAATGAAAGAAACATTGTAACCCTGCAAACTAAGGAGGAGTCTTGTGCTGAGAGAGCCCAGGAGATGTTCTGCAGCTTGGCAGTAACCTTCTGTCCATTATCTTGAGTATCTACAGGTGCTACCTGTGGACAAGTTTTGCTTTGAAACTTCAGGACAGTAATTTCTCAATGACAAAAGATTGTCTTATGAAGACAACCTTCTTAAAGTTGCTACACGTTATATGACAGCGTTTCTTTTTGACTCCTGCATGAATCCAGTATTTATAATTGCACCACAGTGTTATTGTATCTTTATGGCTCAGAAGAATCATGATCTCAGGCTAATGATGTTGTTCCTCAGACTCAGTTTCCTCATCTGAAGGAGGAAGAGGCCATGTCAGTGTTCACTGAGGTCCTACAGCCCCAAAGCTGGGAGAGGGTGGGCCTCTGCTGCCCACCTGCTGGTAGCTTCTGTAACTGATCAGGTGCCAGGAACCACTTGATGATCACACTCTGCCACCAGCGGTGTCAGTACTGCTGTTATAGAATCCCTGATTCAAGTCATTGTCTTCACTCTTCTGAGTCCTTAACTGTTTCTCTTTGTAACAAAATATGTGATTCTTTCTTTAAAATTATAATTCTCTGACTGCCTCCTATGCATAAAAATTTCTTGAAAGTGATCTTAAAAACT
The DNA here is from genome assembly GCF_001458135.2 of Marmota marmota marmota. Lineage (NCBI taxonomy): Eukaryota > Metazoa > Chordata > Mammalia > Rodentia > Sciuridae > Marmota > Marmota marmota. The sequence goes on from NW_025999991.1 coordinate 9,429,883, forward strand.
GCACTTTTTTCCAATACTCCTGAAAAAGTGTAAGTTCTCCATACCTACCTGCCATTTAACCCAGTTTTAATCCAGTGTACGGTGTGTCTCCACTGCCTGATTTTGCCCTGCGATGCTGCTCTGGGCTCCCCTCCATCAGCCCAGTTTCATTATGGACTTGCCCCTTCCAAGCCATGATACACACACTCAGTACAATCAACACTTAACGGATTACAAAATAGTATGCAATAACTTATACACTGTCTGAATGTATTCAAGGTTAAATAATATGCAATAGTATGTACATGACAAAGTAGTGTGTATGATAATGTAGTGTGTACAACTGTGTAGTGTGTTCAATGATGTGGTGCATGCAGACGTGCGATGTACTCTGAATTGTCTCAGATGCTAAGATTAAACAGGGCTCAGGCATGTTAAAAATCTGGTAGCCTGAAAACCATGTGACATGTGTCGACCTGAATGTATGGGGTTGGGGAGGGTCACGACTCCTGCATGAATGTAGAAGCCTCCTTCTTCATACTTTCAGCAAAAAGACGATGGAGCATGGGGGACTATGAGTAGATGGCAGAGGAACTCCTGGTGCCCGGTGCCCCTCTCTGTGGGCACAGTGGCATCCACAATGGTTGTTCTGTTCTGCAGTGAGACAGGAAGCTGTTGTGGTTTAGAAATGAGGAGTCCCCCTCCCACCCCCTTCTACCTTGATGTCTTGCCTCCCCTTGGGCCTAGAGCTCTGGAGCCGGCCCACCATAAACTGAAGTTCTGAAATCATGGTCTCCATAAACTTTTCCTCCTCCGCATTGTTCTTGTTAGATCTTTTGGTCTCAGCAGCAAAAAAAACTGACTAAAATGGATACTGGGACCGAGAAGTGAGGCTGTTGCTGTGACTAACCTGATCATGTGCTTCGGAAGTTTCTGAAGCTGTTTGGAATTTGTGGGAGGGATTTTGGAAAGTTTAGAGATGCCAGCTGGGAAGACTTAGATTGTTGTTAGTGGGGCTTACTGGGCAATTCTGATGGGAGCTCAGCAGTATAGAATGCCAATAGGACTTGGACAGTACGCCTGGGCTCATGAGGCTCCGAGGAGGAGGACTGTATTGGAAACTGAACTCGTGGCCATTTGTGTTCCACTTTGACTAAGAAGTTGTCTACATCTTGCCTGTGTCCTGAGACTCTGTGAAGCTGAATTTATAGGTGATGGACTAATCAATCTGGCAGAGGAAATTTTAAGGCAACACAGCCGTTGTGGGTAGCATGGGTATTGTTGACAGTTTTTAGGCAGGATCTTTTTGAGATACTGTTAACATTTAGAGATTCTTCATGTACTTGGGTTTTATCTATCTAACTACCCACCCATGCATCCTCCCAACCATCCACTCACCCACTCATTCATCCATCTTCCCACCCACCCATCTATCTAACCACCCACCCACCCACCTGACCATCCACTCATCCATCCATCTGCCAATTCCTCCCACCCACCACACACTCAATGAGCACTTAGCAAGTGCCAGACACTGTGTTCAGTGGTGAGGACACAGTGGTAAATAATTTTAAAGGTTACGCCTTCCAATCTCGAGGGGCACATCAGCAAACAGGAAACAGTGATATAGGCTCCTTGCTGGGGGAGCAGAGCTGGGGTAGGTACATGATTTGGACATTTAGCACAGACCCAAGCTAGGAGGTTGCTTCCTGCAGTCACATTCCATACACTGAGGTCTGAAGGCCATTAGCAATGAGCAAGACAAGAGTCTATGCAAACCCCAGCAAGTTAGAAAACCTGCGATGAGCTGGAGGAGAGAGGGAAGAATCGATGGAGCAGTATTGTGTGTGTCCAAGGGTCAGCTGGGAGATCAGCCTTGGAGAGAGGACAGGGAACATGGCAGATTCATGCTCTCTAGGGACTTTAGACTTCATCCTGAGGACAAAAGGGTTCCAGGAAAAAGAATGTTTCTGCTTCAGGGCAATCACTCTTACCTCCGGAGGAGTCGGATTAAAGAGGGGTAAAACAGGACATAAGAAGCAGGTTTAGCTGAGTGCAGTGGTGCATACTTGTGATCCTAGCTACGCAGGAGGCTGAGGCAGGAGGATGGCAATTTTGAAGCTAGCATTAGCAACTTAGTGAGGCCCTGACTTAAAGAAATGAAAAGGCTGGGAATGTGACTCAGTGGCAAAAAAAAAAAAAAAAAAAAAAAGTTTAGGGCATACTTGGAACAAATGAAACAAGGCCTTTAAAAATGGTTTTCATGTCATGTTTCGCAAATTCAAACTGTACTAATCTGTTGTGCAAATGTCTGTTTCACTTAGGTCAGTGGCCTTGCAGGTCTCCCTAGGGGGTCTGTGCCATGCAGGGCTGCTGGGGTGGGGCACCTTGGTTTGCCTTGTGATTATTTATCAACAGGGCAAGTGCCACCGTTTATTAATTTTAGATCATTGGCAAAGACTGAAGAAGCAGCTCTCAATTTGTCAGAGGTAAAAGCATTCTCACATTGCATGGCCACTCACCTAGAAGGCACGGGCAGTCCCACTGGGGACTGTCACAGAGGTGCTTCCTGCTGTAATACAAGCCGGTATAAGCACAGCAGGTGGGTGGCCACGTCTCCCTTCAGCTCCTGGAACAAACTGCTACCCAAGGAGCTTGCGTGGAGTGAGGGGGCCAGGTGTGTTTGATATCACAGAGGCAGACATTTAAAGGTGTTGGAAACATTTAAACATCATACCTTCCGACTATCCTAGTGTAACAACGGGAATTTTGTCTTAAACGCATTTCGGTTGGGGACATAGTAAAGCTCTACACTTACAACTTGGAAGGTGTCGGATACGTCCGATACTGTCTCACATCAGACAGCCTTAGACCAACCCGATGCTCGTGAGTCTGTGCTCCATCCGAAGCTCTGCTTTGTGGTAGTCAGCTCTGACACACCAACCATGCAGTGCAGGCGACAGAGAAGAAGGGACGGAAGGAACCAGCTCTCCTAAGGAAGGGAGGAGCTGCCCTCGCTGCCGGGGCCGGCAGTCCTACAGGTGAGCCCCCAGGCTGGCAGCATGCCTCGCCTGGAGTCACAGTGGAGCGGCAACTGAGGCTCTGCGGACTCAGCCCCAACCCGCTGGGTCCGACGTGGAGCCAGCACTGGGGCATGAACAGCCGTCAGGAAGCTGGTGGGGACTCAGTGCTAAGGGCTGTCGTGTGGACACCCTCTGCTGGGCAGGTGGCCACAAGCGAGGGGCCACTGCAGGACGCTGTTGTCTGGGAAGTGAGTCCTGACAGAAGAGGGCCACGTGGCATGCCTCCTTTTTAGGCGCAAGGCCAGTAGCTGTCTTGGTGAGGAGCAGGGGTGGAGCGTGGCCTGCGGGCAGTGTGACAAGCCACCATTGCCCCTCCTGTGGCTCGTCACTGCTGAGGGCTCAGGGTGAGCTGCAGGTGGAGAGCCGCGAGCTGGGAGCCTGCTGGCCACACACTTGGTTGCTACGAGGACGTGGCTGTGTGGCTCCTGGAGGCTGCTGCCCTCCCAGGTGGCTCCAGAGAGCACGGCGGGGGCGAGGCGTGAGACCTTTGGGAGCCTCAGAGCAGCTCTGACGGTGGCGGCTTGGCCTCCTTGACCTGCAGATGCACCGGTCCCCACTGCCCAGGCACCTTCTGCTCAGGTGAGGAAGCCGGGGTGGGCAGTGGCCTCTGGTGAGGGAGCGGTACCATGGGGCAGAGTCCAGGGATTCCGAGGTGTTTGTCCCTCCCACCTGGGCTCCCTCAAGCTCTCCTGAACCCCACCTGAAGGGCCCATCCCTTCCTGCGTCGTCTCTTTCCAGTAACTGCACTTGGGGCAGCCACCCCCCAAGGACTGTGACTCCCAGACTTCCCTCCCGAGGACCTTGGTTTCCTCTGGACACACAGACGTCGTTTAGGTGGTGAAGAGAAAGGCCATTTGGTGGCAGGTACAGTCCACCACAGAAGTTCTGTTCTTGTCTGTCCTGAGAGGACCTTGGCACCCGCCCAGAAGAGGATCGGTTCCAGGGGGACAGAGCAAAAATGATAGAGTGACAAAATCTGTGGCCTGAGTCACTGACAGGGGTTGAGATCTATAATGTGCCCTGAGGGTGCTGCAACAGATCTTTAGGTTCCAGAGTGGAAATGCTGGGGGGGCACCCCCAGGAAGCGCTGGCAGCACTGTGACGATGCCAGGTCCCCAGCACTGTGACGATGCTAGGTCCCAGGCAGACACCTCCCTATGCTCCTTGTCCCTCCTTGACAGCTGGCAGGGTGGCATCAGGAGATCACCCATCTTCAAAATGCCTGTGTATTTTATAGGAGACAGTTTGATGGAACGACAATTACTGTTCAGCTTACATTTATTCAGTATTTTTCCTCTTTCTTCAGGGTCCCAAAAGCAAAGAAATGATTTTTTTTTTCAAATTAAAACCTAAGAATGATGTGAAAGAGTAAAGTAAAAATACTTTTGCTTTTATTTACTTGTCCTCATTACTTTTCTCTCAGGAGGATGACAGTATTCCTCAGTCACTTTGGTCTCAGCCACCGTGGACAACAAGCTCACAGGCGACCTCTCAGTACCAGCGCCAGTTCTAACCCAGCTCTGGGTGGTGACCAGCTGCTCGTGGTTGGGTTGTGCTGAGTTTGTAAACATGTCAAGTGAATACACTGTGTCACCAGGTAAACTTCTCAGTTCAGTCATTCTAACACCACACACTCGACCTTTCCTGATTCTTCAGCTAAATGTTTTTGACAGATAAGACTCTATCACTTCTTGGAGTAGCTTTAGGTTTTTAGAAACAACCACATGGTTATCAGAACCTGGGTTATTTCAGTATTTTTTTTTTAAGAGACAGAGAGAGAGAGAGAATTTTAATATTTATTTATTTATTTATTTTAGTTCTCGGCAGACACAACATCTTTGTTTGTAGGTGGTGCTGAGGATCGAACCCGGGCCGCACGCATGCCAGGCGAGCGCGCTACCACTTGAGCCACATCCCCAGCCCCAGTATTTTTTCCTTTTATCTCTAGATATTTCTTTAGAAAGAACTCAAGGGGGCGTTGTAAAACCGTGATGTGAAAAGGAAGCCTGTGTGTGTGTGTGTGTGTGTGTGTGTGTGTGTGTGTGTGTGAAGAGGTTCCATGGGAAGATCCAACTCCCTCCTGTCTGTGCTGGGCTGCAGGTGGAGGGAGTCTATCTGTGCAGGGTGCAGAGGTCCTGGTCAGCTGGCAAAGGCTCTGGGCTGCAGAGACCCGGCTGGCAGCAAGGGATGTTACTGCGCATGGTTTATGTCATTTAGTAATTTACTTTCCTTTTGTAAAACTAAAAACCACAAAATATCTGCTCAATAATCAAACAATGCTTAATGTGTGTAGTAAAAAGTGAAAGACCCTCCTCCTTTCTGCCCTGTGGGAGTGTGCTCTGAGTCTGCCTACATTTCGCCCTTCCCAAACATAACCACATACATGTGCAAATCTACACGTTCACACGCAGAACATGCACAGGCTGTTGGCGGTGTTTGGCAGCCTGGTTTTCTCTCCTATCGCACTCCTGCTGTTCCTCACGTGGGCGCTGTTTTCTTTCCAGTGGATCGACAAGTCCCTGGGACAGACCTGTCACGTTGATTCACCCAGGTGAAGGCAGGTGTGTAGCTAGTGTTCAGTTCTCTTGGTGTTACAAGGGCAGCACCAGTGAGATTCTTTCACACGGAGCCACTGAAGCGAGACACATTCCTAAAGGCCGGTCCGCTCCGGTCCCTTCCCTCGCTGGACTGCTCATGTGGTGGTTCTAGAAAACTTGGCCCTTTCTGCAAAGGACTCTTCCAGGGGATTGAGTCGTTCTGCCGTGTGCCAGCTGCCGCGGTGCGGGGGGCAAGTGGGTCTTGCAGCTCTGTCTCCTTCCTCTCTGTTCTCGGGTGCCAGGGTGTCACCTGCCCGCGTAGACAAGGAAGTGTCTCCTCACGTTTTGATTAGTCACAGGAGTGTTGAGCTCTTCAGTCTCCACCGATCTTAGCTGCCTCCTCTACGTGTCCAGACACCCCTCACAGGCAGGAAGGTGACAGCTCGCCTGTCCCGGGGTTCCATCTTCTCTACCTCAGCACTCTGTGACGGGCGACCAGACGGAGTTCTGATCCCTTTCTTGGCCAGATACTGTTATTTATTTTTTTTTTTTGCCAGCCCTTGTCTAGTAGAAGAATTTTAAAAAGCCTTCCTGTTTTTCTCTATAAGGGTTTGCATTGTGAAGTAGGAGGTGGGTCCTCAGTGCTGGAGGGACGCCGCCTCTCCCTGTGTGGCCCCCTGTGTGGCCAGGGTCTGTGCCTGCAGGGGGCGGCAGGACGGTGGTGAGTGGCCTCTCCCCAGCATTTTACAGGCTTCTCTGTAAGGTTAGTTTCCTCCTTGCTCTTTATTGTCACTTTTACTAGTCGTGTGCTTGGTACCTAGTTTCAGAAACGCAGTATTGAGAGCAGTCTTCAGATCCTAAGGTGAAGCTCATACTCCGTCTTATTAGATGGCTAGTTAAAAATTCCCCACAAAAAATGCTATCAGTTTTCAATTTCACCGTGAACAACAGACCCTCCATCAACATCCTGCACTGCGTATTTAGAGCATCGGTGACGTCCCGCAGGGCTAACTGCGGCCGTGGTGATGGTCAAAGCAGCGCCCACGGCTGTCCAGAGTGCGAGATCTGCCTTCCAGACGCAGCGCCTCACCCTCCCACAGCCGGTGACCTTCTGATCCCTACGTTCTCCACTGTCTGGTTCTTTTCTCCTGTGACCAACTCAGTGGCTGAAATCGGGTCGTTATTTTCTGTGTGGAAGCAGGCAAAGCAACGCTGGGCAAGGCGGTCACGAGGCGGATCCTTGCCTCATTTCTGATGCCAAGGGGGACGTCCCTGGGGTCTCTCTGGGCAGTATTGGGCGGACCCTGGCCTAGATACACTTTTTATCATGGAAGGAATAGAAGGGTATTTTAAGATCAGAAATGGGGATTTGTTTTTACATTTTTTTACCTCACTCATCCTATTATCTTTATTACTAGAACAAATTGGATTAAACTATTTCTTATTCTTAAGCCATTATTGGATTATTGTAATAAGCCAACTTACTAATCAGTATTTCTTTGCCAGAATTGTTGAATGCATTCTGTCTGTCTGTAATGCTGGACTTCCTTTTACATTATTTAAGATTTATATCAACATTATGTAGAGATGCAAGTGCACTTTTAAACGCTGTCTCTCGGGCATTGATTGCAGAACAGGACTTTGACTGAGATGCTGCAAATGCTGCTTTGCTTTATTGGAAAGACAAGAGGAACCAGCTTCCTCCAGTCTCTCAGATGGTGAAGAGCCAGGCTGGACTGACCCAGATGCCCATCTGAGCCCCTGAGGTGGAGTGCCAAGGCGGGGTCACTAGGAGGACCCAGCTCACCTGTCACTCCACGTGACTCTTTCTCTGCAGCGTATCTCCACCAATGGCTTGCCATTGTGCTGTGGCAGAAGTCTGCTTTCTGTGAGCTTCTGCTGGGCCTGGTCTTTCTGTTAAGAGAAGCAGGTGCCTACATCCTCAGGTGCAGCCTGCGTCTTGTGTATTCTGCACGGCCATGGTGCCACTTTCATGAACCCTAGCCCTTTAACATGCTCAGCGGGTCTCACAGCGTGAGGCCCAAGTCCCGCACCACTGTCTTTGGAGAGTCTTTGAGTCTTAGCCTTGGTCAGCAACCTGGCTGGGTGCACTGGCCAGTGGAGGAGGCCAGTCCTGCCTTGGTCACACGGTCTGCCTCTTTCTTGTCTCAGGATTCTCCAGTTCTCTAGGTGGGTGTTAAAGTGGGCCCCGAGTGGTTCCCTTCAACCTGCACCCGTGCTCTTCCCCAGCGCTCCTAGACGGCTCTCCTGTCATCTCCTTGGTGATTTTGTCACCACTGCTGTCCCTTTTGAGGACTGCTTTGAGTTGCATGTGGAATGACATCTCTGTTTTTTTTGCTGTCTGTTTTGATTGCCTTTTCTGTTTCCTGTTACCCTTTTCTTTATTATTCTTGGGATATTTGGTTTTTCTGGACTGTTTGATACTGAACAGGAGTGTCAGTTTCTTAAACTCATTACACAGTTTTCTCTCCTTTCTCAAGCTCAGGCAGAGACTTGTGTGGCCAGTGGATTGCTCTTGGTGCCCCTTCCCCGTCCACGTGGGTGACCACACCTCCTTCCAAGCACATTCCCATGGCTCCACGTCGCTTCCACTCAAGCCCTGGGTTCCCTCAGGGTTTCCCCAGGCGACTGACTGAGAAGCACAGTTTTCTAAACCTGATTCTTATGTCTTTGTTCTCTGAATTTATTAAGATTTTGGCGGTCAAGAATCCACTTTGCTTCTCTACCAGTTTATTTCAGAGCCCACCTGTCCAAAGCATCCACCTCGTTCTGATTTGTCTTTGCCTCCGTTTCTTCCAAGATTTGATGTTGGTTCTGCTGCACTTGGATGTATAAGGATGCTTAGCGGGTGTAAGCCTGGGTGGGGTGTCTTTTGTCAAGTCCCACTCAGCTCTTGGGCAGTGGGAATATCTATCCATATTTCTAGCAGTTCTGCCTGTTTCTTTACGTGAGGAGGTTGGGGTTTGAGGACGCTCCTCCAACACCACCTTCCTTTTTATAATGTGTCAATTTTTGAAGTGCTTCATGAAATGCTTAGGTTCTTCTTCGTTTATTTCATTCCCTTCAAGTTTCTGACATCAATCCAACTCCAGTATTCCTTTCTGAGGCTGTTGAAAGCTTTCGAGGCCGCAAGTGAAACGCACATTTCCCCATACTTTAGAATATTAGCTCTTTGCTAAAAGCACAGTCGTGAACGTCAAAATTCATCATATTACCTGTCGGTCTCCGGTATTATCCTGGAATTAGTTCTGAACTAAAGATGCTCTGATGGCTGCCATTATCTGTGACTTGCTAAGACCTTTGAAGGGGAGGCAAAGGAGGAGGATTTATAGAGCATGTGTAGACAAACCACAGTGAGAAATTAAAGTCACACGGTGTAAACTTAGGGCTCAAAATCCCTTAGAGTTACTGAGATCTGACTTTGCTGAAATAGTTGTTTTGGATTATCAATGAGTCATTTCTGTTTAACCTGAAAAAATCACCCCAAATTTGAATATTGAACTATAATGGTAAACATTTTCAGGAATGGTAAGAGAAGAAGTGATTTATTGGCACATATTAATATGTTTTGAAAATTCGTTCGAGTTTCTAAAGCAAAAACAACTTTCTCCCTTCCTGTTTTTAGTTTTACTAAGTACAAGTTTGCACACATTTAATGTGTCCATCTCAGAGAGCGTGGACTTGTGCATACTCCTCTGACCCACCACCACCACGGCGGCCCCGAACATGACCTCTTCTCCTCAGAGTTATTGGTGTTCTTTTGTGTCATGTTGTGGGTGTGTTTGTCAAGAGCACTTACCGGGCACTCCACTCCCTTTACATCTTTGCGCTACACAGTACCACATCGTCAGCTCTGGGGCATAATTCACTGGTCTGTGTAACAGAAGCATTTCACCCACCAAGGGAGAGTCCTGCTGCCTGGCCCGGCCCCTGGCGGTGCCATTCTGCTCTCTGCTTCTATAACTATTATTGACACTTGCAATCACACAGTGACTGGCTTATTTCATTGAGCATCGTGTCCTCTTTGATTCTTGCATGTTGTCACACATGGGGTTCCCTTATTTTTTAAGGCTGAATACTATTCCCTTGTGTGCACATTTCTTGTCCGTTCATAGATTTAAATTACGCATAGTGAAATAGCTTTTGTTAAGTAGACTTGTTGGAATCACAGTATTACTTATGTTAATTGGTGACAGATGACATACACACTATTAGAGGTGTGAGACAAGCTGGTGCCTGGCCAGTGGCAGCACAGACCAGAGCCCCAGCCTCCTGCACCGCCAGGTGCAGAGCAGAGCTGGTGCTGCTGTCTAACATGGCATCCTGGCACCTGTTGATCTCAGGGAGTGATGGTGGCCAGCTGTGGGGTTTGGGACATGGGACAGTTGTCCAGGCAGTGGCTTTGGGTTCTTAGGCCAACTCTCCTCAGCATGCACTTTGATCTTCCCATATTCTCTCAGGGAAGCTTCTGGCCAACAGTTATTGAACAGTCCACTTCAACAGGCAGCACTGCAGCGTGACCAGCCCACAGTGGGTCTCCCATTCCTACACTTGCAGCCCGTACGGGGCCATCTATGTGCAGTCTCCTTCCACAGGGGAGTAACGTGTGCACACCCAGCAAAACCAAGGCCGGCTGCAGTGCGGGTGCTGTGCACAGTCTTGTGCCCTGGACCACCTGGGCTGTGCGCCAATTTCATCGTCCAAACGGGGCTGAACTGCCTGCCTTCTCCTTCGGCCTCTTGCAATCCCTGGCTCTTTCTTCTGATAAGATGGTGCCTGTCTAGGGAATAGAAATCCACTTTAATATAAATTTAGGTAAATAAATTTGGACTGATGGTAAGTTGAAATTTAATGAGAGGTAAAACTCAAAATCTTGAGTTTGACTTAGTTATTAGCAATTTGATGGTGTTTGTACTAATGGTGTTAGATCCATAGCGTTGATTGTGTCATAATGTGGAGAGAGGTGGAACGTGATGAAGGCAGGTGTCTTAGAATAATAGAATCCAGTACGTTGTAAACACAGCAAAGACTAGCATGCTGGACGACACAGCCATTCACAAACAGAACTGGTACAGAACTTAAAAACAGCAGTGTCTTTGTCATCTTTCTTTGCTGTGACCAAAAGCCCTGATAGAACAACACAGAGGAGGGACGGTTTATTGGGCTCACAGTTTCAGAGGTCTCAGTCCGCAGACGGCGGACTCCATTGCTGTGGGCCAGAGGTCAGGCAGAACATCAAGGCAGAAGGGAATGGAGGAGGAAAGCAGCTCAAGTCTACCAGGAAGCAGAGAGAGCTCTGCTCCCCAGGGACAAAATGTAAGCCCCAGAGGCAGCCCCCCGGACTTCCCTCCTCCAGTCCCACCCTCCGTCCTACCCTCAGTTGATCCAGCGTCTGTTAATCCCCGATTGGGTCACCCCTCTCTACTCTAACCCTTTAGCCTCTGAGGCTCTTGCACTGTCTCACAGGTGAACCTCGGCGACCCCTCAGGTCAGTAGTCTATGCAAAGCATTTCTTTACTGTTCTGAAACGACTCCGCACGGGGTCTACTTTCTACTTCTGATTTGCCGGAGGCGCACCTGATGTACAAGGGAGGAGGCTGAGGAGCAAGACCCCAGCTGTAAGCGGCTGCCTGGAGCCACCCAGCCACGGAGAACAGCTTCCCTCAGCCCTCGCACCTCCTGGGCACGGCTGTCGGCAGAGGACCTCGGGGGCGAGCACTGGGGCTCAGTGGGTCCCTGCAGGAGCCCCGTCCTTGGGGACGTAGGGACCTTGTGGGTCCAGCCTGGCCACGCCCCTTAGGCCAGCACCTCCTTGGCTCCTGTCTGCCTGCAGCTCCTGGCCGCTCCCTGGCCTCACCCTTCCACGTACTCCACGGCGTTTTTGAGAGGCCCAAGTTGAATTCCTTAGCAATACAACAGACGGGAACAATTTTCCTTGACCAGAGAGCCACCATGAAGCCCCCCAAGGTCCTTGGACTCATAATTCTCTACATCTGCTGTTGCTTTAGAAATAAGTCAAGACCTGCATGTCTCCCTGGGCAGTTTGAGAGCTGGCCGGCAGGATGACTGGCATGAGGTGTGGGACTCGTACCCGAAGGACTGCACCTTTCTGTGGGGTCTGAGACCTGGAGTCTTTCTGCGGGGATCCCTGTGGGGTCTGAGACCTGGAGTCTTTCTGCGGGGAGCCCTGTGGGGTCTGAGTCCTGGAGCCTTTCTGCGGGGATCCCTGTGGGGTCTGAGACCTGGAGTCTTTCTGCGGGGAGCCCTGGGGGGGTCTGAGTCCTGGAGCCTTTTTCTGTGGTGCTGTCACTTATGTCACTGACCACAGCTACTCTGTCACATTTGGCAGAAGCACTGGAGGAGGTACCTCAGGGCACAGAGCACCAGGGTCCATGGGAGGAAGTGTCTGTCCCCTTGGAGCCATGTCCCTGGTGGGAGCAGCCCTGTCCCCCTGTGGCTGCCTTCCACCCCATCAACCTGCTGGGACCCTTGGTCAAGTGGGTTCCATTGTCCTGCATGGAGCAGGGGGTTTGCTCCAGGGCCAGCGCTCTCCTAAGAGCAGGCCTGAGTCTTTGTCTGGCAGCCTTTGGCCCAGCTGCCGAGGGGCAGGAAAACCCGCCCTCTCCACGGCCCCCTTGGAAGCCAGGTCGGGCTGGACAGGGTCCCTACTGCCTAGGCACACAGAGATAAAGTGAGGCAGGCAGGAAATGGTGAGGCCTCTTCTCCACGTTGACACCGGACACCGCCTGCCAACTTCCCTGGGGCAGCTGGGCAGGAGGGGACGTGTGGGTCCTGGAGGACTGACTCGCTCTCCTGCAGGGGTGTGCAGGTGTGAAGACCTGTTGGGGACAGAGACAGAACAGGATGCAGTGGTTAAGTCCCCCCAGCTCTGTTGTCCAATAATGTTCTAAAAATTAAAATATAGTTATGGATTTTCACTCTTTATTTTATACATTACTTTCTTTTTGTTTTTGAACTCAGGGGCGCTTGACCACTGAGCCACATCCCCAGCCCTATTTTGTATTTTATTTATAAATGTATTTAAAGAAGCGAGGCTCCCAGCACAGTAACTTGCTTTTGCTGAGGCTGGCTTTGAACTCACAGTCCTCCTGGCTCAGCCTGCAGAGCCACTGGGAGTACAGGTGTACCCTCTGTGCTTGGCTATATCACACATTACTTTCCGTAAGTAAACTATTTGCTTTCTCTAAATTACCTATTAGCATCATAGAATCTGAGCATTGTATCATCTATGTACTTTCAGACATTTGTTGAATGTAATGAGAGGCAGAGGACAAGTTCAAGGCGATTCACCTCCAGGATGGTCACTCTTGGTTTTCAGGTGAGGAGATGAAGGCTCATGGTGGGTAAGCACTGGCAGGTGACCTTGAGCCTCGGTGTGAAGCTGACCCCTCCCCATCACTTCTCCTCTCAGCCAATCAGGAGATGCTAAGGGACAGAGCATTCTGGACACTCAAAGGGTGTGTCCCTTATCTCTGCCCCTTGTGACATGTCAGGTGTGATGACTACTTAGAGGTGGGACTGAGCCAGGAGGGACTGTCTGGAAGCCACGCTTCCTGGGACAGGGTCATCGTAAGCTGTCAGGCTGAGAAGTGGGGGAAAATGCAGGCCAGCGGAGGAAACTGTCCTCGTGCTCTCCCTAACAGGAAAGATGGTGGTCACAGGCCAGTTGCTTCAGTGCAAAGCTTAGCAATGGAATAAAGGGGTTAGGGAGTAAATTTACAAAGATAATTGGAGAGATGAAGTCAATAACACCTTTTAAATACTGGAATTAAGAGTGGCATTAAATAAAAAAAATAAAGGAGTCAAACAAGTTCAGGAAGGATGAGTTCACATATTACAGATAAAAATCTCAATTATGTAAGTGGGAGATAGGCCATTTCTTCAGCTTAATTAGCCAGAAGACAGGTCTGCGCTGCAGGAGATGACTTGCTGCTGCGTGGTGGGCGGGTGATGTGCTGGAGTGAGCTATGCCCCTCACCACCCCTATTTATTTGCAGTTGAGATGAGGAAGTAATTCACTGTGGTGCTGACAACTGTTCAGACCATCACCGGGACATTCTGCCTGACTTGATGACATTAACGAGGATCGTGGCGAGAGGAGCCTACATTATTTAGGGATGTCATGCTTTCTGCCTCTCAGAGACTTCTGTTACAAGATACAACCTCCTTAAGAAGCAAGCTCCAGGCCCCTTCTTGCAGTTGGCTCTAGCACAGCAACTTGCATTCTATAAGGGGTGTGTAAATGCAGTTTTCAGCGAACACAGGGGGGCCCTTGAAGATACACTGATCCATAGAGTTATGATGTATAAGCTTTTCTGTGTGCTTATCACACACACCAAGTAAGACACATTTGTTCAGAAAAAGCCGCACAGAATAATCCTTTCTTATAAATTTCCCACATTTCATTCCTAAAAGAACCAACTGTGCGGTGACTTAAATGTAACTGGATTCCTTCTGTGGACGGATGAATGGAGTGAAGTACTGCGTTAGGGCACAGGATGAGGTGGCTGAGTCACCTGGAGCTGCAGGCTGGAGAGACCTGTGGGATGCCATTGCTCTGGTACAGCACTCCGTGTCCCAGGTAAGTCAGGGACTGCTTCTCCAGACTGTTTTCTGGATGCGCACAGAATAGAATTTCGGTTTGTCCCCGCAGCTTAACCTCATAAAAATTGCTGGTGCACTCATGTGCTGGGTGTTTCAGGGCTTGCTCCTCTGCCCGAGGTGCAACCCTTCAAGGATCCAAGCTTTCTCTCAGGGCCACGGTCCCACTCCTTGTCTTGGTTGAACCCCAAACTTGTTCCTGCAATGGCAATGAGCTCAGTCAGTGCTCACGTGTGCAGCTCTGCTTTCCAGGCATTTCTCAGCCATGGCTGCAGGATCCACCCAAATGCCAAAGGGAGAGATGTCATCACTTCTAGCTGCAGCAGGGGCAGTCCATAGGCAAGTGTCCACTTCCTCTGCTGCACCTGGGTCACCATGCAGGCGACCTCCTGCTCTGGTGTGCAGCCAAGCCTGGGCTACAGCACAAGGAGACCCCCAGCAGGACAAGGAGCGCCCCCAGCAGGACAAGGAGAGACGGAACACCCCAGGGGACTGAAGAGCAAGCCTGTAGGTTCTGAGATTGTTCTTCTGTTGTAGCAAAACCAGAAGGGAATGACTGTGGCCCATTCTGGCCCCCAGAGGACCATGGAGAGCCACGTGGTGAAGGCAGGTTGCATGAACTCCTACCAAGAGTGGAGAAGTACCTGGAGCAACCAAATGCCCTACCCAAGGACAACTTTGGAAAACTCGGTGGCCAGAAGGAACAGGCATCTCTGCAAATACGTGTCCCCATTACTTCTCTGTGTGGCTTCTAGAGTTTGAGTTTGCTTTTGTGTGTCCTGAGGCCTGTCACGTAGAGGCACTGACTTTAAAATGTCCTGAGTTGATGGTGCCAAGGGGCAAATGTTCAAAGCAAATAAACATATTTTATAGGAATATATTCTGTTTTTTTAAAAAAATTATTTATTATTTATTTGCTTTGTACTAGGCATTGAAACCATGGGTGCTTTACCACTGAGCTATACCCCAAGTCCTTTTTAAAAAAATTTTTTTTTTAATTTCGAGACAGAGTCTTTCCAAATTGCTAAGTTGCCCAGACTGGCCTTGAACTTGCAATCGATCCTCTTGCCTCTTGATCCCAAGTTACTGGGACTATAGGTATGGCCACCACTCCTGACTGTAGACATGTTCTCTTAAGTTAGGGCTCAAAAAATCCTCACAGATACATTCTGGCTAAACAGAAATCTATAGGGCAAAATTTAAAAGACAAAACCAAAAATTATAAATAAGACACAAGAACAGGATTGAGCATAGAAGAGAAAGCACAATTAGGCTCCAAGGAGTTGGGGCATGAGAATCTGAGAATATGAAGAGGCACATTCAAAGTGTGTGAATAAGTGGGAGAGGTAACCGGAAAAGTTAAGTGAGAAGGAGGAACTTCAAATAGACCTGGCACAGTGGAAGAGAGGCCCCTGTTAGATTTCAGGAGCAGCAGCGAATTGGAGGGTGCACAGCTGGAGAAATACCAGTAAATTGGCACAGATAAAGAGATGAGCAGTGTGGCAAGTGATCAAGAGAAGAGAGTGACATGTCTGTCAGAGTCAGGAGAGGAGAGTATCAGAAAAGGGGAACTCAATATGCAGAGACAAGCACTGAAAAATTTCCAGAATTGATGAAAAATATCCGCGCTTCAGAAGCTTAAAAAGGTGGGGGGGATAGAAAGTGAAAATCATCATAAATCTTGAAGTGAAATTATAAAACACAAGTGAATAAAGAGAAGATATTAAAAACACAAAAGTCAGGGCTAGGGTTGTGGCTCAGCAGTAGAGCACTCGCCTAGCACATGTGAGGCCCTAGGTTTGATCCTCAACACCACATAAAAATAAATAAAGTGAATAAATTTATGTGCTGTTTTGAAGAGTTTGCTGGATGTAGGAAGTATACAAAAGACATAAAGTGCAAATACAATGCAAGAAATGATGATGTGTCTAGGATAAAAACAGGCAAATTACCTGTTGTAGGAAAAACCAGAACAAAGCATTGATCATAATGTAACTACATGAAGTGAAACCTGAAAGCCCCAATCCACCCTCACATACCATTTAAGAGCATGTGTGGGCCACAAACGTGGAAGACGGTGACTGGTGGACAGCACATCTGGTTATGTGGGATGGTGGTTGGGTGGAGACTGTGAGTGGGGAATATAAAAGTGATTTGCAAGGCTTTCCATAAGTTTTAAAGTTTTTAAGCTGGTCCGTGAGTTCATCATTCCGTGAGTTGCTATCATTCCATTGTATGTGTTCCTTGTTGGAATAGTTCATAATAATAAAAATGCTTTCCCTCAAGTCACATTACATGTAGCTTTTCATGCAGCAGAGCCATCCAATGCAGCAGGCAACATGAGAATCTTAGCGTGTACCTGAGAAAGGAAGGCAATGTTGGCGGGCAACACAACAGCCCAAGGAAGCGCCCTCTCAGGTCAGCTGAGAGAGTCCTTGGGTTCAGTAGGACACTCACAGAAGCAAGTTTCCCATGCTCAATTTTGTCCTCTGAAAAAATGTGTGAATGGTATAATTTTCCTTGCAAAGGAATCCCTTGTTTGGGTGGAGAGAATACAGGTGGAGTACAGAATAGATGTTTAATGAACTGCTCTAACATCTTTCTGAAACGAGGCAGAGGGCAGCCAGTGAGGCAGAAATGAGATGGTACTTACTTCCAAACACCTGCAGCCAAAGACGCTCCTGTCTCATCTTTGTGTACACTTTTCTCACAGCACTTGTTGGTTCCAAACCCAAATCTCATGTCTCCTGCATAGGGAGCCTCTCCAGGAATGCTGTGCCCTGCGAGTCTCTGTAGGACCCATCCTTTCCAGCCCTGTGTCAAGCACACAATGGACACTCATTCTGTTTGGAGAACACTGGAAACACCCCCTTTTTGAAAGGAAACCTAGATAAATCATATAAACACTGTACCTAGTGAATCAATTTTAGCTTTCTCCTTGGGAGCTACCAAGAGTACAAAGAAGAATCATGCTAGCTACCCCTACCGTCCTTAAACAGCTCAATTTCTCGTTGGTGTAGGCACATTTCACAGCAGTGGCTCCACACTAAACACGCTATGTCACTTTACAAATACTTCACCTGTCAATACTTCTATTTATGTCACTCAAATGGGCATTGTAAAGTGTACACAGCACACCCTCTCCTTTTTAATTTTTTAAAATTTGTTCTAATTAGTTACACATGACAGTAGAATGCATTTTGACACACTATAAATGGGGTATAACCTTCTCCTTCTTCTGATTGTCCATGATGTGGAAACACGCCGGTGGTGGAGTCGTATATACACATAGACTCCGCTCTAATCTCATACTCGTTTATGAAGATCTCAGGCCATTCGTGTTTTACAAAATTTCACGAAGCGGTGGCAAATCTCGATTTTCTGGGGTGCATTCCCGGGGCGCAAGCGCTCTCCCTCACAGAGAAAGGAGTGGTACTGACCCTCCGCCCGCGCAGCCCACGCCTCCTGTCTGCGCGCACAGGAGCGCGCTCTGCTGCCCTCCCTGGCTGCTCAGTATCCCGAGCCGCCGCCTTCGCGCTCTCCAGGCGGGTCAGTACCTTGCCCGACTGTGGAGGTGGGCGGTGATCCATCCCGTGAGGATCCTCCAGTCTCTGCCGAGCACCGAGCACCGTGACTTCTGGGGGGACAAGGGAGAGACACAGGGCACGCAGACTTCAACTGGGTTGACCTTCACTCCCTTCAGGGCAGCAGAGCCCAGAGCACCCGACTCTGCCCACCACCGGGAGGAAACTAGAGAGCGCTCGCCCGGTGGACAACTCGCCAGGCAGACACTGGGAGTGAGTCGGAAGAGCCAGCGCCTTGGAGAGGTGGCATGGAGCGCGTGGGTGCGCGTGGAGCCCTCACCCCTAACAGCTAAGTGCAGCGCGGCGGGAGGGAGAGGCTCAGAGCAACAAGTATGGTCTGGAGCCACTCCAGGGGCAAAGGAGCACAGCCATCAGGTACCCAGAGCCCGTAAGGCGCAGAGAGGGCTCTCTCCACTTGCAGACTGCAGCAGGCGCGTTCCCTCCTCTCCAGCTTGGTGACCGCGCAGCGGTCGGTCGGAGGCACCCAGGAGTCTGGGGGACCTCTGGGATCTCGACCATCTCCGGTTTGGGTCCGCGCCTCCTGTCCGCAAGACCCGGCACAAAGGCACGCCATACACTGCTCGAGATCGAAGCGCCCCTAGTCCTGTTCATCCGGGAGGATCCCTAGGAAAGTCGCGCTCAGGGCTCTGGGCTGGAATCCCCGGCGGCTCCCAGCGCCTGCTTTCCCAGGCAAGCGCTCCTTTCTGTGCGCCCCGCCACCCTGCTCCCCAGCGGGTAATGGAGTTGGCGACTGCGAACTTCAGTGAGGGGAACGCGAGCGGGCCCGAACCTCCCTCCTCGGAGGCACCGCCGCTCTTCGGCATCGGCGTGGAGAACTTCGTCACGCTGGTGGTGTTCAGCCTGATCTTCGCGCTGGGCGTGCTGGGCAACAGCCTGGTGATCACGGTGCTGGCGCGGAGCAAGCCCGGCAAGCCGCGCAGCACCACCAACCTGTTCATCCTCAACCTGAGCATCGCCGACCTGGCCTACCTGCTCTTCTGTATTCCTTTCCAGGCCACCGTGTACGTGCTGCCCACCTGGGTGCTGGGCGCCTTCATCTGCAAGTTCATCCACTACTTCTTCACGGTGTCCATGTTGGTCAGCATCTTCACTCTGGCCGCGATGTCGGTGGACCGCTATGTGGCCATTGTGCACTCTCGGCGCTCCTCCTCCCTGAGGGTGTCCCGCAATGCGCTGCTGGGCGTGGGCTTCATCTGGACACTGTCGATTGCCATGGCCTCACCTGTGGCCTACCACCAGGGCCTCTTCCACCGGGACGTCAGCAATCAGACCTTCTGCTGGGAAGACTGGACCAACAAGAGCCACAAGAGGGCCTACGTGGTGTGCACCTTCGTCTTCGGCTACCTGCTGCCCCTGCTGCTGATCTGCTTCTGCTACGCCAAGGTGGGAGCGGCGACTTGGAGGGAGAGGATGGATGGAGGGGCAGTGGGGCCCTGTAGCTCCTCTGGTCTCCGCACCCCTCTCTGCATCCCCGCCCCCTGCCCTCTCCCAGGTCGGGTGCAGACTGATTTATACGGGGGGCCTTCCCCACTCCAGTTTGCCTTCTCCTCTGCAGGGGCTGGGAGGGTTTGCTCTCTAGACTTTGGGTAGAACGGCTTTGTCCACCCTTCGCTGCTTCTTGGGCACTATGGCCTGTAAAGCCCACTGTGGCCGGAGCGCGCTTGCACTTCTGCTGTTTAGAAACCCCGGGTGTTGCAGCAACTCAAACAAAAACCGCCAGCGCGAGGCAGTAATTTGGGCGCCGTGGTGGGACCCACCGCTAGAGCTCAGTGCCTGTGAGCGCAGGCTAGTTGCGCAGATGGGGTCGCAGTCACCCTCTGGTAGTTTTCACCTGGGACCGGCTGGGAGGCTCACGGCGGGGCGCTCTTCCCCGCGCGCTCTCTGAGGCCGCTGCTCTTAGGGACAGCGCTTCGGATTTTGCTTTACACAGAAGTTTAGCTTTACAAACCCCAGGGGGAAGCAGTTTTCTTCAGAGGCGCGATGGAGTCTCCAGAGGGCCCTGGTGGAAGGGGCGGGGAGTGCTACTTCCCCATGTCCATCAGGTTTTAGAAAGGTGTGGACAGTGCTGAGGGCTTCAGGTGGTCCTCTAAAATCCCCATGCTGGAGAGGAGCAGCGAGGACTCGCTGCTGGCGCAGTTTCTGCCTCTCTTCCCTTGGGGGGGGGTAGTACTTATCCTGCCTTACAGATCCCACAGAGATCCACGCTCCCCTCCTCCGTCTTGAATTACTCAGGGTGAAGAGTTGACATGGATCAAAAAGTCAGAAACTTCTGTGGCACAACCTGTTTATGTTTGAGTAACCAAGAGTATGTGTAATCGTCGTCTGACAGCAGTACTTAGGGTGAACTCCCGGGTCCCCAGTATCTTCCCAGGGAAGTGCCATCATCATCAGAAAAAAAAACCCTTGGGAAGCAAATTCTGAAGTTCCCAACTAACTCATCTCTCCCAGCCTCTCTGACTCTGACATATAAGGCTGGCTACAGGACCATAAGTAACTACGGAAGATAGAACAATAGCCACTTTTAATATTCAATCATAAGGTATTTTCCCCAGGAAACATGTTTAATATGAATCACCCGAATCCCCCATTTGAACCATCTATGTAGATTATGTCTACTTTGAATGATAATATTTTTGGATATTATTTGAAAAAATAGCTTGCACCAAAAGGCATACATAAGGAAAAACAGTCGAGGTAGTATTTGGAAATTAAGTGGAGCTTAGCTATTAGCTATTGGCTATTTTATTTATTTAGTTTTCTGGAAAAACAACAAAAAAACACAACAAAACAAAAAAACAAAAACAGTTGTGAACAGCACAGTTATCTGAAATGTGCATTATCTCACTTAATTTACATCTCTATGGAGGAGCTATCATCCCTATTTTATTAAGGCAAAGGAGTGTTGGAAGTGTGAAGCAAACTTCTTTGGCACAACTTGTTTCTGTTTGAGTAACTAAGTCAAGTGTAGATTTAATAGTCCCATGATAGCAGTACTGGGGAGTGAACCCTAGAATGCTCTGCATCCTCCCCTCAGAGTACCTTCACCATTAGACAAGCCAAAGCCACTTGGATACAAATATCTGGCATTCAGAAAGACTTTTTAGGAAGGGACGATAGGTGGTTGCTGGAGGACAAAAAGCTTGGGCCAAAGGGATTCTTAAAATATCTGGCTCTTAATTTCCCAATTCCCTATATTTGAACTGAAGACATGCTTTCTTCAATTCCCCAAAGTCTTTAGAAAAATCACTTATTATTTTCATAGAAATGAATGATAAGGTAAATTTTGGGACTAAATTGGACTATCATTTTAGAATTTATAAAGGTCACACTAAACACAAAGTTTTAAAATTTAATTGAAAAAAATAAAAACAATAATTGATGCATGATCATTTGGATATTTTTTATATGGAAATAGTTTGCTTCCAAGAATAAATAAAAATATCTTTTACATCCAAGATAATATTTGCAAATTCACTTTAGGAGCTAAATTGCCGGAGATCAGTTATTTTGGGCTGCCTTTCCTTGATTTAGGCCCTAAGTGTGTACTAGCCGATGAAGAATTTTGGTGCTTGAGTGTTCAGATCAGGATGGCTGTTTGCTGGAGGAGCAGGTCTGATGCCCACACATCGGCCAGAAGGGCACCTGGGTTACAGTGTGTGTGTGTGTGTGTGTGTGTGTCTAACATAGTGACAGAAGTGGATTCCAGAATCACCTTTGGTAAGTGCTTTGTGGAGCAGCTCTTTGCCTGAAAGTCCTGGGAAGGGCACAGGGTGTGTGGACTGAAGAGGGATCTTGGTGGTGGGCCCTTTGTCCCCTTGGATTGCTTTGTTCCTGCTGCTATAGACCCATCGCCTCCTAAACGTGCTTCACTGAGCATGAATTGCTGTCTGGAGCCCTCCTTGGTTTCTCCACATCCCAGGGTGTGCCCAGTGTGACTTTGGCTGGTATTTGGGTGGGCACCTTCCCCCATACTGGGCCATGCATGTGGAGAAATGACACCATGCCAGCATTATCTTCCAGAGAATGCAACCATTGCCACTTACTTTCTTTCTCTTTTGATGCAAGTCTTGGTGAGGGTGCATCATAATGTGTCATGTGCACTCACAGCATGAGCTATTGAGGAGAAACAGCTACACAGTATATTCGAGACTCTTCTCCTTTGAACATTCAACGGCATTCAGTGTTAGGTGTGTTGAAGTTGCTCAGCGGTGACTCGCCCTTTGTTGTTGATGGTGTGCGTGGACCCTCACTAGCCTGGTGAAGCTTGCTGCTTGTGCGGGTGTGCCCCTCTGATTTCAGGTGGGTGGCTTCTGTTCTGGTTGCTCCTGTGTCCCTTGCCCTCAGTGCCCTTTGTTGCCCTGTGAGCTCATGTGGCTAGGCTGCTGCTGACCTGCTGGCCAGGACTGTCTTCTGGGGCAGGCTCTGCCTTAGCCCTCTCCTTCCTCCTGGAGACTTTCTTCCTTGATGCTGTAGCGAAGGCTCCCTTCTGTCTTCACCTTTATCTAGCTTGTGGACCCACTTCCATTGGCAGGACAGTTACCCGTTGTCAATGTACTGCGTTTATCCCTAATGCCCCTGTACAGTAGGGCTTGTTTTGCTATCAACGATTCTGAGCCAGCTCAGGAGGAGAGACATGTTTTAGCATCGTGGAGAATGTGAAACCAAAAATGCACACCCCAGTGACGGCTGCTCAAGCTGAGCAGGGTTTGGAGGGTTGGTAGGCAGATCCTGTGGTTTCCCAAAGAGGACCTGGCTGATGGCTCCATATGTGCTCCTTGTAGCTAGGGAGCAGGATGCTGCAGGAAGCCCACTTCTTTATATTATTTCCATGCTGCGGTGCTAGAGGGAGACACAACAGTGGCAGGAAGCTGCTTTTACTTCTTGAGAGACATGTCAGCAACCCACAGTCAGTCTAAAGCCCTTAGTCATCCAGACAACGCTTGCTGCAGGTTGTCCCCAGGAGGAGACTGAAAAATGAACTCCAGCGTCAGTTCTGCAGGGTTGGCTCTGTTGGTCAAGTTCAGTTTGGAAGTTCCTATACATAACCAAAGCTTTTCACGTCTTCTGAATATTACACTGGCAAGAGAAGACACAAATGGTTTTTTAATTTAATGAAGCCAATGTGTCTCCAGGGTGCTCCCCGACAGGGACATCCATTGCAAAGCCCTGCACAATGTGCTGTCCGCCATCAGTGATGCTGGGTTCCTGAGATGAAGTTGTCTAAAAGCACACAGCCAATGAAAGGAGGCCTGGTGGGCAGGGTTTTGCTTTGAGGTTTGCAGTGGAAAGAGGTCTTCACGGGAAAACAGAATAAATAAGCTGAAGTGAATGCCAGTGTGATCTGGTGTGGCCGCACTGAAGAGACAGCTGGTCACATCACCTGCTTGTCCACATTGGCTGATGACCTCCCACATGTGCATCTCTAGGTTTCAGTGTATTTATGACCTGATATTGTGCCCAACATACAGCAGGGCCCAGGTGATGGTTGACACATGGACCAGGAAACCGAGGCAGAAGATAGACCAATAGCATGCACGAGCGGGCCCTGGGGTGGCTCTGTCTGGAGGAAATTCCAGGTCTGTTTGCACGAAGACTCTGTGGGTACAAACCGTGCCTGGGCGCACCAGTCTTCCCAGACAGTCCTTCCTACATGCTGGAGAAACAGGTGCACTCTGCAATTCAGACTTGCTGTTTTGCTGCCCAACATGTATTTCTGTTTTAACAATTTTATGAGCAATGGTACTGCCATTTTGCAATGTCAGTAATCGTTAGTACCAGGCAGGCAACGTGTTTTGAATGTGGAGCAAACTGAGTTCACTGGTCTGTGTTTTGCAGGTCCTTACTCATTTGCATAAAAAGCTGAAGAACATGTCAAAGAAGTCAGAAACGTCCAAGAAAAAGGTAACACAACAAATACTGCAACTTTCACTTGTGCAAGCTTCGTTCACTTTGGTTTTTAATTATACTTACACCCTCCCCAAACCTGGTGGGTGCTGGCCCCTTGGAACAGACACTGGCATGAGCTCTTACTGTGAAGGTGGCTTGAAGGTCAGGCTGGTGAGGGGACCATCACATCCAAACTTACAGGGCGTCGGGGAGGTGTGCTCGGCGACTTTCCATGCTGTGACCCCAACACCTGATCTGGACGACTTACAGGGCAGAGATCCTTCTGACTCACAATTTCAGAGGCTTCAGTCTGTGGGTAGCGGGCTCCATTGCTCAGGGCCCGAGTGAGGAAGTACATCATGGAGGAAGGAAGTTGCTGGCACATGGCGGCCAGAGCAGGGTGGGGTGGGTGCAGGAACAAGAAGCTCTCTTCCAGGGCATGCCCCCAGTGACCTACCTCCTCCAACCATGCCCCCCACATTCCCAGCACCTCCCAGAGGTCCATTCAGCTATTAACTCACGATCCAATCACTTCCCTCCTCTGAACACGGCTGTGCCCGTGTCCAAGCCTTCAACACGCCAGCCTCTGGTGGCCATTCCATATCCAAACCATGGCAGGAGGCAGGGGTCCCCTGGGGGGCACCTGCAGGCTGACCTGGTGAGTGCATGGGTGCTGATGGATGTTTTTGCGAGGAAGTGGAGTGTTTTATTCTGTCTACCTTCCCGGTGAGATTCTGAAAGCCCTGGTGCTTCTCATTTGGGAGAGTAAGTGCCCCGAGAGCCCAAGAGCTCCTTCCTGGCCTTCTCTTCCCTATCCCTGTGCTGGCGCTGGCTCAGAGCTGAAGGCTGGGGACCATGCCACTCCCCACATCCTCCCCTCCCCAGAGCCCCGCCAGCCTAAGAGCCTTCACCGAGGACACTGAAGCACCAGCTCCCTAGGATTCATGATGTTTGCATGTTGAGGAAAAACCATGTCACACACTAGGTTGATTTAACTCTTACTCAGATAACATCTATGCAATTATGACTTTGGACAGTGGACTGAGATTATCAGGCAATCTGATTCGGGACAATTTATACAGGCTTTCTAACCCACAACTCAGTAGTAATATCTTAAAATGCTTTGCTTTTTAAAAAAATATTGATTAAGTTATATATTTTTTAGATAATTCATATTTTCTCTAAGAAGATCTACTAACTTATAGGAAGACTTCTTCCTGATTTCCCGGTTCACGTACAGCCACGTGGCTAAAACCCACCTGTTCCTAGAGCTGACAACTAATGGCATAAAATTGGTTAAAAAGTACAAAACATTGAGACATTTTTTGGGAAGCAAAATCAGCTTACATTAGGAATGCCACCACGCCTTTTCTCAGCTAAGTGCCTAAGAATAAAAGTCAACATACGGAATAGGACATCTCATGGCTTCTTTTCATTCATTCTTCTTTATGTTTAAACAGGGGAATATGTGGGCTTAATTCTAAACCTCTAGGCCCCTCTTTAAGATCTGACAAGTTCTTATAAAGTTATAAGTGCTATATAGTGGTAAGTTACATGAATACAATAAACTAAAAAAATGGTGTCCTCCTCCTCCTCCTCCTCCTCCTCCTCCTCCTCCTCCTTCTTCTTCTTCTTCTTCTCTCTCTCTCTCTCTCTCTCTCTTTTGAGGAAGAAAAGTTTATTGGTGCTTATGGTTCCAGAGCTCTCCGTCTATCAATGGTCAATGTCATTCCTTGGGGCTTGAGGTGAGGCAGAACATCATGGCTCGGGTGTGTGGGGTGTGGTGGAGGAAAGCAGCTGGGGGTATGGCCCCCGGGAGCAGAGAGACTCCCCTCACCACTGACAAATATTTGCCCCAAAGGCACGCCTTGAACAACCCGCCTCTTCTAAACACCCTACCTGCCCACAGTTACCACCCAGTTAACCCCTATCAGTGGATTAATGCACTGATCAGGTTAAGGCTTTTATAACCCAATCGTTTCACCTCTAAACTTTCTTTCATTGTCTCACACATGAGCTTTTTGGGGACACTCAATATCAAAACCATAGCACCCCCTAACGCAGCTCCATCCCATTCATCCTCCTCTGTTTTTAATGATATACTGTGTTATGTCGGGGTTTTTACATTTTTCCAGTCTTTTAGTTTCCTCTGAACCCCATTTCTCATCTCCCAAGAAAACAGTTCTTTATTTTTTAATTTTTTTTAAATTTTTATTGTTGGTTGTTCAAAACATTACAGAGTTCTTGACATATCATATTTCACACTTTGATTCAAGTGGGTTATGAACTCCCATTTTTACCCCGTATACAGATTGCAGAATCACATCAGTTACACATCCATTGATTTACATATTGCCATACTTGTGTCTGTTGTATTCTGCTGCCTTTCCTATCCTCTACTATCCCCCCTCCCCTCCCCTCCCCTCCCCTCTTCTCTCTCTACCCCCTCTACTGTCATTCATTTNATTTGTTGATTCTAGTTATTAACTCTTGTGCTATGGGTGTCCTATTGAGGAATTTGGAGCCCGACCCCACCGTATGTAGATCGTAGCCAACTTTTTCTTCTATCAGACGCTGTGTCTCTGTTTGATATCAAGCTCCTTGATCCATTCTGAGTTAACTTTTGAAAACAGTTCTTTAAAAATAATGAAAGATGGTTTATAACTTCCCCTTGGATAGTCATCTATAGCTGACCACCTGCTGGAGGACCGGACCTTGGGAGCCGAATTGGAGTGCCAGAGAACAGACGTGTCAGCCCAAGGTCTTGCTCAATGTGATGAGCATTTCAAGATCCTGGGTGGGGGGATGTTGATTTCCTTCAGGAGGAAGGGGCTCATCAGACTTTAATAGAGAGGACAACATATGCTAAATGTTTATTATCGATTCAAAAATTTTATGGTTACTAGAATGAAATAAGACATTTCCTTAGTAGTCTATAGATTTTATTAGTGTCTGAGGTTAGTTTTATTCTGTGTATTTGAAAAGGTGTTGGAGAAAAGCTTTAAGGGTTGCAGAGCAAAGTGCTTAAAAGAAAGAAAAAATGTAAGAAATGACTAGAAGCCTTCTGTGCTATTTTATGATAAAAACAGAAAGATGAATGGTTAGTTTAACAATTATTTTATATAAATGTATATATACACACATATGTATGTGTGTATATATTTATATATATATACATAAATACATATTTATATATAGTCTTCTTTTGTTCATTTTTACCGTATAAGAATGAAGGGGAGAAAATTCATCTTCTTTCTCCCAGCCTCTGACCCCTTGCAGCCTCTGAACAGATGTCAGATCTCTTCTGATCTATTTAATTGACTTTTGTTTGCATAGAACAAATAGATGTGGTGGAGTGGGGGTGAGGGTGTCTGAGAAAGAGATAGGAGAGGTGCAGGGGAGGGGCGTGGGGAGGGGGTGGGAGGAAGAAGAGAGGAAGGGCAGAGAAAAGAAGAGGTGCAGAGAGGGGAGACAGAGGAGGGAGAAGAGAGACCAGAGATAGGACAGGAGGCCTGTCCCCTGGCCGTGGACAGCTGACCCACGGTGGTGTTTTCCTGGGTCTCAGTGCAAAGCACTGCTACTGTGCACACGTCCTCCACATTTCGGGGAGAACGGATGGAAGTGGTGCAGGCAGGTGGACACGGATGGAGGTGATGCAGACTGTGGGGAGCGGACCAATGGCCACAGGTTCCGATACATGTGGACCAAAAGATAAAGATTTGGTATTTCACTCTTTTCAACTCCTTTCTTTCTAGGCCTTCTTCTCAGTGGCTGAGTAAAATTTCCTTTCTCTGGGCTCTGTCTGTTTTTCTTATTTGGTTGAGGATGACACAACAAAATACCACACCCTGGGGGCTTACAGACAACAGTCATGTATTTCTTACGTTTCTGGAGGCAGCAAGTCCAAGGTCAAGTGCCATCAGCTCTGGCATCCGGTGAGGGCCTGTTTCCTGTTCATAGATGCGCTTTCTGTGCCCACTCCCGAGGTGGAGCAGCTCTGGGCTGTGTTGAAAGGGCACTAATCCCACTTAGCAGGGCTGCACTCCATGACCCAGTGGCCTCCCAAAGGCCCTGCCTGCTGATTCCTCCTACGGTGACAGGGTCCAGCATGAGTCTCAGAGGGGAGGGCACAAGTGTTCAGGCCATCTCTATGTTCACAAGTTTGCTGAGAAGGATTTGATCATTATTTTGAAGCAAGAAAGACATGCTAAGCAGTTATTCTCCATATTTGGAGGAAAATACAAGGGAAGATGTGATTCTTTTGCAGAAGCAATAGTGTAGAGCCTGTAATTGATGAATTACTTGTTTACGGTCGGTTAGACGTGAAGATGTCTTTCTGGCATGAGACTGACTGGATTCTAGAATAAATTCTTAAGCAATGCTTCAGAGCAGGGTGCAAGTGTGCTGGGTGGGTGCCCCAGGTTGAGGTCGGGCACAGGCGTCTCAGGTCCCTCCAACGGCTGGGGTCGTCACCAGCTGCTTTTTTTCCTCCTTTCTCTTCTGTTTTTCCGATTTGAAGTGTTCCTGCAGTGTTGGCCTTATCTATGCGACTGAGGCGATGCTTTTCATGTTAGTTATTTTCTCCCCAGTTGAATTCCGGGAGGCACAGTGTGCGTGAGGCTGCTTGAAGAAGGACAGATGTCTCAGATGACTCGAAAAGAGGGTCCCGCAGTCAAGAGAGACCAGCTTTTCTCCTGTTAGCTTAAGGAACAAAAGGAAGCCACACTAATGACCCAGTTTCAAGGATGGTGAGATTAGTACAGAAACTTGGTACAACTTCCATGACTTTTCTATCAGAATCTCGGGACTCTGTTCTCTAAATTGGCAAGTTAGCTCAGTGGCACATACATTGGGCGTAACTCTGTCTCTGGGAGAGGCAAAATGATTCTGTAAGAAAAAATATCATGTTAGAAAAGAAAAACAGTCAGTCTTCTTTTCCACCAGGGGAGCCTCTGCCCTGGTATTTCAGAGGGAAAGAAGGGAAGCAGCTCTTCTTGCTTGTTCTGACAAGGAGGCTGCTCCAGCCTCGGGGCCGCGGGTGTTCAGTGAAACGTCTTGGGTTGTCTTTGACTTGAGGTGGGTGAGATGATTCACTTTTATTGTAATTCATCAAGCTCCTGGTGGAGCTTATGAAAAAGACCGGTTCCCAGGTAACTGTCCGCTAACCACTACTGACCGAATCAGCCATGGAGACCCCGGTGGAGACTTCTGAATTTCCAAGGCCCTTGGGCTGGGTCCTGATGGCATGCTGATCTACTGAAGTCCCAGGGATGGCTTTAGCACACAGGCATTATTCTGACTAGATCTTGACTTTTGAGCTAGTACATTCCAGACACTCAGTTTTCGGAGTTTGACATATTGGAAGAAGCTGTGAATCGAGAAAGGTGGTTTCCTACCAGTGTGGCACTTCTTCCTGCCCCATGTCCTGTCCTTCAGGTCTACCAGCACCCGCTCAAGGGACAAAGAGCACCCAAACCATCTACTGTCCCCAGCCATGCTGAGGTGGAGTCAGCCCGAGCTCTGGAGGACCAGGCACACAGGGCCTATGTGCAGGGTGACGTGTGAGCTGCCAGGGAACACCAGCCCAGCGGGTGTGGTGCTGGATGAGGGTCCCAGCAGCAGTCAAGTGCTGAAGAGCCTCCACTGAGAGCAGTTAGTGGGACCAGTACACGATCACAGGCTTTTAGGAGCCTTAGATAAATGATCATTTATGCAAATACCTATTTGGTATCCTTTCCAATATTTATATTGCAGGTCATAATTCAGTCACATTTCAAAACTACCGTTAACCAAGAAAAAAGTGGCTTTCTTTCATGTTTATGAGAAAACTAGTGGAATTACTAAAAATCTAAAGGCAAAATTTTTATGAACTTGCAAACAAGGAAACAAACAGTGTCGTAAAAAATATTCCGTACTCAGGACACACTGTCATCTGCCCTGTGGATCTTGATAAGATATGGATCTTCATAAGGTGCTGGGATCTGTTTCTGCCCTAAGCTTTGCTCTTAGTAAACATTTCTGAAGAGAAGCAATGAAATGGATAGAGTATCGATAAGGGCTGTTATTTTTCGAAGTGAAGAGATAATCTGATTGTCTTCGGGGAGCAAAGGGGATGTTTTCCGATCAATTTGTGGCTATAATCATATCTGGATTGTTCGGTTAAGTCATCTGAGGACGGCGTTTCTCTTAGTCTAATGGATAAATGGACTGACAGCAAACACCCCTTACATAGGCGAGCAAACCTTCCGTTTGCCTTGTGTGCCATACAGTAAGTGCCTTTAACAAGCCTTCACCCGGTAACACCTGTCCACAGCTTTTTATAGTTGAGTTGTTTTACTGCTTAAATGGACTAGGCACAGTCGAAGAACCATTTCCTTGGTTCATCATCTTCACAAATGAGTAAGTTGAGGCTCAGGGAGGAGATCTAGATATATAAAATAGGTATATGTAATAATATATGTATGTGTGTGTACAGTATAAACATATATCTCACATGGGGGATTGAACCCAGGGTCACTCTACCGCTGAACTGATTTACAGTCTTTATTTTATTTTGAGATGAGGTCTTGCCAAGTTGCTGAGGCTGGCCCTCAACTTGTGATCCTCCTGCACATCCAGCAAGGTCATATCATATTCGAAAGGCCATGAACCACTGGCTTTTGGCACAGACCTGCTGTCAGTCCCAGAACCTTGCCTCTTGATAGTGAGCTCACTTCTGCCTTCTGACTCTGACGTTTGCAGTTTGACTTGAGATCTAGCGGTCCTTTAACCACTCCACATGTGAGGTGCACAACCCTGGCTGTATGTGAGAAAGGACAGGTCAATTGGTTTCTGCCCCTTGGACAAGGGGAGGCAAGAATGTGTCTCAATGTTTTGCTGCTCCCTGTCTTTACCAAGAGTGAGGACCGTGGTACAGGGCTGGGGCCGGAAGTGGTCACATGGGGAGGCCAGGAGTGTCCTTGTCTGATGAACTCACAGAGCACAGGTGATTCCTGTCTTCTCTGTCCACCGCATAACTGCCACCTGCTGTCCTTGAGAAACAGCCCAGGTGACCGCAGAGGGGCTGAAGTGCCTGGGGAGATCTGTGGGCCCCTCCTGCCAGCCTCTGCACGTGGATTTGGGAACACACAGGCCTGGTTTAGCTCTGACTCTGCATCCCATGAGGGGCATTGGGCACTTGCCTCAATCTTCTGAGCCTCAGTTTCCCCATCAACAACCTATGGATCCTTTAGGGTCGCTTCACAGGGCGGTGGCAGGGACTTGGTGGAAGGTGCAGGCAGCCAGCCATGGTCAGGGTTGGTCGGCAGGAGGACTCTCTTGGTTCTGCCGCCACCTTCAAGGGCCTGGAGGCCCTGCGTGGTGCTGGAGCTGCATTCTTAAGGAAGAGCCCCAGTGGCTCCTCATATCCTGTAGTATGAGTGCCATACAGTAGGTGCCTTTAAAATATTCTCTTAATTCAGGCACTGAAATAAAATGGAACTTTGTTTCCTGTTTGAATTCTAGCGGTGGTTTTCAGTCAGTCACAAGTGAGCTATCTAGAGCTGCCTTTCAACATGTGGTGAGCAGTAAAGTCCTCCTAAGGCCCGAGTCCTCCTGGGGCTTCGTCCCAGCCCTCTCAGAGTGCAACCAGTTGGCAAGGTATGGTCCACGTCCACGCACATGGGCGCCAGGGACCAAGGTGCAGTCCGCTGTGTCAGGGCACCGCTGAGGGACGACCTCCTCCGGTCATTCGCAAAGGACAACGCAGACCCTGCCTCCACTCCGCTGAATTAGTTCTGAATTAGCAGCAGGGAGGGAAGGTGGGCGCCCGCCAGTGAGCAGGTGGTCCAGCAGTCAAACCTGGCGAAAGGTCAGCGCACCAGTCACTGTGCTCCTGAGTCCCCGAGGCTCATGAGGAGAAGTGAGCGTCTTCAGGTGTGTCATGGAGGTGAGCACAGGAGCAAAGTTCACACTCGTCCAAGCTTCATGGCCAGAGCAGCTCAGAGGCACTGGCCGCGTCCTGCACGTCTGCGAGCCGAGGTCCTTAGCCTCTGTCCCTCTCTGCCCCACACCACGGAGCACGTTCGGTTCAATCCTTGTGTATTTCACACCAATCACAGAATTGCTGTGGAAGGTACTGGCAGGTCCGATGCAGTTTCAAACACAGATTCTACAGGAAGTGGAGGCTGACCCCGACAGCAGTCTGGATGCCTTTTCCCTGATCCCAGGGAAGCGCGTACAGAATTCCTCCTTTCTCTTTAGAACGCTGGGTTCTTTCTGTTGTAAAAGACAGTTTTCTTTCTCTTTCCCCTCCCCTCTCTCCCCCAGACGGCGCAGACGGTCCTGGTGGTGGTGGTGGTGTTTGGGATATCTTGGCTGCCCCACCACGTCATCCATCTCTGGGCCGAGTTCGGGGTCTTCCCGCTGACCCCGGCCTCCTTCTTCTTCAGGATCACGGCCCACTGCCTGGCCTACAGCAACTCCTCGGTGAACCCCATCATATACGCGTTTCTCTCCGAGAACTTCAGGAAGGCCTACAAGCAAGTGTTCAAGTGCCACGTCCACAACGAATCACCGCCCAGTGACAATAGAGAGACCAGAAGTCGAGTGGACACCCCTCCGTCCACCAACTGCACTCACGTGTGAGCCCAGGCCCAGCTCTCCCGGTGCCAGCCCACCCAGGCCCTGGGCGGCCTCTGCGGTTCCCACCTTTCAGATGCGTGTTCAAGAGTAACTCTGACCCACTTAGGAACTCCCAGGTTCAGTGAAGAGCGTTCTTCAGTCTTATTTTCTTCCTAAATTGTAATTCAGAAACAAAACAAAAAGGCCAACCAGTTCTAGACCTCTTAAAGAGGTCAGTAGAGTTCTATAATGTGTTCAATTCTTCATGAAATAAGAACAGGCCCCATAAATATAGTGAAGAATATCTGCAATCTACATTTTAAAGTAGATTTATTTAGAAAAAAAAAACTTTGATGTTTTAATCCTCAGTTTTAAGAGAAGTCATATTAGAAGCTATGTGTTTTAAAGTATGGTTGTGCACGTAGAGTGATGACTGTCATCCTTCAGCTGTTTACACACGTCTGCACTGTGGAGAGAGGCCCCCTGGAGTCTGTGGAGTGGGTGGCCTCTGCTCCCCTGGTAAGCCGCATGCAGACCTTCTGCAGATAGGCTGCACCTGTCTGTGACCCCGAGGCCATCAAGTCCACCTCAAGAGGACAGTGTAGGCTGTGTCAGGAGCTCTGTCCCTGAACTTGGGCTCTTGTGGTTCACTGTGTGGACCAGAGGAAGGAGCTGCTGTGCCCTGCATATGGGAGCTGCACAGGACGTATTGCAGGCTGGTGCTGAGGTTTGGCGTGTGCAGCTGGCGAAGCCCAGAGCTGGGCCTGCAGCGGAGCCACCATGAGGGCTTAGAAAGTTGGTGAGGATGATGTGGAGACAGTAGGTTATTGGGGCAAAGGTTGGATCAGTAAGTCCCACGAGCAGTGGTCTTGCCACATGGACAAGGCATGCCCATTGTTTGATAAATATCATTAGATGAAAACAAATCTCATGAAAGAAAATACCAGAAACATTCCGTCTTATACGAGAATAGGCTTTTTCATCAAATTTGTACCAATGTTTAATGTATTTTTCACCAAATATCATTCCCTCTGGTAATGTTGATTTGGAGTTAAGATCTTCACACTAGAGTTCCAAATGTGATTTTCACAATAATTTCATGTTTATTCACGTTAACAATGAGAAAATGATGTGGACTATCAAATCGTGTGTACTAGGAAAGTCATTTTCAGGTGCAAGACTAGTGTATTTTTGGACACTAAAACAGGGAGATTTCTTGTGAAAAGGGTTTTGTGAAACATATGCCTGTGTCAAATCAGAACTCCATGTGAAATGTAAAATTTTAGATTAAAAAACCCAAGTTCAGCGGGAGCCTTTGGCACCCTAACTTTGCTAGTTCATAACTATACCCCGGTGCACAGGGTTTACCTTTGGAAAGGTGTAAGTAACTCTGGACAGAATAGGAGAAAATTGTTAGGATGGTGAGAAATTATGAGGTTTCATGTTTATTCTAGGGAAGGAGGTGGGACAGGTGGAGGTGAAAGAGCTTTGTGAGTCCTGTGCATGGGCGGTTTTTGCACTTTATTGAAATACAGGAGCAGAAAATTAGTATCCTGGGGATGAGACCCCATGGGACTGGGGAGCGGGAAGCTGCCGCTGCAGACCTGCAGACCACAGGGCCAGCCTGTGCACGGGCCACGCTGTGGAGTGCTGCCTGTGCTCCAACCTGCTTGCCTGGGCTTCTCTTCAGGGTTCCGATCACAGCACTTGAATGGGACTGTTGAAAACGCAGGGGTGATGCTGCTTTTCTTGGATCATGAGTGAGCCTGCTGCAGGGTCTATTTCCCCTGTTCCTGCATGGCCTTGGTCCTCCCCCGATGCTGCTGGTCCAGCACAGGTTCGAGTAATAATGCACTTGCACCCCCACCCACCCCGGTTTGCTTTACATATGTGCAAGCTGCGGAACATGAATGCAGACTGCTACACTTGATCTTTAGGTAGCTTGTTCTTCCTGCACGTTGCCATTCCAGTCAGTTGCTCCTATTTTGAGTTTAGGTCGAGTCTTCTTCTAAAACAAATTTGAGTATGGGCAGTAGCTTACTTCCTGCAGTGATCTAAACCTATGTGAAATGATCTGAATGGGTGGTTCTGGGCGCTCTGTGGCAGAGCTGTTACCTGGAGAAGTGTAGGAACCCTGTGCCTCTGCCGGGCGTTTGCAGGTGTTGTCCCGAATATTAATTACCATGCCTGGTGTGGAAGTGCCTTCCCTTGTACGACTGAGCTGCGAGGCCTTTGTGCGTCTGGGAGAGGTGTACCTCTCCTTTGGGCAGCCAGGCAGTGAGGAGGTGCTGCCTGTGCCTTTGAAGTCAGGCTGTGAGAACCACGCTCTCAGAGTACTTCAGAGAGAACTGAGGCTTTCTGCCCAGGTTTGGCTGCTTCGGGGCCCCAAACACTGCCACTTTTCTGTGATTTTTGCTTTTACATTGGGAAACAGATGGGTTCAGGAATATTTAAACAGATGAAATGCTTGCTCTTTTATGTGTGCAGATGACAACTCTGGTTTCCCACTGATGAACATGGTGATGTGGGTGGGAACACTCTCCTATTTTACCTTCCTAGGAGATATCCTTAAAGAGTCATTCTGGGTTATTCTGATCACGCATGAGCTCAGCAGCATGGCAGACTAAGGCCAGTTTCAGGATATTTTAGGACAATCACTTTTGCTTGATCTACAGTGTTTTATTTTACACATTGGGAGTAAAGTCATCATTTCCTGACCCCTCCCCAACCTCCTGTCTCTCGTCTTCTCCTCTCTGCTAGCTTCTTGCAGAGTTCATCACCCTAATGCTTACCATGGTTGAATTCCTCCAACCCTGACGGCGTGAGTCGGTGGAGAGCAGAGGGGATGTCTGCATCACATGAGTCACACGGGGTGCAGACTTCTTGTGACTCAGCTTTGAGTCCTGCTGCTGGTCCTCTCGGGTGCACTGAGACCTGCAGTGCTAATTCTGCTCATAGAATCGGAGACTGGCAGCCTCTGTGCAGGGGAGGACAGCACACCTGAGCCTTGGCTCCCTTCCCCTGTGGCCACAGACACCCCGCAGAGCTCCAGTGCCGGGGTTGGAGCAGCACTGCCCTGAGGAAAGCAGGGTGCCGCCAGCTTCCTCATGCTCTGCTTCAGTGACTTGCCACATCCATGCGTGTGACTCAGCAGCCATGGGAAGTGGGAGAATGCATCCGTGTGGCTTCTTCTCGGGAAACTCACCGTCTGCCCAGTGTGAATTTCATTTGCATGGGCTGCAAATATTTCCTATGTGTTAAAGTGGCTTGTCGGTGGCTGTTGGAGGGAATCAGATTCTTTTTGCCTGTTAAGATGTTGCACATTAGGTTTCTTCTCAATTAGATGCTAATGACCTGTTCATGACTTGCTTATTTTATGACTGCAGATAGAGTGAAATTCTTAAATTCTCATCCTAATTTGTTGGCATGGAAATAAAAATGATCATATGGCAATTATACCAGGTTTTAATTGACAGCGAATTTGGTGTTTTCTCCCTTGGAAGTGGAGAAGCTGAGCTTGAAGTACCATTTGCGATGCTCAGACACCTTTGGTACGGTGTGCCTGGGTAGGGCGAGCGTATCTACTGTCTCTGATATTGGCATTGTGATGCATTGGTCAGGGGCGTGGCTGGCTTGCTGGTGAGGGTGTCTTTTTCTTGGTGTGGCAGGCTGGCCTGCCATCCTGAGTCCACCATATCTTCTACTTCCTGAGCCAGCTGTAGAAATGCCAGCAGGCCCCGAGCAGATGCTTCTCTGCGGGACTCAGTGCTGCCCGTGAAGTGGCTGGTGAGCTCTCCTGTGCCCCGTCAGCTTCGTCATGTGCCCTACACACTAGGGCTCTGTCCTGGTGCATCCGTAGAGGAAGGGCCAGGATGGTGGGTGGCAGTGCCGAGACAGGGAAGGTGGCATGTGAGAAACCACCCCAGGTGGGGTTCCCATCCCTCTCTCAGTACTGCTGCTCCTGCTGTGTTAGATCACTGCTCGAGGAGCAGATCCCTTAGCGGGAGGGTGCAATGGCGCGTCTGTGGAGAAAGCTTCCTCTTTCTGCCGGAGAGCGGGTTTCTGGATATCACAAGGTACACGGCACGGCTCCAGATTTCTAACTGCTAGAGAAGTCAAAGGGAAGAAAAGACCACTGGCCGCCAGAGTATGTGGAACTGGGTTCAGTAAATGAGCTCTGTAGCCGCATGGGGAATGGGGATCCTTGCAGCTGCCTCTGGGCTGGGCTGAGTTCCGTGCCCTCAGGCTCAGGGGACCCTGGACACTGAATCAGTTCAGCTGGTTGCATGTGGATTAGTGAAGGGGCCTTGCGTCCTCACACTCTGAAGGTCTTGTGGACCTGCCAGCACTTTAGTTCCCTTCAGCGGCTGGCTTGGGACAGCCACACCACCATGCCATGTGATGGTGTCCTGCGGTGTCCAGGACCTGGGGGGTCCAGTGCCACTCTTCCAGATGGCAGGCACCCCAGTGAGTGGGGCTGGCCCTCCAGGCGCTCGCCAGGGTGGGGGGGCCTTGCAGGGCAGGTTTGTCTGTGGGGCCTACCTGCTGATGTGTCCCGTGGAGGAAGAGGTTTCTGGGGACTGAGATCAGTGCCTGACCTGGGACAAGGATGGCACTTCAGGCCTTCTGGATGTCACCGGCTGATCCAGGCACCTAAATTGTTCATGAAATCACAGGGCATAATTTCAGATAGGCTCCTCCTCCCAGATCCGCCCACACCTCTCTGCTTCAGTCAGCCCAGGGACATGCGTGGAGCAGTAACTGACAATCAGCTGGAGAAGAGGTGGTTTAGGAGCGGGCCATCCCTCTGTGGAGCTGACGTTTCCAGTGACTCTTTCCTTCCCACCAGGGTTTCCCCTGTGTTTGTCTTTCATGCTCTTCTGCTCCTCTCTTATGGTTAGTCGTATTTCTGCACTTGGATCTTGCAGGGTCTGTCAGGGTTGAGGGGTTTGCAAAAGCCCAGGCCCACACCTCCCGTGTCCTCACGGTTGTGTCTGGATTCAGGATTTCCCTGTTTGTACAGCAGGGTGTAAGAAACACGAGCTTCATAAGCAAATCAGTCTGTACCAGACCTCAGGGGCCTTCAGTCAGATGCATGAGAGCAGGCCTCACTGGGGTGCTGCCCCCGACGGGCTTTGTGCCCCTGAGAACTGGCTCCCTGGGAGTGGTGGGCCTGTGTCCTTACTTCTGAAATGGTGTCACTCAAAGCCAACGTTGGCCAGCAGCATGAGAAAGATCCCAGCTGCGGTCTCAGAGGGCAGCGGCAGCAGTGCCATGCTCTGGTCTCCTTAGGAGAAGGTCCTCAGTTTCACAGAGCAACAGAATCCCCAGGGGCTGGTCAGCAGACTGCTGGGCACTCCTCCTGGTTGGCACCGGGGTGGGCTGGAGTGAGGTCTGAGATGTGCATTCTCTTGGTGAGTCAATGCTGCTGGCCCAGAGGCCGG
This sequence comes from Marmota marmota marmota, assembly GCF_001458135.2. Lineage (NCBI taxonomy): Eukaryota > Metazoa > Chordata > Mammalia > Rodentia > Sciuridae > Marmota > Marmota marmota. The sequence goes on from NW_025999991.1 coordinate 9,467,661, forward strand.
GTTTTGGGAACCACTAGCTGGTGGCTGGTCAGGAGGTGAGGCTGGAGCCCAGGGTCCGTGGTATTTGCCATATGGCCTCCACCTGCACTCTCAGAGTCAAGAACTTTCCAGGTTGAGAGATGGGCCTTCACAGGTCTCAACTTCTATGGTTCTGTGGGAAAAGGAAATTGCATGGGATTTAAACCACTCTTTTTTCTTATTGTTTACATTGATTGGATTCACAGTATCTGTTCAAATACCACGTCACGCCTGCCACAGAACTGGGGTGTCCAAGAGCAGGAGGGATTGGATGGCCTGCTCTGGAGGTTTCAGAGCTGGTGGCAGAAAGGAAAGGGCACCTATGCATTCACTCTGCCCCACCATACCAAGGTCAAAATGGCTGCGGGATGGAGTTTTGAACGGGATGTTTAGTGTTTTAACTTCATGTTTAAGTTAAATATGTGCATGTTTTTCTATGTGGCTGTTAGTTTTTGCTGACGTTATTCTCTACAAGAGATAAATGTAATATTCTTTATCATTAAAACTTTTGCTTAAACATTCCCTGATAACATGAGTAGTGTGAGCAAGGAAAACAATCTATGTGTGTTGTATCTTGATTTCACTGACCTGTGACTGCTCACACGCTGCTCTACAGATCACACTGGACCTGGTCTCCTGACGGTGGGCGCTGCGGCTCTCACCCTCTAGGGAGCTGGGTGCAGACTCATCTCATCACTGTTAGCTGCAGAATGATTGCCGCAGGCTTCAAAGCCAGAACCCAAAACTAAGAGTTCAACTTCATCCATTTACCACCACAGAGTCACTCTGAATCACCCTACCTCCGTGTGCTGCATGAAATCTGGCTGGACTTTGTGATGTGAACCCATTTTCTTTAATTGAAATAAAATTTGTTCTTCAAAGTGTTTAGTTTAAGAGTGTGCTTCCCCTCATTTCATAAGGCATTTCCCTGAATACGGGAGCCCAATCTGCCGTTGTGAATGAAGTTAGCTTCATTATTACTGGATGCCCGTATGGAAGACAGGACAAATCCTGTTGGTGGAAAATTGACACTTATATCTGTAAATGTTTTCTTCTTTCCCTTCTCACTCTCCTCTTCTCTTCCCCTTTATCTATTTTTTAAAAATAATGAATTCTCTTATTTTTGTAAAAAGAATACAAAATTTACTACAAGAAATTATAAAGAAGGTAGCATTTGCCACAATTCCACCCCAGAGGTGGCCTCCTTGCCACCGTCTGAGCATCCCGTGGATGCCTCCAGGGTCAGGCGCAGCAGCAGGACCGGCTGGGCAGGAACGGCAGCTGGTTATACTGTGCAAATCCTTTAAAAAATCAGTGACTTCCATTTCACTTAAATCCCCCACCAAATGAAGTGAAGTTGGATCAGTCGCTGGACTTTGAATAGCTGATAGCTGTAAGTTTAAACAAAGGTCATCAAAATTCTGGGGAACTGGAGTCCTGGCGTGTTTCCACAGAGGCAGTGAGCCGCGGCAGGGTTCGTTTCCTGCTCAGACATGAGCTACTCACTCCTTCCAGCCCCCAAGCCTGCCTTCATCTTATATTTAGATCTTTTATGAACTTTATTTACAAGTACAAATTGATAAATTGCTTACCAACAGGCTTTAAAAAAAAACAACTCTGATGTTCCACCTTTTGGACTTTTTAGACTGCATTTCAATACAGTTGTGATCACTCTCTGGACACCATGCTGAATCCCGCTTCTTGATTCACTCAGGTGTCGGGATGAGAAGCCCTTGTGAGTGTTTCTTTTTAATTGACAATAATTGTAAATAATTATGGGCACAATGTGGTGTTTTGATACATGAATTCGTTGTGTAGTGAGCAAATAGGGTACTGAGCATATCAGCACCTCAAAAAATTTGTCGTTTATTTGTGATGAGAACATTAAAAAATCCTCTCTTTTAGTGTTGGGAGAACACAGAGTATATTCATTATCTAGAGTCACCCTACGGTGCAGTCAGATAGAGAACTTCTTGCTCCTGTCTCGCTGTTACTTGGCAGTTACTGATCAACCTGTCCTTGTCCTTTCCTGCCCACTCCACATGGCCTCTGGTACCCACTGCTCACTCTCAACGTCTCAATATGAACTCCTTCCGATTCCACATGTAAGCAGGATCATGCAGTTTTGTCCGTCTGCCTCATGTTGACATAACGCCCTCTAGGGTCATGCAGGTGAACTGAACCACGTTCCCTGGGGTACATGTACCTCACTTTCTGTACCCACTCACCTGTTGATGGACTCTCAGGCTGATTCCATCTCTTGGCCATTGTGAACAGTGCTGCATTAAGCAAGGAGTGCAGATTTTTTCTGGCATACATACATTGGATGTATGCCTAGTAGTGCCACTGCTAGATCATAGGGTCGTTTTATTTCATTTTTTTTGGTGGGGGAACATCCATTATGGTCGCATAAAAGCAAAGGGGATATCAGTGATCACTTAGCCTGATGATTTCTAACCTTTTAGAGAATAGGAATTCTTTATTATACATAAATAATTCTTGGACTTTTGTATAAAACTAAATGTACTTTTCCTATATGTGGCTAGAGAAAATACAGTGTGAAAAATATAACTGCACATCAATATTTCTCACGAACTTAGGGATGCAAGGCTGGTTCAATATACGGAAATCAATAAATGTTATTCACCACATCAATAGACTTAAAAATAAGAACCATATGATCATCTTGATAGATGCGGAAAAAGCATTCGACAAAGTACAGCATCCCTTTATGTTCAAAACTCTAGAAAAACTAGGGATAACAGGAACATACCTCAATATTGTAGAAGCAATCTATGCTAAGCCTCAGGCTAGCATCATTCTGAATGGAGAAAAACTGAAGGCATTCCCTCTAAAATCTGGAACAAGACAGGGATGACCTCTCTCTCCACTTCTGTTCAACATAGTTCTCGAAACACTGGCCAGAGCAATTAGACAGACGAAAGAAATTAAAGGCATAAAAATAGGAAAAGAAGAACTTAAATTATCACTATTTGCAGATGATATGATTCTATACCTAGCAGACCCAAAAGGCTCTACAAAGAAACTATTAGAGCTAATAAATGAATTCAGCAAAGTGGCAGGATATAAAATCAACACGCATAAATCAAAGGCATTCCTGTATATCAGCGACAAATCCTCTGAAATGGAAATGACGACAACCACTCCATTCACAATATCTTAAAAAAAAAATAAAATACTTGGGAATCAACCTAACAAAAGAGGTGAAAGACTTATACAATGAAAACTACAGAACCCTAAAGAGAGAAATAGAAGAAGATCTTAGAAGATGGAAAAATATACCCTGTTCATGGATAGGCAGAACTAACATCATCAAAATGGCGATATTACCAAAAGTTCTCTATAGGTTTAATGCAATGCCAATCAAAATCCCAACGACATTTCTTGTAGAAATAGAGAAAGCAATCATGA
>NW_025999991.1:9471462-9503546 GCF_001458135.2 Marmota marmota marmota
CACAACAGACACTAGTATGGCAATATGTAAATCAATGGATGTGTAACTGATGTGATTCTGCAATCTGTGTATGGGGTGAATGTGGGAGTTCATAACCCACTTGAATCAAAGTGTGGAATATGATATGTCAAGAAATTTGTAATGTTTTGAACAACCAACAATAAAAATTAAAAAAAAAATATTTCTCACGAACTTAGATATGAAATTCCTCAGCAAAACACTGGTAAATCACATCCAGTAATGTTTGCTGGAAATTCAGCAAGAGTTTAGGTTTTAGGTACTTTTTCCACACAGAAAAGATGATTGTGAGACGTCTAGGTACGTCAACTTGCTTGGCTGCAGCGATCTCTTCACATTGTGTTTTATACCCTAAATGTACACCCTACCCCTATGACCAGGTAGGATTCGTTCCAGAAGGCAAGGCTGGATGGTATCCAGACATCAGTGAGTAGAATCCATCATAGCCTCAGGCTCCTAAGGGAAAAAATCCTACGGTCATAATGATACAGAAGAGCATCAGGCTAAACCCAAAGCCAAGTCCTGGTTACAAACTCTGCAAACTAAGGCCAGAGGAAACTCCTCTAGTTGATCAGCTGCATCAAACTTACTTGCAAAAGACTGAATGCTTTCCCCTGTGGCTGAGGAAAAGGCAAAGATGTAGCAGAGGAGACTGTCTCAGCAGCACACTATGGAGGTTCCGACCACTGCAATAAGGCAAGAAAAAGTAAAGGGCTCGCAGCCAGGAGGGAAGGGTCAGACTACTGTAGTGACAGGCGGCCTCCACAGGAGTTCCGCCAAGTCCTTAAGAGGCCTGAACCAGTAAGTGATGTCAGCAGGTCGCGGCATAACAGACCAACACATGAAACACAAAGTGAGAACTGCTACAGGAACCGGGTCATTTGAGTGATTTGTATTTTATCAATCACAGGGTGACTTCCAGGCACTCAAAGTCGAGAGGCTTGTGTGTGTTTTATTCAGTCTTCGGACAAAGCTGTTTCAAACTGACCTGATTATTGACGAAACGTCAGAGCTCCCACCTCCAGTTTTGGGACTTGTTTGTTCCCTGCCTCAAATTATGAGACCCTAAATAAGGGGCTTGGCCATGGGATGTCAGAGCTGAGCCCCCAGGTCTGTCCAGTGTGGTGTCTCTATTGCAATCATTAATAAGAGATATTGAGATGAAATCTAGTTTTAGTACAATAAAGATTTTTAATATCATTGTTCTCTGACACAATTAAATGTGTTCAATTCTTTAATGCTGTGGAAGTTGCTTAGTACCGAAATTTCCTTCCCACTTTCCATCATATTTAGTATTTTATTTAGTGAGATGAAACACCATATTTTTCTGGCACAATGCACAAATTTGATGTTTTCTCTATACTTTCATGAGAAAGAGTGGTCATCCTCAGTGAAGATAATTAAGAAAATAAACTAAAAAAATTATTGCAATTATGTTTGGAATAAAAAACAGTCATTTATGTGTCTTTTAAGTGAAAACTATTTATTTAAAAGATTAATAGGTAGTGGTTAAGAGACAAATAATGTCTTTAATAAGACATTGAAAAATGTGTTTCCAAGCCAGGCATGGTGGCGCATGCCCCTAATCCCAGTGGCTTGGGAGGCTGAGGCAGGAAGATAGAAAGTTGGAAGCCAGCCTCAGCAACTTAGGGAGACTCTGGCTCAAAAAAAAAATTAAAAGGATTAGGAATCTGGCTCAGCAACCCTGGGTTCAATCTCTGGTACCAATAAATAAACAAACAAACAAACAAATAAATAAATAAATAAATGTGCTTCCAATACTATTTTCCCTAGATATAGGTAATGTTTAAGGCACAGAAAAATGTCATTTAATATTTAAAAAAAAATCCAGCCTGAGTGCTGTCCTGTGAATGGGCCTAGAGGGGTAACATCAAAGGAGCCCCCGGTCCACCCACAAGGCTGTGCTGCAGCATGGTTGTCTTCTCGCTCCCTCCTGGCAGTCCCTCTGGCCACCCTGGCTCCGGTCAGTGCGTCCCTTGCTGGCAGGATGGCCCATGCCAGCTGGGTCTTCTGAGGCTTCCCTGGGGTCTCCCAGGTCCGGGTCATCCCGGCTTCACACCACTCCCCACTCTCTTCTCACGGTTGCCAGTCGGGAGACTTGAAGACCCAGGAAGACGACATTCGGTTCCCACCCAGGGGTCATGATGACAGGGATTCCCCAGGCATTGAGGGGATTGGGCTCTCCGAAGGGATGAGCTTGGACACCCTCTGTTCCTGGTGCACCCTTCCCTGCAGGGGATGGGCAGCTCATGCCCATGAAGACAACCCCCACTCTAAGATCCAGGCTTTTGCAGGCCAGCTCAGAGATGCTGTCTTCAGAAAATCATGTGGCAGTGCTCAGAGCTACTCTGAGAGAATGCAGTTGCTGTCCAAGGTCCTCAGAAACTAAATTGCTACACTTGAAGCTGCTCATTGTCTTTTAAACTATGAAGTATAATGTGCTTTGACCATTTGCAGAGACAGAAATGAAGGCATTAATACCCATAAATGCACTTCACCCTCTGAAGTCTGACCTAACAGGAGGTGCCCTGCACCCTCTCATCAGGTAACCTTTCTAATGCACAGCTCTGAAGAAGTAAGGATTGGGTGAGAATGAATGAAATGCCAGGAATTCATTCTGCATAGGCAATTGCTCGGTAGGTATAGAATGTACATAGGCTTATATTCATATAAAACTTAAGATACATTATTTTAATAATTGCTGAACTAAAGAATAAGCCAATGTGACGTATATTACTATAATTTGTCTCTTATAAAGTATTTCATGAACATGACTTTATGAAGATTACACTATCTTAATGAATCATAATTTGTGGTCCAAAGATAGACGTTCCTTGAATTGAATCCTATTTCTCACTTAGTCAACCAACTAACATTTTCTTGAACAACAACTCACCATGTGAAGCACTGGATGCAAAGGAATGTGAACCTGATCCTTGTCCTCAAGGAACAAGCAGTTTTAAGGAAGAAGTAAAATGAGACAAGTTCACAAAAATAACAAAGGTCTTGTAAGAATTAAGAGAGAGAAACCCTACTGAGCAGCAAAGTACCAAAGAACTCCCTGGGAGCTCCCGTGTTAAACCCTGAAGACCCCCAGTGTCGCCTTCCTGTTCCCTTTGACACTGCCGCTCTGGTCTCCGCCACTGTGATGCAGCTACCCAGTGCCAGGGTCGTGGCGTCTGACTCTTGGAAAGGGGTGAATCTTCCTTCCACCTCATGGGAAAAGGCCATTGGTATCCAGTGTTGGCAAAGTCACAGAGGAAGACCGGGAGGAGGGTAGCCCACTGCCGCGGCTGACGGCGTCTCTCCTGTGCGTCCTTGAACACCCCCCACAGCCACGCACCACTCCATTAACGCACAGTGTAAAGACTTGGCAAACTTGTTACGTTGCCTGCACTTGGGTCGCTGTGGGAGTGGAAATCCAGGCTGCAGCGTGGGGTGCCCAACTCACAAGGTGGGAGGGGCCCGGGAATCCGGGTTTTTCATCCCTACAAGGTGGTCCATGGCCGATCTTCTGAGAACCGCTGTCAGAGGGACCTCTGGCCTTCCAGTTGGGTCAGCACATCATAAGCACCTGGCTCTTCGTTCCGGACGTCTCTTCTCCTTTGAAGACGGTGCTCTGCACATTCGGCTTTCCTGAGGCGGGGACGATGCAGGAGTTGAAGGTTAGACAGTGGGTAAGTCACCCCCAGGAGCCCCAGTGGAAATGCAGAACCTCGCTGCCATCAGAGCAATAGCAAAGCTGGCAAGACCCATCCAAACCATTTTTTTTTTCCTTTGTAACTGTGAAATTAACCAGATTTCCAGCAGTTTAGGGAACCTAGGTCAAGAAAAGCAGCCGAGGCTGGGGTGAGGCTTCTGACCACCTGGCCCCACTCTCCGCTCCCTAACCTGGTGGCCTCTCTGGGCTCCACAGCGGTCGGGTGTGGGGGGGGGCCGCCCTGTTGGGTCCCTGGGAGACTCACCTCTGCCTGTTTCCTTTTGGCCTCAGCCAGTCCTAACTGCTTCTCCCCAGGGTGTGGTCACGTGTTTCAGTGTCCTCGCTGCCTGAGACAAGGGTGAGAGTCAGACAGCTGCAGGACCACCCAGGACGCCCTGAGGAAGGCTGGGGAAGGAGCAGCTGCTGGGGTTGGTGTGGCTGGTCCTTCAGCCATGTGTTGGGATCTGGGTCTCCAGGTGGCAGCGTCAAGAGGGGAGCCCCCTGCAAGTGACGGGGCCAGTGGAGGCACCACCAGGGGAGGGATTAAGCAGCTCTGTGGGATCCAGGTCGGCTCTGAGGGTGAGTTTTCACAAAACAGGGAGCCTGGCCCTCCCTGCCCTTGGGCTTCCTAACTCGCCTGTGATTGCTGTCACATGCAGTCCCCATCTGTTTGTCAGGATGTGATGGGTGGGAGGAACCCCCCACCCCCCAAGCAGGTGCCATGCCGCTTGGACTTTCAGCCTCCACAGCTGTGAGCTAAATAAAACCTCTTTTATTTATAAGTTACCCAGCCTCTGGCATTCGGTTGTAAGAATGAAAAATACTACAGATGTCCATAGGGATTTTGAAAAGCTCTGGCATCCCTGGGAATCTAGAAGGCCGTATGCGTGTGTAGGGCTGTGTGTACGCACAGGGCTTTGTACATCCTCAGAAAAAATCCTGAGAAAGTCCTGCGCTCTCACTTGTCCCGACCTTGAGGCTCAGAACACAGAGGCCAGGAAGGCTGAGGCAGGGCTTAACTGACCTGGCTGCCTGTTGAAGGTGTGACCTTCTGTGACATTCACACAGAGCTTTGGGACAACACTGAAGATTTATTGGTCCCAGGTGTCTAAGGAAATCTCAGTCAAATCTGTAGCCAACCACTCGCTGGATCAAATGGAGACTTCTCTGGTGACACCTGTCACAGATACGGGCTTTGCAGGACTAAGAGAAATCCAGCACAAAGCTACAGCCCAAGCAATGCGCATCACGACCCTGGGAGGGAGGTTGGGGTCCAGGGTCGCCACATCGTGTTATTTGAAATGTCCAATTTTCAGGAGGAAAACGTGAGACAAAAGAGGAAACAGTAGTGTATGATCCCCACACGGGAAATAACCCGGGGACTGTCCCCGGGGAAGGCCACGTGCGGCTGACCAGACCACGGTGGTGCTGGGGTTGGAGGCAGAGGCTTGCTGTGCTGCCCAGGTGGCCGGCGCTCCTGGCTCCAGCCACCCTCCATGGGCCCGTGGGCAGCTGGGCAGCGCACAGGTGTGCTCCTGTGTGGGCACGCAGAGGCTCTGACCCAGCCACGGTGAAGGTGTTCACGGGGCTGAGGGAAGCCAAGCGGCCAGCCTAGAGGGGTGTGTGACGGGTGGGTCACAGGAGGATGCTGTGAAGGGTCGACGTGACCACAATGAACGCATGGCACCCAGGTTGGCAAGCCCGGGCATGAAGCTGGCGGTCCCACCGGGTGGCTTGACAGCAGATGTGAGCATGGAGGAAAGAATCAGCCAGCTTGGGAGGGGTCAGCTGAGGGAGGGAAGAAAGAGGAGCGCAGCGCATGGGCAGCCCTCCACGGTCCCCGGTCCCCGAGGCAGCCTCACGGTCTGTGCGGAGCTGGAGGGACTGGCGGGAAAGTCACGCACGAGGAGGAAGAGCATCTCTCTCCATTAGGATTGCCTGCTGGTTCTCCCGTCCCGCTCCTCACGTCACCAGCCAGTGCCCAGCAAGAGCGCTGCTCTCCACGTGCCTCCGTGGTCCCGGAGGGCTGGCCTGATGTTGATTTAGAAAGGACAGCTGTGTGCTAGGACGCACGGCCTTTGCCTGCATTAGACCTGAGCAAACAGCCCAGGACCCTCGGGAAGGCACCTCTGCCCTTGGATGGTCACCCACCACATAGCACCGATGTTCTGCGGAGGAGATCTTCCTGCCTGAAAAGATCTTTAAATCTGCAATTTCCTCCTGCAAGGAAGGACCGGGGAAATTTGCTTCTTGGTTGAGTTGAGTTTCTTCTGAATATTGCTTCAGCTGATATTTTTAGATGTTTCGAAAAGGATGATTTCAAAATAAGTCAGAATCCTGTGTGTTCGGGTCATAAAAATATTTTAATTTGCTAAGCAAACAATTAATACCTTTCCTGTCTCGGCTTCACCACAACATGGACATGTCTCCTATTTCACAGCCACAGCTCTCTGAAGAGTCAGACTCAGGCCGACTGCCATCCACCCTAACTCAGGAGACGCGAGGCATGCTCAATGCTGGTTCAGTTGCTCTTGTTGCAAGACGCGGAGACACCACACTGCAAAATGCAAGGACAAACCTCCTTCAGGATCGCTGTGAGGTCACAGGAGCTAACGGATGTCCCAGAGTGCTGTCAGGTGTTAAGTGCTGTTTGAATGTCACTGCCATCATCGTGGTCATCGACATCGTCACCTTAGTCCTTAGTGATGCTCCCATACCTTGGCAGTACAGGCAGACAGGTAGAGGGCCCTTCCAGGGGTGTGCTCCTGCCCACTTCTCCAGGTCCTCCACAGGGTGGGGCCACACTCGGGAGTGGCCTGCAGGGTGCCTGGCTGTGGATGATTTCCTGTTTTGTGCACACATGGGGTGTAAGGCCTTGGTCACAATCATACACAGAAGTTATAAAATGCCATAGACCTTTGTTAAATCACGGGAGTAACTTTACTGGTTTATCAGTTATTTTCCTTTCACAAGAAGCCACTGATTCCTGAGTTCACAGGAGTGAATGACACAGGAGGTACAGAGGTGAGAGGAAGTCCCTGGGCACGGGTGACTTCCAGCCAAGGGTGCCCTAGGTGAAATGCTCTTGTTTGGAAAGGGTAACTCTCTCCCCCATGGTGCTGGCTCAGCTGCTGGCTCTCAGCGCCACCCCCTCACTGAGCACCCCGAGCTCACGACCCTGCACACTGTGGGGTCTTGCTTGGATGACATTTCCCATTGCCGAGGCTCTGCCTTTGTTTCTATTATTGTCAGAAAATCCATACATTTTCATTGACCTGTCAGGACCTCCATGGGCCCTCGTAGCTCCAGGAGCTTAAAGATAGGTCAATGACTCCATCCCAAACCCATAGCTCCACGCAGCTCACTTTGACCTACAAGCCACCAACTCGGTGTTGGCTGCTGTGAGGTGACATTGTAGGTTTCTGGGCCATCGATCACTCCTTCCCTGTACTTCTCTCTGCAGCCCTCCTGCCGTGGAGGTGAAGGCTCGCGCAGCAGGGGCCGCTCCCCTTTCAGGCCTCTGGCAGGGCGGACCCCCGTCCAAAGCTGCCCCACTTGGCTCTGCGTGGGCTGGGGGTGAGTGGCAGTTCATTGGTGGGCTCTAATCCTTGACTTGGCCATTGTGCCCTGCACCATCCCTGGCTCCCCAGGGCTCCCGGGCTCTGAGCTCCAGCAGAGGAGCCAGGGCTTTGGTCCCACCCCCAGGCTTGCCCTTGCCCTCGCTCCTCCCTCACCTCTCAGAGCTAGGTTTCCTCACAGCACACATGGGCTATGAATTCCTCTATCATGGGGCTGCGGAGGGAGCCAGCAGCAGCTGTGACCAGAGTATTCATCTCCAGGTGATCCCCGAGGGACAAAAGAGTGCATTGTGGACAGTTGTGCATCTTCTGTTTCCAACATCCTGATAAAGCTCACCTCCATGTCTGTCTGCCTTCAGGGAACCTGGTGCAAGACAGCGGTGCGGGCTGCTGCATCCTGGGCATCTCTGTTCAGGCTCTGTGCTGTGCAGCTGGACAGTGGGAATGTGGAGCCTTCACGCAGCCCCATCCCTGGAGTCCCTCAGAACAAAACTAGTTTATGAAAAGCTCTTTAAAAAGGAATGTTGGACTTAGCCCTTCGATTCATGCCATGGCATATGCCTGCTGACCGAGGGCATGGATGGACAGACTCGGTCACATTGACCTGCAGTAGATCTGCCATGAGCGCCGACATTGGGGGCCAGCTACTGAGCGGCTGTGACGTGCACCTTGGTTACTCCTCTCAAGAGACCCTTTAGGACTAAATGGGATCACACACACACAGCACTTGCCCTGGTGGTCCTGGTGACAGGCATGTGGCGGTCACACAATCATTCCTCCCATACTCTTTGGGAAGTGCTGAGAGCTGTCTACACTCAGCCACGCTGCACCCTCAGCAGAGTGTCCTAGAAGAGCCAGGCCTCGCCCAACCCCCGCCACACGCTCAGTCCTGCAGAGGAGGCAGGTGTGGGACAAGCTCACACACAGGGCTGTGGGTGCACACCCGGCTGGTGAAGAAAAGGAGCTCTTCTGTGGAGGGCGTGAAGAGGGAGCAGTCTCTGAGGCGCTTGCCCTCGGGCCGACGTCCAGAGAGGACGTGGCCAGCCCTGGGCAGAGTGCAGGCTGTGCTTTTTGCAGACCTAGCGGCACCCAAGAAGCGCGTGCAGTCGAGGCACCACGGGGGCATTTGGGGTGTGATGGTCAGAGGGAAAGTGACAGAAATGAAGGGGGAGGCCGAGGCCCAGCTGCCCTGGCCTCACAGACCAGGCTAAAATCTGGCCCTGTGTCAAGACTCTCGTGGTCGTGAGTGAGGGGGTGCTGAGAGCCACAGCCGAGTCGGAATGACGCATGGCATTTTTTCCAGAACGGAGTGGTTGAGAGGTGACGCCAGCGAGCCCTTGAGATGATGATGGTTATGTTAAGCTGTGTATATTAGACCCCTGCTGTCCGCCTCGGCCTGCTACTTTGGAGTTCTCACGGGGATTCCCGGAGAGTTCCCGTTGGTTGGGGAAGAGCCGGAGGAGGGATTTCCGGTTGGTGTGTGGTGTGTGTGTGTGTGTGGGGGGGGGGAGGCGGAGTGCGTGGCGTTCGCGGGAGTGCGGAGAATAAAGGAGTTCCTGTTTTGAACCTACAAGGCTGTGTGGTGGCTCGGTTATTTTGTGCCCAGCCAGACTGCGGCAAGGCGGGAAATGACCAGTGAGCAGCTGTGGCAGCCCTGGCAGGAGACGTGGAGTGGGGCTGGTGTGGCCCTGTGTGGCAGGCCCCCAGGGGGCAGGTCCAAGGGCTCCAATAGGACCGAATGTGGTCATTCCTCAGTGACTGCTATTTTGTGGTTTGCTGGATGGCTGTTAATTTGCACGCAATTTTGGTGAAAAACTGACTTTTAAAAATGTATTAATTCTAATCAGTTATACATGACAGCAGAAAGCTCTTCAATCCATTCACAAATGGAGCAGAATTTTTCACTTCTCTGGTTGTGCAAGAAGTAGTCACACCATTCATGCGATCATCCATGTACCTAGGGTAATGTCCGACTCATGCCACCATCTTTCCTGCTCCTTCCCTCCCTCCCTCCCTCCTCTTTGCACCATCCAAAGTTCCTCCACTCATCCTATGCCCCCCACATATGGATTAACATCCACTTATCAGAGAAGACATTTAGCCCTTGTTTTTTGGGGCTTGGCTAACTTCACTTAGCATGATATTCTCCCAACACCATCCATTTACCTGTAAATGCCATGATTTTATTCTCTTTTACTTCTGAGTAATATTCCATTATGTATATATACCACAGGTTTTTTTTTTTATCCATTCAACTATTGAAGGTCATCTAGGTTGGTTCCACAGTTTAGTTATTGTGATTTGTGCTGCTATGAACATTGAACTGGCTGTGTCCCTGTAGTATGCTGTTTTAAAGTCCTTTGGAGGAGTGGGATACTGGGTCAAAAGGTGGTTCCATTCCAAGTTTTCTAAGGAATTTCTATACTGCTTTCCAAAGTGGTTGAACCAATGTGCAGTCCCACCAGCGTTGTATGAGTCTGCCTTTTCCACCACATCCACATCAACACTTATTGTTGCTTGTGGTTTTGATAGCTGCCATTCTGACTGGGGCAAGATGAAACCCTAGAGTAGTTTTGATTTGCATTTCTCTAGTTACTAGAGATGTTGAACATTTTTTCATATATTCATCGATCAACTGTGTATCTTCTTCTGAGAAGTGTCCGTTTAGTTCCTTAGCCTATTTATTGATTGGGTTGTTTGTTTTTTTGTTGTTATAAAAACTGACTTTTTTACAGGAGAATTTATTACAGTTTTCCTTTAGGTTATTTTGTCTTAGTACAATGCTTCAAAAGGCCTTTCCTTAGCAAAGCTTAATTAGAATTCACTTGCACTCTGTTCCATTGTTAGTTTCTTCTATTTAAAATTTTAGTATTCTTGAATGCCTTTTGTTTAATAAGACGATACAATAATGTAACTTAAAATTTTTTAATATTACCGTGGTAACATTATTATTGAACAATGTACATTGATGGTTTGTAATGAAACATTCATTTGTTAAAATATCTCAATTCTGTGCAATTTAGAGGGCTGTTTAAATGAATGACCATATTCTGCCACCCATGATGAGGTCGCACTATCTGGAGAACGACACTTCGGCTGACAGTTTTAAATGAAGAAAGAACACAGTCGGGTGCACAACACACCCAGGGACGGTTCCCCTCGACAGCCGCCTGCAGTCCCAGCTGCCCGAACTTTCCCTGCTTAGGACTTAGTTCCACTGGGTCGCAGCCTGGCCTGTAGCAAGCATCTGCATTGTAGTTGACTGTAGGCATTCGTTCCACTTCACCAACTCTCCAAACACTCAGTCACCTGTCGTTTCCTGAGTCAGCCTCCTGTAGTTAGGAGAAGAGGGTCATTAGGGAGCATGACACACCGTGGGAGCTTGGTGAGTTGGAGCGTTGACATATGGAATATTCCAGTCCTACATGCACCTTGTAAATTGGCTATCGCTGTTCCTGCTGTCACGTGCACAGGGCAGGTGAAGTCGTGGCTGTAAACACCCCATTTTTGGCAAACATGGAAAACAGCCTTGTGGGGAGCTCCAAGCCCTTCACTGGGCACCTTTCCCAGCACGGCATCTGTGTGTCTGTCCGACAGTTTTTCTAGACATGGTGTCTGACAGATGCACTGATACAGGCTGGGCAGCTGGAGGAGAGTGGGGCACCAGGACTGTGCCCTCAGGAGGCCTACCGGCAGGTCCAGCCTGGAAAAGGACCGCATGTCCCACAGGACGCGGGCTGTGGGGCCAGCCTGTGGGGCAACTGCAGGCCCTCAGAACTGACGGAGACCAGGTTGTTGCTCCTCCTGTGGTTTCTCATGGGATTTGGATTAAATTTCAATATGCCAAGTGGAGCTTTCGGAAAGATTTATTCTATATTCTCAAATTATTGCTATTTCTCATTTGCAACTTTCGCTCTTTAGTGCTAACTGGGGGAAAGGGTTTGAAACTTTAAAGCTCTGTAAGGCTCACTCAATACCATATAAAATCCTAACACAGGGGACTGGGGTTGTGGCTCCCTGAGAGCACTTGCCTAGCACATGTGAGTCACGGGGTTCAATCCTCAGCACCAATAAAAATAAATAAAATAAAGATATTGTGCCCATCTACAACCAAAAAAAAAATAAAAAATTAAAAAGAAACCCTAACACGGATTCACTGATGCAACACAGGGAAGGGGTGGTAGCTACATTTCTGCTACCACAGGGAAAGCTGCTGGGCATTCTGACTTTGATATCACAAAGCGGGCTGCATGAAAACAATCACCCAGAGCCAGGCCTGGGGATAGGGGAGCAGCACCACCCCTGTCCCCTGCAGCCCCCAGCAGGAGCTGGTGCCCAGAGCAAGAGGACAGGTTTTCTGATTTCCTTTAGATGACTCCCACCATATCCACACAACGCTGCTTCGATAAGCCCCAAGCTGCCAGCAAAACCTTTCAAACAAAAGCTGCTCTCCTGGAAAGCAGACGCCTCCCTCCCGGGCAGCTCTGCAGGGAACAGAGGGAAGTGGCTGAGAACCTGCAGTCGTCCCACAGGCTGTCCCCACAGCACATCCTGTGGGACTGTCCCTAATGTTACCGTGGATGCTGCTCAGAACAGGTATGAGGTTCATGTCACCAGATGAAATGGCGGAGGGAACGTGGGGTGATCCGGATAGGCTGTCCCCGCAGACCTCAGAGGATGCACAATTAAAGCTTGTTTAGAAGAGGTGACCAGGACCACAGAGGCTAGGAACCCCGATGGTCACACACAGGCTCACGGGGCCTGAGGGGGCGGGGCTCTCCAGAGATAGCTCACCAGAGTCACTGACCTGAGGAAAGATCCTCTCCACACTGAGATTCCTCCCTCAGGGACTCCTGCACTGTGACAGCGCTGGCTTCTCTAATGTCACCAGAACCCAGCAGAATTAGAATGCGTTACATCCTTCTCAGCTTGCTATGCCTTGCTTTTCAATTATTTAGTTGTTGAATAAATTACGTGTCTGTAATTATCTGCAGTATAATGTGTTGCCTTAAGTTGGTAAATCAGACAATGTACCAAGTGGGATTGTGGTTTGGTAGTCAATTCTGAATACATCTTTTTCCCTCATTTTACCTACAAAAACATTATTATCTCACAGGAAAAGTTAGACACTTTGAAATGCTACTAATAAAAGCTAATAAAAATGCTGTTGTCCCAGACCAGGAGAGATCTTTACCACCTCGAACGCCAGGCTGGTGAAGAAAAGGAGCTCTTCTGTGGAGGGCGTGAAGAGGGAGCAGTCTCTGAGGCGCTTGCCCTCGGGCCGACGTCCAGAGAGGACGTGGCCAGCCCTGGGCAGAGTGCANAAAGATCTTTTCAGGCAGGAAGATCTCCTCCGCAGAACATCGGTGCTATGTGGTGGGTGACCATCCAAGGGCAGAGGTGCCTTCCCGAGGGTCCTGGGAGGAGGTGCTCTGGACACCAGCGGGGACCCAATCAGACAGACATTTCTGTACTTGTGCTCCTAAGCAGGGCTCCAGTAGAAAAGACAAAACAGAACCTGGACACAGGGGCCACCAAAGAACAATAGAGGAGAGAGTGGACAGGGGAGGATAAAGGGGGGAAGTCCAGAGACCATAAAAGAACAGGCCAAACTCCCCCATCGGATCCCGGCTCCAGGGCCCCTTCTCCTCAGAGAAGTCTGTCTCTGTCGCTTTGACAATAAACCTTGTGGCTCGCTTGCTGTCTCTGTGTCCTTCTTCAATTCTGTGCCAGTGGAGACAGCAAACCCAGCACCCTAGATGGTAACAGAAGTGCCGAGTGCTCTCCCTCCCGCCCTGCCCTGGTTTGTCTCAGGGAGTGGGGATGTGGGCTGCCGGGAAGGAGCCATCCCAGCCCGTGCCTGAGCTCCGCGGAGAGGTGAGTGCGCTCAGCCAGCAGGATCTCTCTCTCCACCCTGCGTCCTGCCAACAGGGCACCTATCAGAGACAGGAGCCCCGAAGAGCGAAACACCAGGTAGGATGGAAAGAGCAAGCTTGAGATTTTTCTCTAAATTTTAACAACTGGAATCCTTGGTAGAATAGGAGAAGCCTCAACCACAGAAGAAAGCTTGGGCCTCGGACACGTGGTGATCATCAGGGCCCCCGCGTCCCAGAGGCGAGGGGAGGCCCAGGTGTGAGGACTTCGGTACTGTGGGCATGCGACTCTGACGCAAGGCGTCATGGGCGAGAGGTGCCCACAGAGTGATGAAGAGCTGACCACTGAACTGTGAGCAGGGCCCAGGTGGAGGCAGAGTGTGGAGATCTGAGCGTCCCAGGAGAATCAGGAACAAACCCTGGGATTCAACAGGTTCCACGGACGTCAGGGGATTTCTGTAAAATGAAACCGAGTGAGGACCAACGGAGCATTTCTGCAAGGAGGTGAGAATCAGAGAAGGTACGAGACTCCCAGGTGGACAGGCCATGCAGCCCCCCCCCCCCCCCCCCCCCCCCCCCCCCCCCCCCCCCCCCCCCCCCCCNGCCCCCCCCCCCCCACCACCCTGTCCTCTGCCACACTCATTTCCAGGCCCTCAGAATGGCGCAGGCTCTGGGAAGCAGCTGCTGGGTGCTGCGGCCTGGAACCTTCCACAACCTTTCCACGGGCTCCATGCCCTACTCTTGCCCATTCCATGTCCCACTGATGCCTTTATGAGACGCACCCGGGCAGAACCCATCCCGCCAGACACTTCCCTCGGTGACAGGGAACCACCTCGTCCAGCATCGTGGGAGCATGACCAGAACTGTCATGTGCAGGAGACGAGAGGCTTTGTGAGCATCCTGTCACACAAGAACAGCCCATGACCACTGGGTGGTGAACAGCCTTAGCCATTTCTGATTCTTGTCAGGAGGAGGAGGCAGGCCCCTGAAGTCAGACAGGGCGTGGCCCCCCCGGTCCAGCTTCTCAGTGTTCACAGGTGGCCACAGCCACGTGCATGTGATAGCAAGTCAACAAAAAGTACCTCTTTTGTTGGTGTGTGCGTGAGTGTCTATTCACATGCTCATTGGAAACATGTATATCATAAACACATATTTTGAAGAGACTGGTTAAAAAGTATGCATCACTTTTAGTTTCTTTTGCTTTAATGTATATTTTCCAAATTAGTCAAGTTAATAAGCAGTAATTATATGAGCAGAAAAATGTCAGACCTGCTCCTTTTTAAAAACAGAAAGCAAATTCAGAAGCGTGATTCATGTTGCTGTGGGGTATTAGTTTATTATTTGTGAGTCTGTATCTGAGATGAACAAAAATGCTCAGCTCATGTCAGCTGGGAAGGAGAGAGAGAGAGAGAGAGAGAGAGAGAGAGAGAGAGAGACCGAGGGTGTAGTCCAAGGCCACCCTCCACTGACCTACTTCTTTAGCCACGCCCACCTGCCTGCAGCTCCTTCCCAGGTGTCCACTCAGGTCCACCTGCTGATGGGGTCAGAGCCCTCATGACCCAATCTCTGCACCTCTGAATGTTGCTGCACAGCCTAAAAATGAGCATAGGGAGGACACCCAGATCCAAACCACACAATCGCCAAAAAAAGAGAAAGCCAGCCCTTCCTTGAATGTGATGCACGTCACCACATTTATATTTGAGGCTTTTCTGATTTTACCTTTAATTCGTGGAATTATCAGAGAGAGAACGAAGGTTGTGTTGGGGATGGGGACCTCGGACCCACCTGGGCATCCTAGGTCACCTGAGCATCTGAGCTTGTAAGGATCATGTGGATTCCCAAACCTGTCCTCTTGGTGGACGGGGGACGTTCGGGTGTGATAAGGCCAGGTTGGCTTTAGGGCCATCCTTTGAAACCTAGTTTTCATTCCATTAATTAAAAAGCAGCCTCTTCTGAGGAGTCGTTCTCCTTCTGAACCTCGCAGGGTCCTCCTGCAGCAGCGTGCCTGGCTGGGATGTGGAAGGAGGGCTCCCGATAGGCAAGAGCCAAGTGCCATCTATCAAGTTCAAGGAGCAGGTCTTCCACAGCTGGAGTCTGGGGAGGGTTGGGGAGGGTCACCCGCCTCCCGGCACTTCCTGCTGGTCCTTCCTGGGGTAGCACCTGCCACCCTCCCAGCCCCCACCTCTGTGCGATGTCGCCTGGCCCCAGGGCAGCCATCTCTAAGGAGGACATGTTCAGGTTCCTTTCTGCTTTAACCGTGAAGGCCTTTGTGGTCTATTTACTAGGACAGAAATTAAATTCTGAGAATAGGGGTGCCCTGAATATTGCTTCGTTATGTTTTCATTTTTGACAAATGTACCTTAACTTTGATCTGATAACGTGTATTCATTATTTGGTGGCCCAAGAAGCCTGCCCTGGCCAAGGCAAGGAGCGGCATTCTGGCTTCTGAATTGCCCCCCTGTGGCACTCCACATTATTAGCTTCTTCTTTTTAATTTGCTAGCAGCCCCTGTTGAGTATCTATATCCTTCATTATACCCTTATTCATTTAACAGTGTCTTCCTTGTACCCGTAGGCATATCCCTACCTGATTACTACATGAGGAAAAACTAAATTAAAATGCAAATAAACTGTAGCCAAACCCCTTTGGTTGTGTTAGTTTGCATAATTGTGAGATTCTAATATACTTTATGATCCCTTTTTATATTTCACATGTTCCGAGTTACTTCATGTGGATATTGCTTTTCTGTGTTCAGTCTTCCTCAGTGCTCTGCAGCGTGTTGCTTATCAGCCCAATTTTGTGCTCATAAGACAATAACCCAGACGAAACTCAATTACCAGAGTGTTTGTAGGATGTCAGTTTGTCCCAGTAGAAGCTTCGAGTGTTTTAATTTTCTGTGCTTTTTCTGTTGTGCATTCTTGTGATCCTTTTCCCCCCAGTGTGGTGTGGGGGGCTCCTGGCTCCCTGGTCCCTCAGGACCTGGCAGCCTCAGCAGCTACTCACAGTTCTAAAACAGATAAGGAAGGAAAAGAGGACAAGAGTCCCGGCTCTTCCCCGGCCTCTTCCCCCTCCTCTGCATTCTCGCAGGGAAACTACCAAAATACGATCACTGCTGTGCGTGTCCCTGCAGGACTCGATTCTGCCTGAGATCAAGAGAAGGTGGAGATGGACGCGCTCATGCACAGCATTTAACTTAAAATAAGTCTGAATCTCCAAAGAACCAGGGCTGTGAGTTTCTGGAAGGAGGCAGGCTGATAGGCCCTTGGACCTGCCTCTCCCTGGCCCAGCCCACTCAGCCCCCAGGCAGAGCCGTCCTAAAGCAAAACACTTGCGACACACGTGGGCTCCTTCTCTGGGTCTCCCACCATTCTGCAAGAAATGGAGATTCCCGTCAGTATGAGAGTCATATGTCCCCGTCCTGGTGTGGACAAGTGAGCCAGCAGACTCAGGACAGCTGCTGCCCGCCTTCCGGAGCCTGGCTGGTGACATGTGGCTCACAGCACCCCACGCCCTGGCTCCTGACCCCAGGTCAGGAGCCCTGAGCAGTGTGGCTGCCTCAGATCACCCCATAAGCACACGCTTGGCTCCTGTGGTTGACTGCGCTCTGGGGAGCCCCAAAGGAGCTGCACCCTGCATGTAAGGTGGCACCAAAGGGAAGAAAAGTCTGGCCCACCGAGACATAGCTGTCCTCCCCGCTGCCTTTCCCCCTCTGGGGCCTCCCGACAGCCAGCAGCCCATTCTGTGTCACTCAGAGTTAAACACATGCCATGCACGGTGGAACTGCAAGAGTCTGGGTTCAGCAGAAAAGTTGGGCCAGAGATGCAGAAGTGAGCGTCACCAAGTGGGGAATGAAGTGCACACACAGCCACAGTCATCCAGGACCAGAGGGTGGAGCTGGGGCTGCAAGGAGAGGGCAAGCAGCTCATCGGAGGACACAGATCAGCGGGTGACAAGGGAGCCCACGGAGCAGGGTTTCAGGAAGAAAGCAGTGGCAGAGTGCAGAGGAGGACGAGGGCTGAGAAGAGGCCACTGGCCCAGGCTGGCCAGCTCCGTTTTAAGGCATGCATGAGCACTCTGTGCCTGGGCAGAGGCCTGGCCACAGGGGTCATCGAACTCTTCAATGTGTAGCCACTGCTGGGTGGGCCTCTCCGGGGGACTTGGCCTCCCTTGTGGGAGGTCCACTGTGATTTCTGCAGTACTGCCAGCTGCTGAGAGCACTCTTGGCAGTGTCACAGACAATTTAAGTAAACAAACAACAATTATCACCTGAAGAGACATGCGACTAGACCAGATAATGCAGATTAAAAATTGTTAATGTGCCATGTGAATCAACACCGAGTAAATTACAAGGATTAAGTCCAAGGGGGGACGACACTATTTTAAAGCACTTTGCACTGGCACGTGAGCTGGACACTGGACACAATATGCAAGAGGACATGGAGACACACGATGAGAAAAGCACTGCTGGCTGTCTTTATTTGAAGTTCATCTTGAGGGAATTAATCTCAAGCCCTTATGAGCCTGGGCAAGTGCATCCTGGTAACGCTCTAAGGGCAGGAGCCGCTGAGCGCGGCCTGGACTGCCCAGGTACCTGGGAACGAGCACTGATTTAGGAGATGTTCCCAGGGTATGGAGCATCAGCTGCGCAGAGGGCATGGAGCCGGGCACTTCTGTGTGTGGGGTCCCACCGATTATGTCAACCAGGTGATAATCTCTGACCTCATCTCTCCGAAGTGGGTGGGTGACAGTGACAACCAATTGATCCATCCTAGGAAGATCTTTGCTGGAACATTTTTTTAAATCTCTGGCTGAAAACACTTAGCCCTTAAGTTAATTGAACAGCCATTGCCAACACCTGGCGCGGCAGCAGGCCGGAGGAGGTGGTGTGAGTGAAGTGACCCTTAGGGTCTCAGTGGACCTTCCCTTCCCGCCGCCCATCAGAGTGCCTGAGCGAGCTCGGCCTGGGGCCTCTCCTGCAGTTAGGCCTGTGGTGTGGACGCGGGCAGGACCCACGTTCATGAAACCCAGGGGCACTGTTCACAGCGGGCAAGCTGCCGGGCAGAGACCCGGTGCTGAAGCTCCCGTGCCCTTGGCTCTCCGCCTTCCCTGGCTCCCTGTCCACTCTCTCCTTCATTTATGGGGACAGCGTCTGGACGGCTCCCGGGTGAGTTTCAGTGTCCTACACGTTGTTCACTGTGGTCTTCAAGCCCTTGTTTATGCTGCAGAGCAAATAGCACATTGTACCCAACGACCTCAGTGTCCCACTTCCTCCCCTCTCAGCCTCTGCTCTGTTTCTGTGCCCCTGGCGTCTTTTTGAAGTATAGATTCATAAGCAAGTTGATTAAGTGCTTATCTTTCTATGTCTGGATTTTTCCTTTAGCATGATCTCCTCCAGGTTCAACCACATTTCCTTTTCTGCTTTTTAAAGGCTGAATGATATTCCTGTGTCTGTGTACACTCCCTGCACTCATCCATTTCTCTGTGGGTATGCTCTCAGGGTTTCCACATCTTGGCTGTTGAGAAGACATGCAACCCACCTGTGCACACATTTCTACGGTGTGCAGAGTTCGTTTCCTGTGGAGAAATACCAGTCCGGCTGGGTCGTGTTTTGAGGAACCACTCTACCTGTTCCTGTGTGTTTTTCTCTATCATCAACCATGCTGACAGGTGGGTGATAGCTCACTCTAGGTTCCATCTGTGTTTCCCCTGTGAGTAAGAGCGTTGACTTTCCACATAACTGTTGGCCATTGCTCTGTCTTGAATTGGGAAAATCAATATTATCAAATATAACCATGTACTGATTCATGCAATCCCTATCAAAATTCCAATGGCATTTTCACAGAAATTGAAATGTTTTAAAATTAATATTGAGCCACAAAAGATCCCAAATAGCCAAAATAGTCTTGAGAAAGAGAAACAAAGTCAAAGGCATCCCACTTGCTGATTTCAAATCACCTTACATAGGTGCAGTAAGCGGATCACCACGGCACTGGCCTTAACCCAGCACAGAGACGTGTGCCAAAATAGCCCAGAGACAGACCCACACAGCGCGTGTGGTCAACCCCTTCTACCAGGCCACCAAGAAGACACTGGGGAAGCCCAGGCTCTGCAGTCAGTGGGAGAACTTCAGGGAGATGAAGCTGGATTCTACCTTATGCTGGGCACAAGAGCCATCTCCAGGCGGAATACAGACCCGATGTGAGACCCGAAAACAGGAAACTCACTGATGGATGTGTGGGGGAGGCCCTGGCTGCTGGCTTTGGCAACAATGTGTAGTCGTAGTTTCCAAATTTCAGGAGAAAAAGCCAAAACCAACAAGTGGCCCCAACGTCAAATTGGAAGGCATTTTTTACGGCAGACCTGCTGGAAATCTGTCTGCATTTTTAGAAGCCTAAATTGTTTATTTACCACTGAGTTTGCCAAGGTGGACTTGGCAGAGCGCTAACTGTGCCAGATGCTTCGTGAAAAGCGGTCTTAGGACTGAAAACAGAGGGGGAGGCCACGCCAGGCCTGCAAGCCTCTGGTGCACCTAGATAATAACGGCATAGCTGTCCGCACACCGCGGAGCTCCAGCCTTGGGTTTGTCTGACACAATGACCCAAGGGTCTTTAGCCTACTCCTGGGTGGGTCGTCTGTGTGCTGCTGGTCTGCTCTGTGCTCGCCCTCCTGGGTCCTCGGTGTCCATGCATCTCTCCAGGGATGGCTGGAGGGAGTCGGGGAGCGGACGTTCCTGAGACTGGAAGACTGGAACTTGCCGACTCTGCCCTGCTCGACCTGCGTGTCACCTTGTCAGGTGCCTGTGCCTCCGCTGAGTGCCCCCGGCTGCTCTCCACCCCCACTCAGCTGCAGGAGGACGTGCTGAGGTGGTGGTCAGAGCCGTTATTCTCTGGATCTGCTGTGCGCCCTTTAATGTTGAGAATCAGGTGTTCTTTTATTTTAGAAGAGGCTTTGTCCTTTCTTTCCATCTCCCTCCCTCCCTCCCTCCCTCCCTTTATTGAAGACTGAACCCAGGAGCACTGTACCACTGAGTCACCCAGTCTGTGTGGACACAGGGTCTTGCCAAGTGTCACAGGCTGGCCTTGAACTTTCCATCATCCTGCCTCAGCCTCCTGAGTAGCTGGGATCAGAGGCGTGCACCATGACATCTAGCACACAGCATTTTTTCTCCAATCCTTTGAAGATATCTTCTTTTTCCTATTTTGCATACTTTTTATTGGTGCATTATAGTTACACATATGGTGGGACTTGTTGTTATATTTTTGTACATCACAAAATGCACCAATATAATGTGCCCAGTACCACTCCCCAGTAATTCCCTTTCCCTCTGCACCTCCCTGCCCCACTTCCTTCCCTCTACTGATCTCTCCTAGATTGTCATGAGAACGCAGCACACACCACGCACTCCCACTTTCTTTTCATTTATTTTATTTTAATCAAGCTTTTACTTTAAGCAATGCTTGTGATATGGCTTCACTTGTAAAGCTTTGCTGGTTTCCTTCCTTGAGCCTGGTATCTCTCCTCTGAGTATACCACCTTGGGGTGCGTGCTCCCTCCCACCTCATTGAAGATTTGAGAAGGATTTGCTCGGATTTTTATTTTGTTTTCTGGTTGAATTTGTCACTTCATGTCAATCTGTTTTCTTGTTCCTCTCAGGGCCAGTGTGGGGGTGGTGGCTGTGGCTCTTGCTGGCCCTACACATGCCCCCTGATTGGCCTGCTTTACCTGGTTCACGGTTCTTCCCAGACAGGAACGGGTGCTACAGGGTGGGTGCAAAGGGGGAGAGAGAGAGCTTTGAAGACGGAGGAAGGGCCCAGGCCAAGGAAAGATGTCCACACGCAGCCCTGGGAAAGCCAGGGAAATGGACTCCCGGGCCCTTCAGAGGGACCATCGGCCCAGACACCTCCCCCGCAGCTCAGCAAACTGACCTGGGCCTCCTTGTCTCCAGGGCTGTGGAAGAGCAGGGTGGTGTTGTCTCAGACCACTTCTGGGTGATGGCGGCAGAGCTGGAGGAGAGCCCCAGGAGCCCTGGGGGAGCAGAGGGACCTGGGTTAGGTGAGCTGGCGTCTCCAGGAGGCTGCAAAGCA
The DNA here is from genome assembly GCF_001458135.2 of Marmota marmota marmota. Classification (NCBI taxonomy): domain Eukaryota; kingdom Metazoa; phylum Chordata; class Mammalia; order Rodentia; family Sciuridae; genus Marmota; species Marmota marmota. The sequence continues at coordinate 9,492,737 of NW_025999991.1, forward strand.
GGTCTGTGGGGTGCACAGCCAGCGGCACCGTGGGTTCCCTGAAGCAGGAGAGGGCCCACCTGGCCTTACCCTGACAACGTCTCGGCTGCCCGTGGGAGTCCGTCCGTCTGGGCAGCTTCCTTCTGAAGAGAGGCCGGAGAGGGCAAAGTCGGGTGCAGACCCGTGACCTTAGGAAAGTACGGAGCAGATGATGGCTCAGGTCCAGGTGGCTAGGGGTGTGAGGGTTTGCGGCAGGGGTTGCGGAGCAGGTGAGCCGGGGGTGGCCGTCCCTCCCTGCCCTGCTCTGTGGGAGCCAGCTGGGAGCTGCAGCAGGCCGGGCCTCACCGTGCAGGGCTCTGGCACGGACACGTTTTCTCTGTCTGTCTATGTCTACAGTCATGTCAGCTGGGCCCCTGCAGTCTCCGGTCCCTGCCCCTGGGGTCAGAGGAGGGCCATCTGGACTGTACAACCTCTGAGATGGGCTCTTCATGTCCCATGGTGTGGGGCCAGGAGTGGATTCGTGGGGACCCTTAATTAGCCCACGTCTCACTGATGCCCACACTCCTGCTTCCTCCAGAGGTGTGTGGGTCGGGCATGTGCCCGGGTCTGCATCCCAGGGACCGCCCCTCCTGTGAGGAAGTGGCCATTGTGGGGGCCCACAGGGCTGCTGCATCCGGGGACAGCTGTGGGCAGATGTGCAGGAAGAGGTGGTGGTCAGCCCCGGTGGCTCTGGAGCCCTCCTGTGGGGGCAGGCTGAGTCCCAGCCCCTGCTGGATGGGGAAGGCCAGCCCCTCTTCACCCCCAGCTGGCCGTGCACTGTCAATCGGAGTAAGCATCCAGTGTCGTTTGGGAAACTCCTGATTTCAGAGCAGTGGTTTAATCTCCAGCTTGTCCACTCTGGACTCAGGAGACCTGAAGGACACCGCCATTGCTGGGGCAGCCGACCGGCCGGGTGACAGGACCACGTGTGTCAGAAGAGGAGGCGAGCTTCCCAGACCCTCCCGAGACCCTCCTCCTGCTCCTTTGCTCTCAGGGTGGAGGTGCCTGGCTGTGTGATGACAGCAGGGACAGGTGTCAGCTTTCTCAACCCGCAGAGAAGTAGCCAGGCCACAGCTGCATCGTCCACACTCACGTGGCCGAGGTCAGATTGCACGAGCCAGAAGCGTCTCTGTCCTCCATTGTCTCAAAGCAATGGCCAAGCACCCCTCCCAAAGCCATCAGTGAATGTGGTGAGGTCCCACCTACCATGGGCGGAGACCTTGACGGCCAGGGCACTAAGAGCTGACTGAAGACAGGCTTAGCCTGGGGGTCTCATGAGCCTCCGTCACTCTACAGCTGTCCTAGGGCAGGCATTTTGTCCCCGAAATGCATCAATTTACTACAGGTCTCCTTGCTGCTTGAGTACAGAGCTGGGATGGAAGCCCAGCCCCTTTCCAAGTTGATGACTACATGCCTCCTCCCTGGGACAGGTGGCTGGGGAGAAGGGCTGACCTAGGATGACTTTTATATAAGAAAACGTTTAGCAGTGTGAACGTGAACAGGTCAAGGAGATCAGGCCACGGAACACACGCAGGGCCTGGACTTCACACTGGTGCACTGTCATTTAGAGACCAAGCTTGTTCCAGACAGATTGTTTCCAGTAACAATGGCGGTGACAACGGCGGCGACCTGAGTGGAACAGTCATTGCTGTACAGAGCTATGAAGGAAAATTGTTGGTCACCTCTCAATTCTTCCTCCTCTTTTCATTGCTGAGCTCTGGGGTCAACAAACCACGAAAACGAAGTTTCAGAGATAAATTTTTTTCTTGGATGGAGTCTACACACATGTGAGGGATAATGAAGAGAAAGGGAAGCCTCTCATGTGCGGATAGGTCAGCACCGATCGTAGTCCCCAAGTCACTGAACTGTCACAAGAAGGAAGCAGGCAGCAATCCTCCAGGAAAGATCACTAGCAACAGCGGCAGAGGGCTACCCGGGCTACACGCACACTGTGACTCTTGCCATCCACCTGTCACTTCCACTGTGATGTCCTGCTGCCATCTTTGGAGCACAGAGGTCTGGCTCGTTCATGTGGTTGAGTCTGCCAGTCTCTGTCCCCGGTTCTCCTTACCTTTCTGAACATTGAACTATTTAGTCCACTCATAATTGATTTTTGGGTGTAATAAGAGCAATGATTTAATTTCCTTTCCCTGACTGGGGGGTTACTTGTTTCAACATCCCTAAATGTGTTGTCCTAGGAAGGGACTTCAGGGCCATTTTCTGACATTGATATCACTCGTCCCCAACGTTTTTTTTTTTTTTTTAATTCTCTTACTTTGTCACAGACACTCATCTTTGTTATTCAGTCTTGTGTATATTTTTTAAGGATCCCATTTTTCTGGAGAATCGCACAAGTGATTTTTCGAAGTAGCTCTGGGTGGTTTCTGTTGTTTTTATAAAGCTGGTGCTGAGGAAACTTGCTCCCAGGCCTGTCTTCGGAGGGCGGCTGGGAGGGCCCCGTGGGGACTCAGGGGACAAGGCTGGGTGAAGACCTGAGCGTGTGGGGCATGGCGCTCCCTGCCCGGAGCCTGCCACCTGGTGCCCTCTGTATTCCCACTGGAGGGTGAACCTTCACGGTCTGCATTTCAGTTTGCCTTTTTGTCTGTCTGCTTTGCCAAGACTGGGCGGGAGAGGTGACAAATATTTAGGGAACCGGCTTCAACATTTTCAAAACCACCGTGGGCTCATCTTCATGGCTCGACTCCGGCCTCTGCAGAAGTTTAACCCGAATGCTTTAGAGCTCCATTTGAAATATCTTTTAAAGACTGGTTTTGTTCTAAGTAATTATTCTAAGAAAAAGTGCCAATAAAATGTTTTCCTCTGTATCAGAGATCGCAAACGGACGAGGTTTCCAGGTAGGGTGATAATTTTGAAAACAGGTAGTCATTAAACATGTCCGATGTAGCTGATGATCGAACTTCAACATTGCTCCAGGAAGCACGATTGTTCCCATTCACACGGGAGACACTGGGGCTCCGCGGGGCGACCAGCCGTGACGCAGCCTGCCCTGGCAGACGCCCTCAGTCCACTGACTGCACCTGCTGGGCGATGGGGAGGTTTCCCTGTGAGAACTCCCGGGCAGGCAGCAGCTCCAGTTCCAGCACGGGAGAGACCCTGCTGCTGAGCAGGCGCCCAAGGCTAGGGCTGCTTCCAGGGATACCTGTGAAGGACTTGGCAGATGACCTCCAACGGCTCCCCTTAATCATTTGCTTTGAGGTTTCACTTCAGTTCACATCCAGAAATCTCAAACGCACCCCCAACGACACCTGAGAGCCCTGCCTCACTCTGTCGCGGTCTGCAAACAGCACTCCACACACTCTGTGGTACTAGCACCACCTTGTCCCCCAGTGGGGACAGCCTTGCCCCACGCTGTCCTGGAAAGAGGAGATGGCCTCTGGAAGGAGGCTCCCAGTCTTACCACCGGGAGCAAGCGTTCGCCACATTCCCATGTGAGGCTTCATGTCACGTGTGTTTTTATTTCTCTTGAATAAATACCTGGGGTGTGGTGGATTGCTGAGTTTAAGGGTTTAAGGAATTTTACGCTGTGCTTCTCCTGGGTGTCGGAGTCGTTTTGTGTGCCCAACTGCAGCAGGCAGAAAGCTCAGCTGCTGTTTGCTTTTGCTAGCACTTGCTGTTAACAGGCTCAGTTTTTAACTTTTTAAATTAAAGAAATGGCATTTCAGAAATTCTTTGAAACAAAAGAGAACAGAGAGAACATATCAAAATCTCTGTAGGAAAGCAGTTGTAAGAGGAAAGTTTATAACACTGAGTTCCAACGTTAAAGAAATAGAAAGATTCCAAATAAATAATCACGTGCTCATCTCAAGACTTAGGTAAGGAAGGAAAAACTAATCCCAAATCGGTGGAAGACAAGAGATAATTAGGATCAGAGCAGGAGCTAATGAAATTAAATAGAAGCAAGACACAATCAACATAACAAAGAGTTGGTTCTCTGGAAAGATAAACAAGATTGATAATTCTTTACCCAATCTAACCAACAGAAAGAGAGGGAAGACTCAAATTTATAAAATTAGAGATGAAAAAGGAGATATCACCACAGACACTTCTGAAATCCAAAGGATTATCATAAACAATTTTGAAAATTTATCCTCCAAAAAAATGGAAAATCTAGAAGACATTGACAAATTTCTAGGCACGTATGACCTGCCCAAATAGAACCAGGAAGATATAAAAAACCTGAACAGATCGACATCAAACAATGAAATTGAATTAACAATTAAAAGCCTTCCTAAAAAGAAAAGCCCGGGACTAGAGGGGTTCTCAGCTGAGCTCTACTAGAATTTTATTTATTTATTTATTTATTTTAAAAAAATTTTTGCATTTTTTTGTTTTAATTAGTTACACATGACAGTACAATGACCTTGACATATCATACATTTGAATCAGATGGGATATAATGTCTCATTTTTCTGAGTGTACTAGTTGCAGATCACATTATACTAGAATTTTAAAGAAGAACTTATACCAGTCTTTTTCAAATTATTACAGGAAATCAAAAGAGAGAAAACACTCTTAAATAATTCTATGAAGCCAGTATCAGCTGGATACCAACACCAGACAAAGACATATCAAGAAGAGAAAGCTACAGACCAATATCCCTGATGAACACAGAAGCAGAAGTCCTTAAGAAAATATGACAAACCATATTTGAAAACAGGGTAGTGCACCATGATCAAGTGGGCTTCACTCCAGGGATGCAAGGTTGATCCAACACACAAATCAGTAATCATAATTACCATATAAAGAGAATCAAGGACGAGAATCATGTGGTCATCTCAATAGACACAGAAAGGCCTTTGATAAAGTCCAGCACCCATTCATGTCTAAAGTACTGGAGAATCTAGGGATAGAAGGAACTTACCTCAACATCAAAAGGCTGTATACGACAAACCCAAAGCCAATATTATACTGAACAGAGAAAAACAGAAAGCATTTCCTCTAAAATCAGGAATAAGACAAGGATGTCCACTATCACCACTTCTATTCACGTACTCACAGTCATCGGACACTTGACAAAGATGCCAAAAATATATGTTGGAGAAAAGACAACCTTTTAAACAAATGGTGCTGGGAAAACTGGATATCCATATGTAGAAGAAAGAAACTACAACCCTGTTTTTACAAAAGTCAAATGAAAGTGGATCAGAGAGCGAGGAATTAGACCAGAGACCTTGCAACTACTAGAAGAAAACGTAGTGGTCAACACTTCACCATACTGATGCAGGCACGGATTTCCTTGACAAGACCCCTGAAGCTCCAGAAATAAAACCAAGAATTAGTAAGTGGATGGCATCAAATTAAAAAGCTTCTGCACAGCCAAGAAAATGATTTAGAGTGTGATTACAGATCCTACAGAACGGGAGAAAATGCTTGCCAGGTACTTCTCTGACAGGGGATTAATATCCAGAATACAGGAAAAAACTCAAAAAGCTGAACACGAAAAAACCCAAATAACCCAATCAATAAATGGACAAAAGTACTGAACAGACATCAGTTAAAAGAAGAAGCACAAATTGTCAACAAATAAATGAAAAAAAATGTTCAATATCCCTAGCAATCAGGAAAAAGCAAATTAAAACTACACTAAGATTTCACTCATTCCAGTCAGAATGGCAGTTAGCAAGAACACAAATAATAACAAGTGTTGACAAGACTGTGGGGGAAAAGGTACACTCAGACACTGTTGAGGGGACTGCAAATTGTACAACCACTCTGGGGAGCAGTAGGGAGACTCCCAAAAAACTGGGGATACAACCACCATATGACCCAGTTATCCCACTCTTCAAAAGCAGTAAAATCCCCTACTAGAGTGATACAGCCACATCAGTGTTCATAGCAACTCAGCTCACTTATAGCCAAGTCATGGAACCAGCCCAGGCTGCTGTCAATGGAGGGATGGATTGAGAAGATGGCACATGGACAATGGAGTTGTACTCAGCCATAAAAAAATGGAATTATGGCTTTTGTTGGGAATGAATGGAACTGGAGAATATCATGCTAAATGAAATAAGCCAGACTCAGAAAATCAAGGGCCAAATGTTTTCTCTTGACATATGTGGAAGCTAGAGCACAGGAAGAGGGAAAAAGAGGGGAGAGGGTGGGCATCCTAAAGACCAGAGCACTGAGGGGTAGAAGAAGGAGACTGGGGAGGACGGGAGAGAGAGCAACGTGGAGGGGAGGTTTGATAAGACTGCAGTATGTGCACGTGTAGCTCTACCACAGTGAACTCCACCTGGGAACTGGGACATAGCTCACTTGTTAGAGTGCTTCTCTTGCACGCCCAAGGCTCTGGTTTCAACCCCCAGCACCACACACACACACACACACACACACACAGTGGGTGGTAGATATACAGTAGAGTGGAGGAAGATGAATGCGGGAGCCATGAAGGAGGGAAAGGGGGACACCGAGGACTGAAATGGAGTAAGTTAAATTCCACACTTGAATGATTATTTCAAAATGAATCAACTCTATGTGTAATAACTACAATGCACCAATAAGAGAAAAAAAAAAGTAAAAACTTGCCACCTGAGAGCCGTGATTTTAGTTAGCATTTCCCTCTTAAGCGATGGAGACGGACACCCTTTCATGTGCTCATTGCCAGTGTGAGTCTCTTCCCTGGTGAAGTGCTCATTTGCACGGCCGTCTTCGGACAGCTGAGTTGTGAACAGCTATGTGCTTGTCTGCACTCTGTAAGCCTCGTACCCAACACTGGTGTGCACCGGCTTTCTCCAGGTGTCATCTATGCCGCAGTCTGGCTGGGCACAATTCACGAGCCACTTGTCAAGCAGAAATGAACTTTATTTTTAGAACACACACACCGCACCACACGAGCTCTTCAGGAATTCCCTCAGAGCCCAACTGCCACCACGGGCTTCCAGCGAGCCTCTCAACTCCCCACTCCTCCTGCTCTTGAGGCTGATTGGCTGGGTTGCGTGGGCGGAGCCAAAAGAGTCCCCCAATGAGCAGTTCTGTGGTCTGAAATGGTGGGGAAACAGCCCAATGAGCATCACTGCAGAGGAGCCAATCAGCTGGCAGCTGGAAGTTTGCTGGGGCCACGGTGAGCCAATCAGCTGGAAGTTTGCTGGGGCCCCTTCGGCTGTGGCTCTCAACATCTCCCCCTCACTGTTTAAACAACAAGCATGTGGCTTAGGGACCATGCCTGCCTTAGGTTGTCCAATAGTACATATGGTCCTTACCCGTTATCAGATGAGCTGACCTCAAGGCGTCAGCCTCCTGTCTTAGGTTGGTATCATTGCAATTGGATCTTACCCGTCATTGACTACTGGTCCAGCATACAGCCACACCTGTGGATAGGCATTTGTACCAGTGTGGGGGGGTGAGGTTCTTTGCCTCGCCTCTGTTGGCTCCCAAATTTTAGCTGAATGACCATCATAAGCAGAAGGGAGGAAGATACACCAAGTCAATTGACAGCTCCTTTTGGAAAAATTGTACCACCGATGACATCATCAGCAAAAATATCCCAACACTACCACAAGTCGCTGCATCAATAGATAGTTCACAATGCATACAAGTGAGTTCACAATGCATACAAATGATACATAGTCCAGACAAGTTCTGAAAGCAGTTCAGTGATAGGTATTGCAGAAGCTGTAGATTGGATGAAGATAGGTATTCTGGCAATAATGGCTAAAGAAAAAATTATGTAACATTCCAGCAGGCACTAAAAGAAAACGATTTTCTGAACAATTTACATTATCCTGAACAGAATTATTAAATAAAATGAAAAGGAAAGGTGAAAGTAAACAAACAGATCTGTTAACCTCCTTTTTTGTTCATATATTAAAACAATCCTCAACAGCTGTTTACCCAATTTAAATTAAACCATTTAAATCACGTGAATAAGAAAAAAATATTTGGATCCATTTTTTCATGAGTGCTCATCATATATGATATATGGACATATGCACACATAAACATACAACATAAAACACAAGTGTGCACACATAAGATAATGCATACAACACATAACATAATAGTAAAGGCCTTATAACTTTTTACAGGTGAAATCTCCATTGCAATGTTTAAAAACCCTATAGTCAAAAAATAGAACTGATCAGCAAAACATTAACCTAGGTCTGTATGAGCTCAAAAAACAAAGTAGAACTTCACGATGTGGGAAAGGGCAACAATAAAATAGATATTGAAAAAAGCATCCTGGATTCATTAGCCTCCAGGTGTGGGAGAACCACTGTTGCAGATGTAAGGATAGCCAGACTGGAGTTCTGGATATCAGCTGTTATGGATTTGAGCCAAATCATCTTCTTTTTGGTCTGTAGAAATCGCTTTAGTTAATCTTTCTGGAATCCAAATCGGCTGCTGTTCTCCCTGTGGAAACACATAAACAGACCCCCGACTCCAGACAATCACTGGGTCAGGACCTTTCCATTGTCCTGTTAGAATATCCTTCCAAAGTACCTTGGGCTTATGTACATTTTTTGGACACATATGCCTTTCCGCAGCACTAAGCCCTGATGAATCCAAATTTTAAAAGTTTAGAGTAAAAAGGGTTATTTTAAGTTTATCTTTGAGGGATATATACCCCTTTCCAATTCCCTCTTTTTGCTTTAATAAGTACATTTTAATAGTTTGATGAGCTCTTTCAACTATGTATTGTCCCTGTGGATTGTATGGGATTCCTGTTATATGAGTAATGCCAAATGATGAGCAAAATTGTTTAAAAGAGGTAGAAGTATAACCAGGGGAATTATCTGTTGTTAACTGTTTTGGAACGCCCACAGTGGCAAAATTTTGTAAGCAATGAGCTAAAATATCTTTAATTTTTTCTCCTGTATGAAGGGAGCCCATCAAAAATCTGGAAGAAGCATCAACTGTAACATGCAAATATTTTAATTTTCCAAATTCTGGCAAGTGTGTGACATCCATCTGCCAAATATGGTTAGGTATCAGTCCTCTAGGATTGACTCCAAGGTTAACTTGTGGTAAAAAGGTCACACAATTTTGACATTGTTTTATTATTTGTCTAGCTTGTTCCTTAGTTATTTTAAAATGCTTTTGTAAAGTATTAGCATTGACATGGAAGTTTTTTTGAAAATTTGTAGCTTCTTCTAGTGTAGAGAAAATATGTATGTCATGTGTAGTTTTATCTGCTAAATCATTGCCCAAACTAAGGGCTCCAGGCAATCCTGTATGTGCCCTGATATGTCCTATAAAGAATGGATCTTTTCTGTCCCAGATTAGACTTTGTATAGTGGAAAACAAAGAGAAAACAGTAGAGGAAGGGGAAATCCTACTAGCATCTTCAGGGGATACTATAGCATTAACTATATACTGACTATCGGAAAATAAATTAAATACAGAATCTTTAAACATCACAAAAACTTGTAATACTGCATTAAACTCTACCTTTTGAGCTGATTGTTTGGTTACTAAAAATGTAAAAGTTTGATCAGGTGTAACTACTGCTGCTGTACCTTTATTTAACCAATCAGTGAATATATTTGGAGCATTCATGATAGGTGTTTTTCTTGTCATTTTTGGAAAAACTACAGGATGCAAAGACCAAAAAGACAATAAAGGATTAGATGGTAAGTGGTTATCAAATGAAACAATAGATTTGCACATGTTTATTACCCAAGTATTTAACTCATTAGCTAACTCATCACTTTGATCCATAGTATATGGAGTAATAATTTTATTGGGAGAAATTCCAAACACTCCCTTTGCTGCTTTTATTCCTTTGAGTAATAATTGTCCTACAGCCTCAGTTTACCTAGTAAGAATAGTGTTAGGAGAATAAGATAAATGTATCCACAATAATGGACCTTCTTGCCAAAATACTCCTGTAGGAACATTTTTTGTTGATATTACAATAAATAATAAAGGAAACTTATACCAATTCTATCCAAATGCATATTTTTCATATATGTTTCAATGATTTTTAATGCCTTTCTTGCTTCAGGCATTAACATTCAGGGTGAATTTGGATCTGATGGACCTTTTTCCTAAAAGGTCAAATAAAGGTCCCAACTCTCCTGTTGGTGTGCCTAGATAAGGCCTTATCCAATTTACGTCTCGTAATAACTTTTGAAAGTCATTAAGTGATTTGAGTTGATCTACTCGTATTTGAATTTTTGGTGGACGGACCATGGTTGAGGATAATAGAACTCCTAAATAATTAATTGGAAAATTTAATTGTACTTTATTGCTATCTCTAGATTATAATTTTTTAATAAATTTGTAAGTGTGGCATAACATTTTAGCAATGTGTTTTTATCTTTATGTGCTAATAATACATCATCCATATAGTGAAATATTTGTAGTTCAGTATTTTTATTTCTAAGTGGCTGGATTACTTTGTTAACATAAATTTGACACATAGTTGGGCTGTTAGCCATCCCTTGAGGGAGTACTTTCCATTCATATCTCTGATCAGGACCTTCATGATTCAGTGCAGGGATAGTAAATGCAAAACACGGACTATCCTCAGGATGAATTGGAATTGAAAAAAAACAATCTTTAATATCTATAGCTAAAACATACCAGGTTTTTGGCAAAGCAGTCAATTGGCAAATCCCCGATTGAGTAGGTCCCATAATAACCATCTCATTATTAATGGCTCTTAAATCTTGTAATAATCTCCATTTACCAGATTTCTTTTTTTTTAAATTTTTTATTGTGGGTTGTTCAAAACATTACAAATTTCTTGACATATCATATTCCACACTTTGATTCAAGTGGGTTATGAACTCCCACCTTCACCCCATACACAGATTGCAGAATCACATCA
>NW_025999991.1:9508555-9540617 GCF_001458135.2 Marmota marmota marmota
CCAATAATAAGCCTACTGTTCCTTTGGGAAGAGGTCCTTTTACCCCTGTGGGAATGATTCGAACTCCCAACTCTGGAGTTAGTACTGTTCTGGTGGAGGCGCAGATGTCCAACCCTGCGCTCCCTCTGGTTTGTCTAGTGAGGGATCTAATGGATAATGTGTCCTGGGCACTACCCTGATGGTGTTGCTGGGTTCCTCTAGTGACGCATATATTTGTGGTCGTGGGCCATGGAGCATTGGGCCCCCCTGTCTGTTTTTTGGCAATGGAGCCCGATTCCTTTCTCCATGATATCGTGGATAAACACCTGGTCCTTTTTCGTTTTTTCATAACTGAGTACCCTCTATGGTGGTTTGAGAACGGCATTCATTAGCCCAGTGTCTCCCTCTATGGCATCGTGGGCAAATACCCGGTATTCTACTCCTTTGATACCTAGTTTTGTTAAACCCTCCTAAACTCTCCTCCTATGGAGGGTTTAACAAAACTAGGTATCAAAGGAGTAGAATCGCCTATGGGGCAATTCCTTTTAAAATGTCCTATGGGGCAATTCCTTTTAAAATGTCCTGTTTGTTCACAATTGTAGCATGTTTTTGGCATGGCATCTAAAGCCTGTTGTACTGCAGCTGCCAAGACTTGCCCTTGTTCATTAATGTCTCTACATAATTTAATATATGTGTTTAAATCTTCATGTTTCCATGGTCTAATGACCTGTCTGCACCAATGATTTGCTTGGTCATAAGCCAGTTGTTTTATGAATGGCATTGCTTGTTCTGTATTCCCCAAAACTCTGGTAGCTGTTTGAATAAGCCTATCTACAAATTCAGCATATGGAGGTGGCGCTGTTTGTTGGACACTGACGCCCTCTGGTGATAGAAAGGTGTTAGTAGCAGTCTCCTGTTGTAACTTTTCCCCTGATCGCTTTTTCTGCTCTAAACTTTCTTCCCCTTTCTGACTATCTTGAGAGGCCTCCTCTTTTACTTGAATTTTTCCTCTATCTGACTATCTCGAGAGACCTTCTCTTTTACTTGAAATTTTCCTCTGTCTGACTAACTTGAGAGACCTTCTCTTTTACTTGAATCAATGTGTCTTCTCCTTCCTCTACCTTTGTCTGAACTGAAGGCTTTGGACTAAGCAAACAAGATATGGATGTCCACAATGGCAATGTGCCAGTTGGTAGAGTCCCTGGGCTTTTCTTTTCTATTCTTTTTAAATCTTCACCATGATGGTTCCATTGTGATATATTTAACGACTCCTCCCTAAAAAGCTATGGGCTACATTTTTGTATTGTATCAACGTATGCCCTGACTGCTCTTGATTTTACTGGGATGCCTCCTTCCTCTAACAATTTACTTAACACTCTTTTGGTTTGTTTTTTACTAATTTCTGATCCCATATTTCTATTATAACTATAATACAACCCAACAAGATAACACCAAGCAAAACCGAAACAGAATGAAATAAAAATGGAACAACAAAAAATCATTATATCAGCCTTTGTATCCTCCTGAAATGTCCATCAGTCCTTTCTCCCTATCTGTTCCTCAGACGTAAATAGTTTTTCCTCAGATGTGAGCGGTTTTTCTTCAGTCTCACCCATCTCCAGGGGCAGGCAACTTAAAACAAAAGTGAAACAAAACAAAAGAAGAATCTTAAAATGGCTACCCATCCTCTTGTCAACAATCTCATTTTATTAAAGGTGCACGTAGAAGAGGGAAGGCTTTTAAGTTTAATGTTGACGGGATCCAATGTACAAGTCTTGATATGTTTGAGCTTCCATCCAGAATACTTCCAAATTCTCTTCAGCTGTCCCACGATATTGAGGTGCCTTTCTGTTACTTATTTATAGTTTAGTTCTGTTGGAGTTTGTAACTTTTCTTTGGATATTTCAATTCTTTTACATTCAAACATTTAAAGTTGCCTTGTGGTTGAGAGTACAGCCCTTGGTGACAAATTTCCTGTGGACTCCCTAAAACACCTACCTTCTGCTGCTGTTGGTGGACTGTACTCACTGCCTTAAATCAGTCATGGACCTCGTTCACTTCCCCATGTCCTGGCTGGTTTTCTGCGATGCTTCTGTAAAGTTTTGAGGGGCAACTATGGAAGTTTTCAATGATAAATGCTGGTCTGTTTTTTTGTTTTCTTTATTATTTTTTTTTAAAGCTTTGTTTCTAGGTGAATGAACATTTGGGATTTTTGCGTCTTCCTGTTGAATCATTGCCTTCATTGTATCTCACTTTGTCTCTAAGAATATTCTTGGATAGTCATTACCTGCTCCAGTCTCCCCCTTATTAGCATGGTGTCTGTTTTCTACCCTTTTTCCTTAAAGTGAGCTTCTTTTGTTGACTGGACTGTCCCCGCTTCTGGGTGTCATGCACTAACTATTGTCATGCTGGGGCTTATCCCCTGCCCTGGAGGTGAGGTCCTGGTCCTGTGTGGTCTTCCCTCGGTCCCTCCCTTCGCCTGGATTGACTGAGCCCTGTGTGGCTCCTTGTCTTCCCCAGACCTGCTTGCTTGTGGCACCTCTTATTTCTGTAGGTGCTCCAGGGTGGATGCCTCCGTAGGAAGAGGGGTGATGGTGTCCCCTGCTCCTGTCTTTGAGAGATGTGCACATCCTCCATGTGGTTCTTATGTATTTCACTTCTGCAGAGTAATTAATTTTCTTAATTTTCATGGTGACATGGTTACAAACCACCACAAAAGTAATATGTATTTAATAGAGTTCTGGAGGTCAGAGGTCCTGCACAGGGTCTCCCTGGGCTAAAATCAAGGTGTCAGCAGCTCCTTTCTGGAGGCACTGGGGGAGAAACTGATCTTTGCCTTTCCGAGCCGCCTGCCTTTCCTGGCTCTTGGCCTCTTCCTCCATCTTCAAATCAAGCAACACTGAAACTCTGCAAGTGTGCCTCCTTAGCCAGTCTCCCTCCGAGTAGGTGGGAGAAGCTCTCCGAGTTCAAGGCCCATGTGATCACACTGCATATACAGACTGCTCTCCCTGTCCCCGGGTCCTTTGCCTGGTAAGTGACATATTTGAAGGATTCAGTGTTCCTAAAGTGGACAGCTCTGGGATCTGGTCATTCTGCCCACCCCTGTATGCTAGTGACCTTCTCATGCTTTATGACTGCTTCAGTATTAGAGGCCACTAAACACTTAACTGTATGAAACCCAAAGCCTGTTGTGTCTCCGCCTGTGTCTGCCCCCTTTCCAAGACTTGTGCAACCCCCGTGCCATTTGGCATCAGACGCCTTTCTCTTTCTCATTTGGAGCCAAGGGTGGAACCTCACACAGGCTGGGCAGGTGTGCACCCGTGCGCTGCACCCCAGCTCTTAGCACTTCTTGTAGCTCAGATCTGTCGGCAGTGAACTGTCTCAGCTTCTTTTTGGAGAGCAGGAGGTCTGGAAACTCTTTATCTCAGCTTTTCATTGACAGGCAGTTTCTGAATGTAGGGTTGCCCCAGGAAGCGATTTTCCTCTCATTAGCCCCTCTCCAATGGCACCCCACTCTCTGCAGTGCACGGAGTCAGCTTGCCGACCCCCGTTTCTCTGGGTGTGATGACCGATGTTTATGCTTTCTGTCTGTTTTGGAGATTTTCTCTTTATCCTGCCTCCCAGAAATTTGAGGGCACTTTTGTTTGTTCATTGTGGTTAGTGTATCCTGAGCATCTTGAATCTGTGTTTTTTCTTTCTTTAATTTTGGGATCTGTTTCTTTAGTTCTGCTCATTGTTGGCTTTCCTCCTAGGCTACTGAGGGGAGAAGGAAAAAACCCAGGATGAGAAATCTCCCAGTAACCTACTTCCTCCAAAGCCCAGGACCTGAAGTTCTGCCATCTGCTGAGGGTCCATTCACTTATCAATGGAATAATCAATTATCAATAATCAATAATCAATCCACTAAAGAATTAGAGCCCTCGTGATCCAGTCCTTCCCCAAAGCCCTGCCTCTGAACACTGCTGCACTGGGAACCAAGCCCTGAGCACACGAGCCTTTGGGGCACAGTCCAGAGCCAAGCCGTGACCGGTGTTGGGCCTGCTGGAGCTCAGGGCGGCAGGGGCAGCCCTCTGTGCCCTGGTCTCCTGTGTCCTGGCTTTCTTCATCCTGAGCAGAAGCCACAACCACCACAAAACATCCACTTAAAAATTCATCTGCCCCAAGACCAGCAGCACACAAGCAGCTGCAGTCAAGGTTCTGAAATCTGTGGGTCCAGAATCCCTCAGGCACTATGTACCCTGGGCCGTCCGACTCCAGTTCCTCAGTACTTTAAGTTTTGGAGCTTAAAATTCTCTTCTTGTTATCTTTCCTTTTCTGAGCTTCCCAAGAGTAAAATAATTAAAGAAATGGCATGGACTTTCACACATGAAAGGTCAGCAAAATTTATTTATTAGATGAATGTCACAGGCATAACCATTTGCTCTTGTTCCTTTAATGAAAATGTCAACTCACCTTGTGGCTGTTCAGTGAGTAAATGACAGACTGGTTCTTAAAAATGGTGGGTTATAGTCTTTCAAAGGCAAGGAAGCCACATAGACTAGTAAATTTGGCATAAGTGGGTAAAATGACACACTAGTATCCCCCATTTCCCTCCCTGAAGGAAGACGTTGCCTTAATGCAGTAGGTGTGCCCAGGTGCAGTCTGAGCGCCGGAGTAAAGCAGATGGATTAATTAACAGTCTCCATGTACTAATGATGCCCCTCTCCAAAGGGCCTCTAAAACCAAAATTACGTTTGACCTATGTCACTGCCTTTGTCACTCAATACCAAGACTATTTGTAGCACTTTTATGTGCAGCTTTTCCAAGCCGAATTACCTTTCTAGTTACAACAATTACCTGCATGTAATTGAGCACTTTTTAGCTTACGATCTCCAGATAATCACTGCTTGTGTATGATCTGCAGCTGAGTAGGTTCTAAAGTCCCTGGGTGAGTTGCAAGAGTCTGACTTTGCTGGATCAGAAGCAGAGGTGCATGCTGGTTCTGTCCCCAGGTCTTCCAGCCACTTCCCGCCGCCCGGGGAAGACCATGAACTGTGTGCCAGGATGCAAGCACCTGCACAGCAGAGAGAGGCTGAGCCTCATGGGAGGCCTACAGCGGAGCTCTTGGACACAGCACCCACACATTCAGGGCACTGGTCACCACCCCTCCTGGGGTGCCTCCTGTGCTGTTGTGAGACCCCACCCCCAAGACAAGACCTGCACAAGGGTCATATTCCTGGCGACCTCTTCAGCCATAGGTGCAACATTCAGGTCTCTGCACATGGTGACATCAAACACTTTTGGTGCCCAAGACATTGCGTGTGGACACTTGGGGACCCTTCCAGGTGGAAGTGAGCTCTGAGGGGGTCAGCATGTGTCCCTGGTGTGAGTGGCATGTCAGACAGCATGGCTTTTATCCAGGGGAAGGTTTTCCTACGTGAAGACCCCTTTAGACAGATGGGAAGTTGGGCCTAGGAAAGGCACGGAGCTGCAGGACCAAGACCGCTGTCCTCAGCCCTCCGGTCCCATCGCGGCACAGTGCTCTCGGCAACTTCTCAGGGAGGGGAGCTCAGGAGGGGTCCCTGTGCCAGAAGGACCCTGGGAAGGAGGAAACTCAGGAGCAGGGCCTGCCCTGCAGCCACCTCAGCTCCATCTCCTCCCTGGGTCAGCTTCCCACAGTCCTGCCTCATAGCGGGTCTCTGCAGGAGCCAGGGTCAGAGACGCAGCTCAGCTGCCCTGGGAGGACCCAGCCGGTGCTGGTGTTTCTCCTGAGAAGCATGAGGCTCGCGATGATGAGCATTTTTTCATATATTTGTTGATTGAGTGTACATCCTCTTCTGAGAAGTGTCTGTTCAGGTCCTTGGCCATTTATTGATTGGGTTAATTGTTTTTTTGGTGTTTAGCTTTTTGAGTTCTTTATATATATACCCTAGAGATTAGTGCTCTATCTGATGTGTGTGGGGTAAAGATTTGCTCCCAGGATGTAGGCTCTCTGTTCACCTCACGGATTGTTTCTTTTGCTGAGAAGAAACGTTTTAATTTGAGTCCATCCCATTTATTGATTCTTGATTTTAATTCTTGTGCCAAAGGAGTCTTATTAAGGAAGTTGGGGCCTAATCCCAATGATGAAGATTAGGGCCTACTTTTTTTTCTATTAGACGCAGAGTCTCTGGTTTAATTCCTAAGTCCTTGATCCACTGTGAGTTGAGTTTTGGCATGGTGAGAGATAGGGGTTTAATTTCATCTTGCTGCATATGGATTTCCAGTTTTCCCAGCATCATTTGTTGAAGAGGCTATCTTTTCTCCAATGCATGTTTTTAGTGCCTTTGTAGCAATTAGAGAAATGCAAATCAAAACTATTCTAAGATTTCATCTCACCCCAGTCAGAATGGCAGCTATTTGAAGACAAACAACAATAATTGTTGGCAAGGATGTGGGGGAAAAGGCACACTCATATACTGCTGGTGGGACTGCAAATTGGTGCAGCCAATATGGAAAGCAGTATGGAGATTTGTTGGAAAATTGGGAATGGAACCACCATTTGGCCCAGCTATCCCTCTTCTTGGTCTATACCCAAAGGACTTAAAAACAGCATACTACAGGGACACAGCCACATCAATGTTTACAGCAGCACAATTCACAATAGATAAACTGTGGAACCAACCTAGAGGCCCTTCAATAGATGAATGGATAAAAAAATGTGACAATGGAATTTTACTCAACAATAAAAGAATAAAATCATGGCATTTGCAGGTAAATGGATGGAGTTAGAGAAGATAATGCTAAGTGAAGTTAGCCAATCCCAAAAAGACAAATGCTGAATGTTTTCTCTGATATAAGGAGGCTGACTCATAGTGGGAAAGGGAGGGGGAGCATGGGAGGAATAGAAGAACTCTAGATAGGGAAGAGGGGTGGGAGGGGAAGGGAGGGGGCATGGGGTGAGAAATGATGGTGGAATGTGATGGACATCATGATCCAAAGTACAGGTATGAAGACACGAATTGGTGTGGATATACTTTTTATACAATCAGAGATGTGAAAAATCATGCTCTGTATGTGGAATAAGAATCGTAACGCATTCTGCTGTCATATACACATAAAAAATCAATAAAAATAACAATAAAAAATAAAGTAAAAAAAACCCATGAGGCTCATAGTGTGGGGGTGGTTCTTGGGTGGCAACCGTTTTCTAGGGGCTCCTTCTGCAGAGCTTGGATAGCACCAGGCGTCTGGAGGAGGGGAGGCGGGTCTCAGGCTGACTGTGCTGACGTTGCGTACACCTGTGAATATGCTAACGCCACTGACTTATGCGTTTTAAGTGGATAAACCTGCTCTATAAATCCTCAGAAAAGCTGCTCAAGGAAATGAGCAAACACAGTGGTTTCCTGGATTGTTTAAGCCAGGGAAGGAGCTGGACACAGCTTCTGGGCCAATGAGATGATGGCGGGAGCCCCAAGCCAGGAGAAGAGAGAACAGTGGTAATGGGCCCTGGAGGCTGAGCCAGGCAGACAGGCTGGACACCAGCGGTGGAGCGGGCCTTCCAAGACACACGGGTTCAAATTTGCATCATCTTCATTGTCAAAATGCATCTGTATCTCTTTTCTGAAGTGAACGCTTTTGCCCTCAATAACCTCGCATTAAGAGTCTTTCTTCACAACAGCCTGCGTGGTTGGTCTTACACTCTGTTTCAGCCAGGGGAAGAGAAGTCTGTGTGGTGAGCAGAGTTTCGCGGGCTGCAGAGCTGATTCGTCCCCAAACTAGCTGCAGGCCCATGCCCCTGCAGCCGGCTTTCCCAGAGGCCTCCAGCTCCCCTCCAATCATGGTACTCCACCGTGGACCTGGGCTGTGGCCTGGGTAAGGCCCGTCAGTGAACATTAGAAAAAACACTGGCCCTATATCAGGGCCCCTGTCTCAATACTACCCTGTTTCTTCTGGAATTTGGGTTCCAAATCTCCAGGCTCTCCGAAACTGTTCCCTGATCCACCAGAATTCATGTCAACGTGACTGGGGACAAAGGACAACGTGTCCTTGCCAGGCACTGCCTGTGGTTCTCACCCCCTCCCCTGCCTCAGAGTTGGTGAGGCCCCCTGTTCCTGGCAGGCCAGGCCATCGCTGCCTCCAGCCAGCCCGCCTCTGCCTTGCCCTACCCTGGAAGCCGTGACGCCCTCACAGGTGACCTCTGCAGGCAGCCACTCTCCTGGTGGCCAGGACAGCACAGCCTACACGCTTGGTTCCCGAGGCATCGAGACCCTCACTCCTGTGCACCTCGTCTGCTTTGCTGGTGAATCCCATGATCCTTTTGGATCTGCCAGGCCGGAGCTTGCTCTAGACAATGACACCCCAGCCGAGGAGACCACAGGAAGGCCTGGGTTCTCCCTGAGGAGGTCCGCGGCCCCAGGATCCCATCCTCCCGGGCTTGCCCTCTGCACTGCAGTCTCACTCTGACCCTCTCCCCCCTCCTCGCCCTCTGCCAGGACTCCCTGTCCTGCCTCACTGCGGGTGAGAGCCTTAGGAGGCACCTCCCAGGAATTGTGCTCTGTCCCCTCTGCGCAGGGGACATGCCACTTCAGCCAGCCTGTCCACCATCCCCGTTCCTTCTGTGAGCTCCTCATCACGTCTGTGCTCCCCGATTTGGACAAACCCCCTTCCCCTCCATCCCGTCCTCCTTCTTTCCCTCAGTCCTCTCTCCTTTCCCACCTGACCTTCTCAAGTGGACTCTGCGGTCCTCCTGCCCCCACCCACGCCTTCTCCCTGCTTCTCTGGCTGCCCGGATCTGTTCCCGCCGTCCCTCCGCTGAAGCGCCAGGGTGTGCCTTCTCTTTGCGTCACCAAATGTCCGTCATCCTTTGGGTTAGACACACGACGTGGGAAGACCTCCCTGCGCTTGGAGGGGCTAACGCTGTCTTCGCAGCACTTTGCCTCAGAATCGTCGGTGTTTGTAGCTCTTTGCTTCATAGCTGCCTTCCAAACTGCCAGGGCTTGTGTCTGATGTCGCCATCTCACAGAGCCGGTGCCTGGAATGCGTGGGCCTCCACGTACCTGTGTTTTCAGCGCCTTGGTGTGGCCGAGGGACTTGGAAAGCTGGACGCCTGGTTCTCACGGGTGTAAAACATCATAGCTCGACTGGGGGCATTTTCCCCGGAGCAGACAGTGAAGAACGCCCCCTGTCAGCACGTTGGCCGGCGGCTCCGGTTGCTTAAGGAGAAGGGTAGGGAAGGTGAGTGCTGGGCTGTGGCTCTGGCAGAGCAGACCAGTGCTGGTGACTCCCTGGTGGCAGGCCTCAGAGGGTCAGAGAGCACAGGGAGGTCTGAGGAGGAGCACTGAACTCGAGCCCAGGATGACCCAAGATCATCCAAGGTGGTCTTGTTTCAAGGTGCTTAGATACATTGGCAGAGACCCATTTTCCAAATAAAGTCATATTCACAGGCTTTCTGTTGAGGGCCACAGCCAGTCGAGATGACGCGTGGCATTTTGCCAGAAGGGAGTGGTTGAGAGGTGACCAGCGAGCCATTGAGATGATGATGGTCATGTTAAGCTGCGTATTCAACTGTATATAGACCTTTACTGTCGGCAATAGGGCAGCTCTTGCTGCCTCGGGCGCCCGCTACTTTGGAGTTCCCGTTGAGTTCTCCCAGGATCCCAGAGGGTAGGCCCGGAGCCCGGGGGGAGAGCTGAGAGAGTTCCCAGGGAGTGTGCGTGGAGTGCTGGTGGAGTTCGGGCAGTAAAGTTTCCTGTTTGAACATACAAGTGCTTTTGTGGCGGCTCGGTGATTTGTGCCCAGCCAGACTGCGGCAGCTTTCGAGATTAGAACATGAGCACTCTACTAAACAGCTCACTCTATTAAACTAAAAATGGTATTTCCTGGAGAGCCAAAAGGTCCAGTTAAGCACCTCACTAAGCCAACATTCACTAGTTCTCACATAATGGTGGATAATGATCAGTCCAGGGGACCTTCCAGATCTCCCTGATCACCAGAGCTGGGGACCTTCCAGAGACCCCAGCAGTCAGCACAGTCCAAACACGTATCAGCAGGACTCTGGGCAACGAGACCTAAAACTCTGGTGGCTCTGGAGAAATGACCAGATGCACAGATGCACCTCCTACTGGACTTGAAGCAAGGCTCTCTGTTGTAAGAACAGCATAGAGTGGGTGTAGGAGAAGGCCCTTGGCAACAGTCCCAGACGGAACGAACACAGGTTTAAAACAGGAGGAAGAATCCTACGATTCGGATGGAGACCCTTGGGTCACTTGGTCATGAACCCCTGACTTACCTGCTTTATGCCACCAGCTGCTCCAACTGTCGTTGGATGTCATCAGAATCAACTGCTTGACCGTTGGACTTCTCTTTGACAGGGATAGACTGCAGCTCCTGGGAAGCTGGCCAACCAGGCTGACCCAGAGAGAGCCACACGAGACACTCACCACACCCCTGTCCTCCAACCCTCTGCAGGGCTGACCCCAGAACGGCCCACGGAGGGGAACGTGAGCCTCTGCCAGCATTGCATGTTGCTGCAAAGCCAAAGCCCTGCACCAAAGGCCAAGGAGAAAGCAGCCCAAGTCTCTGAAGGGCAAAGTCCCAGGGAGAGCCACCATGAATCAGCAAAAGGAGGCACCGGGAGAGAAGCTGCACCCAGCTCATCAGGCCTCAGTTACTCAGATCTAGCAGACGCCTTTCATGAAATGTCCTGGTCTATTAGATCTGGCTCTTCATCGAAAAAAATCAATCTGAGAAGCAACCGCCTCCACTCTCCAATTGACTTAGGATGTCTCCAGCAAAATTAACCCAAGTGACCCTCATCTGCTGCAGTGGCAGGAGGACAGGTCCCCAGGTTGGGGGTCGCAGGTTCCTGTGACGTTTCAGAATAACCTGATATGTAGACCACAAAACCACACTTCTGGCCAGAAAAGGCACGGAGCCCTCGGCTTGTGCCTGGATTCACCTGATAGTGCTTCCACATTATCTTTGGCAGACAGGAATGTGATGCTTTCGAATTTCCCACTATGATCAATTGTGCCATCCATGTGGGATAGAGGGTTTTTAAAATAAGAGACACTTTCCCTCTTACAGAAATTCTGTGTCCAAATATTCCCTTGACTACGCTGATTCCGTTTTGGTAATGGTTTGGCTTCATCCAGCTACTTGGTGAAAATTCGAAACACCTCCAGAATGAGCCCCTAAGCCGGGCCAGGAGAGGTGGCCTCTGGGTGGGAGCTGGGTGGCTCTGGCAGGGCTGGGTTATAAACCCTCCAGGGCTTCTGTGGGTTACCCAGCGTGGCCCTGATGGTCACAGCAGAGCTTTGCTTGGCATGAATGGCTCTTTCAGTGATTAAGACGCGGGTTCCCTGCAGGGTACCCTGGCTGAACCACAGGCCTGCCCTGCTGAACGAAAGTGACTGAGGGTGGGCGCGGTGAAAGGCACCGATAACACTGCTGCAGCTGGCCCCTGTGTGGTGTGGGAGGAACTAACACAAGCCCTACCCCTACCCCTACCCCTACCCCTACCCCTAACCCTACCCTAACCCTAACGCTCTCTCTACCCCTACCCCTACCCCTAACCCTACCCTAACCCTAACCCCTACCTCTAACCCTAACCCTACTCCTACCCCTAACCCTACCCCTAACCCTACTCCTACCCCTAACCCTACCCCTAACCCTACTTCCTACCCTTAACCCTACCCTACCCCACCCTACCCCACCCCCACCTGATGCCCAACACTGACCCACCGTTATCCACTAACGCGCAGCTCACTGCAGGGCTCTCTGTGACAGCACAGAGTGCTGAGTGTGCACAGGTGTGGTGTCTCAGAGGCCCCTGCAGTGTGGCACTGCCCGTGACCCGCCTTCTTCAGCTTTTCAAAT
The DNA here is from genome assembly GCF_001458135.2 of Marmota marmota marmota. Classification (NCBI taxonomy): domain Eukaryota; kingdom Metazoa; phylum Chordata; class Mammalia; order Rodentia; family Sciuridae; genus Marmota; species Marmota marmota. The sequence goes on from NW_025999991.1 coordinate 9,520,373, forward strand.
GTGTGGAGCAGCAATCACGGGGCCCTGTGCGCTGGGGGTCTTCAGAGGTCGTTCATCTTGTGGAACTGATTTTACACCTGTTGAGCAGCATTTCCCCTCCCCAGCCCCGGGCTCCCAGCCCCGAGCTCTGATCCTCACAGGTGTCTATTTAGAAACCTCTGTAAATGGACCCACAGCTGATGGACCTGGGGGCCATCGTGCTGAGTGAAATAAGCCAGTCACAGATGGACGAAGCTGTTTGTTCCCTGTGACCTCTCCCCATAGAGATCCTGAAATAGAGGACCCTGGGAGCTGGTCTCTGAGTGATAAGTAATAATAGTAAGCACCGATGCTTGATGGACATTGTCTAAGGTGACAGATTTATCGGCGCGCTGTTTTCAGGATCCATACGTGACAACATTTCCAGCTGTTCTCATTGTGTCAGTGAAGAGCAGAGACCCTAGTTTCCAGAGTCCTGGTTCACATCAGCTCCACCTGGGTCCCCTTCCGTTCACGTTGGGGACATTCCCCAGCCATGGGCTCTGCTGATGCTCCTCCCCCAGAGCTGGGGGCTTAGCCGTCAGCAACAGTGGCCTGTTCCTTGGGCAGCCTGCGCCCAGCCCCTCGCCCTATTGACGGACACTTCCGAACACCACCCCAGCCCGCGAGGGTGCCAGTGCCATTGCTGAGGCCCGTCTCCTCCAGCCGTTGCCCTCCCCCCACCATCCGTGCCGGGGTGCCCTCCTGCTCTCAGGCCCTGTGGGCTCAGCTCAGAGCCAGCTTCCAAGGGGTCCTACTGTGACAGCAGCTGCCCTCTGAAAGTGCAGGGGAGCCTGCCGGGGTGGCCCTGCCGACCTGGGGGGAGTGGGAGGAGGCAAGGGGATCAGAGGACAAAGCTGAGGGTCAGGGGCTTTGGGTGGAGGGAGGAGGCAGAGGGCTCTGCTCAGGCTCACTCTGACCCGCAGAGAGGGACGGGGCTGTCCCGGCACAGTGGGAGTGGGAGTCAGTCGGGCTGGTGTCGGGCCACAGGCGGCATGGCTGTTACACACGCTGTCTTGTCGGAGAGAGCTTCGTGGCGTGCTCCAGCGGGTGGCCCCAGAGCTGCCCGGGGGTTCTTCCCACACAGTTCCTTGTGGTGCCACGAAGTGGGACCCAGAGTCCCTGTGAATAGGGAGAGTCCCTGGCAGGCCAAGCGGCCTCTTGGAGCTCACCAGACCCACAAGAGGGGGGCATGAATGTAGCAGGCTGGGGCCAGTGTGCTGTGGGCAAGGCAGGGCCCGACCCCCAGGGAAGAGCTTAGAGGCTGGCTCCAGAGGGCTCACGGGCATGCCCACTGTCTGTGAGTCCGTCCTTGTCTGGGCTCTGGCTGTGTGCCTGCATGAGAGTGTGGAGGACGCTGACCACCTGCAGCCCCACTGCGTGCCAGGCTCCCGACTCGGCCCTCCAGCAAGGCCACCTGACCAGTCACCTGGGAGGCCCTGGGGTCATCCTGAGGGGCTGTTTCCCTTCACTGAACTGAACATTGGCCATCCCACAGCCGCTGTCCCTCACGCTCACTGGCCAGCACAGGGGTCTGCTGCTAGAGCTCCATGCAGGGAGTACAATCCTACTCAGAAAACTTCCTGACAATTTTAGAAACAGAAAAAAAAAGAAGGGAGTTCATCCAACTGACCACTTAACGTGTCTGCTGACCTCAGCGGTCCCCTACCTCGCTCAAGTCTCTTCAATGTTCCAGGTGGCTCAGAGAGGAGCGTTAGCAAGCACCACCCTGGAGCTGGCCGACCCAGACGTCCCCAGGGTGCATTGCAGCAGCTGTGCCCTCCCTCCCTGTCCTCGGCTTCCCTTCTTCTCTGTGACTTCTCAGCCTCTCCGCAGCGAGTTCGGGGCCTCTCAGCTCGTCCTGCCTCCTCCGTTGCTGACCTTCCATGGCGTCGAGGGCACTTCTTCCTCCACTTGAGCTCGGCTCTTTCCAGATACATGGAGTTCCAACGCCTCCAACGCCTGGAATGCTTACCCTGGTTGGGTGGGCTCCCTGACCCCAAGGCGTGGTAAGAATGGCTTCGTCCTGGGTGCTGGGCTGGCCACGGCAAAGTACTCTCCTGGTTGCCTCAGCTCTGGAAAATACGTAGGTCCCCAGGCCCCCCGCCTGGAGCCCGGCCTGTGAAGACAGACGCCCTGTGGAGCTCGCGCGTGGGTGCAGCATGGTGTTCTGAGCGTGTGGACTGAGCCGTGATGAGTCAGGTCCCTAGCACACCTGTGGCCTCCAACATGTCTCAATTCTTGGCATGCGAGTGTCCACGATCCTCTCTCCTGGCTTTGGTATGCACAGTGCAGTGTTGCTCATCCCTGCCTGACCTGGTGCTCCCAGCCAGCTCCATCACGGCCATCCACTGTCCCCTCTCTGCTCACCCACCGACTGGGGGTCTGGCATGTTGCCCAGGCTGGTCCAGCTGCGAACCCAGGCCACCCTCCCTCCTCAGCCCCCGGAGTGGCTGGGTCTGCAGGCGTGTGTCACCACGCCTGGCCCTGCTGGCCTCTCGTGATTGATGCAGCCTTTCTTACAGCACATTGGTCCCCTCCAGGGGGATGGTTGGAGTTGCGGGGCGCTCTGTGTTGTTATTTATGGATCTTTCCTTCCTACCGTGTGTCGACTTCCTAGTTCAGCCTCTAAGATGTAATACGTTTCCTTTCCTCCCGGCTGCGGCGAGGCTTCGGCTGTGGCCACCTGCACAGGACGTCTTCAGCTGGCTGCAGATGTGAAGCTGGCCTGAGGAAGAACTGGCCTGACTCCGCGCTGGCCTCCTGGGTAGGAGCAGTGATCTCACTCAGAGAGACGGTGTGGCAAGCCTCTTCCAGAAGGTTCTACCTTGTGGAGGGTGGAGGACGCAGACCCACTTGTCACCCCGACTCCCTCCTCCAGACACGGTGCTCACTAGCACACATGACTCACGTGCATGACTGCAGGTAGCTCTGGGCGGGTCACCAACGCCTCAGTCCACCCACGGACAGCAGAGTTCAGGGTCCCTGCCGGGAACGCCTGCAGGCCTGAGCGTGGGCAGCCGCTCTCCCATCCAGGTCAGTTCATCCCACAAATGCTCAGTAGTTTCTCGCTTGGGACAGAGTGTGAGAACAGGCAGAGACCTCACGGCCTTGGGGTGGTTCCTGATAGTGCACACGAGTGTGCCTGGTGTAAGGGCCACCTCTCCTCCCCTGCAGGAGACCTGGCCCCACCATCTGCAGGGGGCAGTGGGTTCCGGTGCTCAGCCTGTTCTGCCGCCACAGCTGCTTCACTGACCAGGGCATTCGAAGGCCTTGAGGACTGCAAAACAGATCTGCAGACTGTGAACCTTTTCAGAGGAAATGACTTAGTTATGAGAAATGTGCCATCAACTTCATGGAATCGCAACAGTCTCTGTGACGTGAGTTAAATTTGCTTTCTGCATTTCAGTCCCAGCTCTCAGCTGGACTGTCCATTCCCTTACTGCTAACTTTTCCACCAGGATGGACACAGCAGTGGGCAGCTCCAACGAGGAAGGTCGAGGCCGAGATCAAAGGCCCTTTGCTTCTGACCTGCCGTGGGTCCAACCTGGTGGGCTTTCCTCCTCTGTGCCTTCAGGTCACATCTAACATGGCCGTCCAGGCCCAGGTCAGGGAGCCGTGCCGTGTTTCCAGGTCGCCTTATAGCTCCAGGCCTCATGCTTCAGTCTTCCCCTTTCCCTGGGTTTTGTACCTGGTGTGACACAGGGTCCTGCTTCTCTCCTTTGCCTGGGGAGGTCCAGTTTCTCTAGCACCATTTATTGAGCAGATGGCTCCTTCCCCACTGCATGCTCTTGGCTCTTTGTCAATGATGAGGTACCTACAATGCAGTGTGACGCTGGGCCTCCCGTCCTGTCCCCTTGGTCACCGTGTGTGTGTTTGTGAGATGTCTTGTGGTTTTGATCACGGTAGCTCTAGAATGTGTTTTAAGGTCAGGGAGTGGGATGCCTCCTCTTTGCTCCTGTGCTGTGGCTATGGAGTGGCATCAACCGAAGGCCTGGAGAGCACTGTGGAAGCAATCCCCACAGTGGAGTCAGCCCACAGGACGGGGGACAGTGTTGTAAACCTCACACCTGAGACGGTCATGTCCAATACACAAGGGCCTCCACAAACACAAGAGACAGGTGTCCGAGTTGAAAACGGGCCAAGGCCTGAGAAGACTTTCACCCCAAACAAGACATTAAATGGCCAACAGGCACCTGAAAGGTTGCCCAGCATGGTGACCCACGGGGGAATGAGAGCTGGAACCGCAGTGAGAGGTCACTGTGTACCTGTTGGCATGGGTGATGTCAGAATGACGAGAGAGCAGGTGGGTGAGGAGCTGGAGAGAAGGCAGCCCTGGTTTGTTGCTGGTGAGAACACAACTTAGCACAGACGTCGCCGAAAATGGGGGGAGGATCCTCGAAAAAAAGGAAGAATGATACTTATGCATAATCCCGTAGTCCTGCTTCCAGGAGCTGAGGTACATCTCACTCCAGCTCTCGCAGTAGCCCTGTGCACAGTAGCCAAGATATGAAAACAACCTGGGGACCATCAGTGGGGGAGAGGGTGCCCCTCAGTGGGGGAGAGGCATCCCTGTCTATGCACGGCTGAAGCTTCAGACAGGGAGAGGTCCCTTTTGCAATGACGCGGGTGAATCTGGAGAGCATTATGCTAATTGGACCAGACAGGCTCAGAGAGGAGCACGACCTGATCTCACTCCATCATGCTGTCTGGAGTCTGAGACAGATGGATTCTTGGAAGCAGAGAGGAGTGACAGTCGAGTGGGATGGAAGCCATTTGTGGGAGAGGGATGTGGAGCTGTTGATCAAAGGGAGCACAGCTTCAGAGACAGGAGGCTGGGTTTGACATCCATCAGCCAGCAGGGGACTGCAGCCAGTGAAACATGACGCGGTTCCTAAATAACCAAGAGCAAGTTAAACGTCTCACTGTCAGCCTACCAAGAGTGACGTGTGGATGTTTCATTCACCTGGCTCAGTCGTCCCTGTGACTCTGCGTCTGATTGTCACATTGTACCCACACACGCACACGCTGTGATTTGTCATGTGAAAGTGCTTCTCAGGACAAAGCCTCGGGTGCACCACGCTGTTACCTGCTGTTGATCTCAGCACACCTGTGCTCGCAAATCCAAGTCTGTGTCACCTTTAAAAGTAAAATACCTCTTCCCCACCTCACTGTGTGTGTCCCTCACTCTCGGGGGACATTTGCTCTCCCTGCCCTCCTGGCAGAGCGTGGCCTGGATGTCTGCCCACGCACAGACCCTCTGAAGGGCAAGCCCACAGCAGAAGTGGGCACGGTGCTGCCTTTGTTTTCCCTGAGGGCTGCCATGTGGCCTCTCAGGGTCCTGTGGATAGTGAGCTCACAGTCAGCTGGGCACACCCGGCGAGGCTCTGGTCATCAGTGGCGCTGGGAATACCACCGTGCGGCACACCCAGCCCTGGTGCACTCCAGTCGACCCTCCTGCCTTTCCTCCCTTTGAGAGACCGGAGGGAATCATCCCTCAAGTGGACGTTTCGTGCTTTCAGACTGTTCCTGCACAGAGGTTTCTCAATTCCTCTAGAGAAGAAAACAAGGTCTGGAAACCCCTGCAGAAGGCTTCTGTGATGGCTCACAGCCCCATCTCACTCTCCCAGGGCCTCGCACACCAGGAACCCTGCCCACAGTCCCTTCCTGTGCCATCTTTCTCCGTGTGCACAAGTTTGTGTTGAAAGAACTGAGCAAGATGGTCAGCTGGAGGGGTTGCGCACTGCAGATTGCTGCTGTCCACCATGCTGTCCTGCATGAACCTGGGCGACGGGCGACCGGGTGTCAGGGCAGCAAAGCCCGTTGTCCCCTTCATCCCCGTCATGCACCGGTTCTGAGGCTGGACCCTCACACAGCTGCTCCACCTCTCCTCCCAGTGCCATCAGCAGGGCATCGCGTCCTGCGTCCAACCTGGCCACGTCTTCCAGGGCAGGTGCGTTTCCCAGGGCCACCGAGCTCAGGGCTGCTCCTTCATCTAACCAGCCAGCTCTGTCGTTCCCCTTAGCGGGTCTGCTCAGAGGGTCCTCGGTGCTGGGTGAAACCTGCTGCCCACAACCTTTCAGCTTGCTGCCTCTGTGTTGTCGTTCCCTGGACCCTCTCTTCAGCTCTCGCCGAGCACTTTGTAGGCTCTGTTTCTCCCCCCTGCTGGCTACCAGTTCTTACTGCTGGGTGAAGAGGTGGCGTGGGCCTGCCATCATCGGACACCGCGCTGCCTGCTGTCTGCCCTGCGCTCCTTCCCCTCCACCCCTGTGATGTCCTTGATCTTGCCATCTAGGGGCTATCATCACCTGTTGCTATTTCTATTGCCTTGAGTCGTTTTGGACTAGTTAAAAATAAGATAACACCAGTGACGTTCTTCACAGAACTAGGAAAAGATAGTCCTAAAACTAATGTTGAAAAACAAAAGACCCAAATAGCCAAAGCAGAGCAATGCAGGAGGTCTCCCAACACCGGATATAGACACAGACACAGACCAGCGCTACAGCACAGAGACACAGAGACCAACCACACGGTCACCTGATCCCTGCCAAAGTGCCCAAACCCACATCAGGGGAATACCAGCCTTTGCAGCAAATGGCACTGGGAAAAGTGGGTATCCACACATCGAGGAATGAAGCTAGATCGCGATCTCTGACCCTGCACAAAAGTCAACTCACAGTGGGTCACGGGCCTAGGAATTAGACCAGAAACTTTGCAACTGCAAGAGGAAAAATCTATAAGCCCAGACACTGACTTTTTCAATAGGCCCCTAAAGTTCAAGGAGTAAAAATAGAATTAATAAATAGGATGGAATCAAATTTAAAAGCTTCTGAGCAGCAAAGGAAATGATGGAGAACGTGAAGAGAGGACCTACAGGGAGGTGGGAGATCTTTGTCAGCTAGTCTTTGACAGATGATGAATATCCAGAATAATAAGGAACTCAAAGAGCTTAACACCAAAAAAAAAAAAAAGAAAAGAAAAAAAATAAAACCCAAATAACACAATTAACAAATGGTCAAATGAACTAAATAGACATTTTTCAAAAGAAGACAAACAAATGACCAACAAATGCATGAAAAACTTGTCAACATCTCTAACAATCAAGGGACACAAATCAACCACACTGAGATTCTACCCCCACAACCAGAAGGGCAGCCGTCAAGAATCCACATAGTAATAAGTGTTGGTGGGGAAAAGGAACTTCCCCACTGAGCTGGGACTGTGAATCACAACAACCACACGGAGATCAGTGTGGAGGCTCCTTGTGAGACTGGGCGTGGGGCCTCCACAGGACACCTGTCCTACTCCTTGGCACTCACCTGAAGAGTCAGAGCAGCCTCCTACAGTGACGCGGGCACACCCAGGTCCACAGCAGCTCTGTCCACAGCAGGGAACTGTGGACAGCCCCAGTGCCCATCAGCAGATGAGCGGGTAAAGGAAAGGTGGCCCGTATCACAATGGAGCTTTATTCAGCCGTAAAGAGGGACACACTATGTCGTTTGAGGAAGGTGGTCGGGACTGGAGAACACTGTGCTGGGATAAATGGCCCTAGAGAGCCCAGGGCCCTGAGCTTTCTCTCACGTGTGGAAGCTGTGGGGACAGGAGGACAGCAAGGCACCTGGTGGAGTAGAAGACAGCCCGGTGGGTCAGAGGAAGGGGACCAGGTGGGAAGGGGCAGTGTGGGGTACGGGGATGAAACAGGTCGAGGTATAACGACATGTCCACTGCTGTGCACAGTGGTGATGCACCACACAACCAGAGAAATGGAAAGTGGGCTCCGTTGTGCACAATGAATCAAAATGCATCCTGCTGACGTGATTAACTAACTAGCACAAATAAAAACCCCGTAGGAAAAGAAGACAAGACATTTTACTGGCCTTCTCTTATGTATTCTCCAAAACTCCTTTTCTTCACACCCATGCAAGTTTCCCCTGATCTGGTTTTTCTCTTGCCTGAGAAGTTCTTCTGATTATCCTCTCAGGGGAGGTCTGCTGGCCGCGAACGGTCTCCAACTTGTCAGTGATGGAGATACTTTTGCATCACCTTGGAAGGGTCACTTCTGAGCACTGTGTCGGGAGCCTTTCTCTCTGGCCTGGAGTGTTTCACTTCTGGCCAATTCCTTCCCATGAGCCTTTCTGTCTGCATGGTGGTGTGGAGAGTTTCCACTCACTGTCTTTCAGTCCCCTTGTGCTGTCCTGTCCTTGGCCAAGTCCATCGCACGCCCACTGAGGGGGTGCTGCACCTCGCCGGCTAAGGCCTTTGAATTTTCTCCTGGCCCTCCCAGATGACATTATCTGTCAGTGCTACATGCAGTCTAGCTTTCTCACTTGAGCCCTTTATATATCAATCTCAGTTAATTTGAGTCCACGTCCCGTACTTGTGTCCTCCAGCTGGGTGCTGGCGATGGCCTTGTCATTTCAGAGGGGCTTTACCTTGCCTTTGAATACCCTTTCTAATAAGGTGTAAAGTCCCAGAGTACTGACATTTCTTCAGGAGAAAAAGAATCTTATTATTGTGACTTAGAAACTCTTTAGGTTAGAAGCAGCTCAACTCACAACAAACTATGGAACCAAGGTGCCCTTCAACAGATGAATGGACTATTACTCAGCCTTAAAGAAGAATGAAATCATGGCATTTGCTAGTAAATGGATGGAACTGGAGAATATCATGCTAAATGAAATAAGCCAGTTCCAAAAAACCAAAGGCTGGATGTTTTCTCTGATATGTTGATGCTAATTCACAATGAGGGGGTGGGTACGGAAGAATAGACTTACTCTAGATTAGATAGAGGGGAGAGAAGGCAGGGGAGGGGGTCTGGGGGTAGGAAGGACAGCAGAATGAAACAGACATTATTACCTTATGTACATGTATGACTGCATGACTGATGTGATTCTACAACATGTACGACCAGAAAATGAGCAGTTATACTCCACTTATGTATGATGTATCAAAGTGCATGAACGTATTCTACTGTCATGTATAACTAGTTAGAAAAAAATTTAAAAAATGAAAAAGAAATACTTTAGGTAAAAACACACCCACTGAAACACGGTTTTATAACTTGGTTTTCAGAGAAATGTCTTAGAGAACGCTAGTGTTAGATCCTGCTGAGCAATTTTAAAATGTTTCAAAATGTTCTCTCGTGTTGTTTCTGTACTCACTCATACGCTTTTTCTTAGCTTTGGAAATTTGTCCATATCATTTGGACACAAAGATTTAGATTCTGTGACATTTTAACATTTTGACAAATTTGGGTGATATAGGAGGCCTGAGCGTGGATAATTAAACACATCTCACTTTACTCTTGTTTTTTACTGGAGTGTTCTGTGTTGCCAATGCACATGTATCGTAAGTTTGAAGCTCAATTTAAGAGAAACAGAACGCCAGAACTCAGACCAAGAAAAGACCCTCCCTGGCCTCTTGTCCGCCGGCCCAGCCCCTGGCACGGGCAGGTTCTCCGTGTTTGTGCTTCCCGAGGGGGAGTCCGGGGGTGAGCACTCTTTGGTGTCTGGCTTTCTCCATTCCCACGATCTTTGTGAGTCCCTCTGTGTTACTGCGTGTGCCCTGTAGGGCCTGCTGTGCGGCGGCCACGCTGCTGCTGTGGAGGAGGGCAAGACCTCCACCTTTCTTCCAGGCAGCCTGGGGCTGCAACGGCTAGAAGCCGGACGTCCACAGGTGACTGTGCGCACTGGAGCGGGTGGACTTGCTTCCCAAGCCTCGTCTCATGTCACCCTGAGGGGCCCTGGCAAGGTGTCCTTCCTGCTCCCCATCCAGGGTGGTCAGCCCAGGCAGCTGTAGCCTCCTGTGATGCCCTTTGATCATGAAGTGAGTCTCCGTGGTGGCCACAGAAGCTGCTGAACTGTGCTCTCCACTCTCTGGTGAAGTCGGTGGGTATCCACGGAACATCGACTGCTGCCGACACCTTCGCAAACCAACCAGACCCACACCTCTGAGCTCTGCGCAGCACTCTTGGTAGCCATGGGACACAGGCAATAAAAATCAGCTGATCAATTACACACTTTGAAGGCAGAACAAATATAGGATTTTGTGGCAGGCAAGAGACACAGAACTTGAGGAAAAATAATTCAAGAACCAATGTAAGATTTTGGACCTGAACAGGTCGTTGTCATTTATGGACAAGAGGAAAACTACAGGAAACTGAGTTTGCATTTGAAAGTGTTTACTTAAAGATGTCACTTTGGTATCTAGCGAAGCATTTTGAGTAGCTGGATGGATATGCAAGACGGCGTCCCTGAAGAGGCATGGGCAAGAGTCTGTGAGTGGTCAGCCTGCAGACGTATTGGAGCCACGGCACTGGACACCATGGACAAGGGGCAAGTGTGCTGAGAGAAGATGGTAATTCAGAATTTACACCCAGGCACTGCAAACTGGAGAGAGAAAGAAAATCTAGCAAAGCAACTGAGGACCTGTTGAGGTGAAGCTGTGTCCTGTGGCTAAGGAGGAGGTTGAGAGCAGCCCCACCATAGCGGCTGAGTGGGAGGGTGACGTGAGACAGGAACGGCTTTTGAAGAACCACCTGTAAATTGTATGAAAGCAGCTCGATTTGAGGAAGCGGGGAGAGGCCTGGAGGAGGTGAACCCAGGACATTCCAGCAGTCATTCTCCTTAGAGGGGTGAAGTGGGCCAGCACCTGCCAGGGGAAATCAGGGAGAAGGGCGTCTTGCAGTGCTTCCCAGGGGAGGAACTTCAGGTGTCTGCTGTGGCACACAATCCAGGGGACAGGGAAAACTGGGGCACACAGGAGAAGCCGTTCCTGCAGGAAGGTCCCTGTGAGGGAAGGGGGCAGTGCCCTGGGTGGTGGGGACCGGTGTGGAAAGAGGCAGGACGCCCCGTGGAGAACCACAAGAGAGGAGGGGCGTGGGAGGCAGGCAGATCGGGGGCTGACGGTGGGGCCTGGAGATAATGCAGTAGACATGAGGACCAGCTGAGAGACACAGAGAGCCCAGGAGCTGGAGGCTTGACGGGGACAGAGCTCAGGGGACAGTGGCCTGGAAAACTGGAGGGACCAGTGGACTCGAGGGGTGGCTGAGCCCCCTTGGGTCCTTGGCGATGTCTGGAGACGTGTGACTGTCGGCACTTGGGAGAGGGAAGGGTGACGTTGACCTCTGGTGAGTGGAACAGGGACACTAACCTGCTGCAGTGCTCAGGATGGCTGCCTGCTCTGCAGGCTCAGGGCCCAGGCGTCACTGGAGGAGGCAGGAGGTGCAGAGACGGGGACCGTGGTCACAGAAGCCCAGGGACTGCTTCCCTAGAGTGTGCACCAGTTTGGTGGAGGTTCCTGAATCTGTGCAGAACAGAGGGGCAGGAACATTGGAGTTCCCACTCTGAGGCCCTGGCAGGAAGCAAGGACAAAGCTCCACACCCCCCTGAGGGGTTGGGACCGCTGGCTGTTGTGGGTGCCAGTGTTCCCAGCAAGCTCAAAGGCTGGCGACCCTCGACGGGTGTGATTGATCTGAGCGGGGAGGGTGCACCTGAATGATGTAGTTATGTCTCCAGACCCTGGGAGCATTTCCCCTGCACAGAGGAAAACAGGGGCTCTCTTCTGCACCAGGGAAGGGCCGGCTGCTGTAGCAGTGGATTGTCACCAGGAGCATGTTCCAGATGCCCAGCCGCCCCATCTAGACACACAGGCCCAAAGCCAGCCTTGCCACAGGGAACCTGGCAGCCCTGAGGAGACCACTGGGCCTTGACACAGACAGGGAAAAAGAAGGATTCTGCTTGTCTGGCTGCCAGCAGCAGGACCCTGGAGAGAGGACTGCACTGAGTGACAGTATCAGTTGGAAGGCCACGCTTGTGGTGTATCCACCAGGGCTGTACAGAGACAGGGACCAAGGGGAACATTTAGAGCTACAGAAGGAGATCTATTGAAATCTCCCACACCTGCAGCCTGGGGGCCCACAGCCAGGGGAGTCCCAGTGCATACTCGAAGGCCTGATGCCAGGGACTCAGACCCCAGGGGCAGGCGAGAAGGGTGTCCCTGGTCAGGCAGAGGAGCACGACTGTGCCCTCTCTGCCTTTGGTTCCTCTGAGCTCTCCAGGGATGGGCTGAAGCCCCTGCACTGATGTACTTTCCTTGGTCTCCTGGTCTGCTCCAAACAAGCCCCATAGACTCCTCCAGAAGAAACCTTCCACCAGCCGCCTGCACATCCCTTAGCCCAGTCAGGGACACGTAAAACTGATCTCGTCACATAGCTTCCAATGCTGGTGATGCTCAGTCACAGCTTCTGCCTGACAACTTAAGAAGCTCCCTATGATGGTGGCCTGGCAGATGGCAGCATCCTCGTCCTCTCCCATCGGGAGTCAGCCCTGGCTCAGGAATTCCACCAGCCCTCTGCAGCAGACCTCAGTGGACCTGCTGGTTGCCCATCATCAGCTATGCCTGTGGAGCCCCGTGTGGACCACCACCTACAGCCAGGATGCCCTTATCTTCTGAAATCTCCCAGACTTCTATGCCCTACCCCAGAACAATCCAGAGTGGGCACCAGTGTGCTTCCCAGAGAGTACTGCGTGCTTTCAGGAGACCGGAAATCAGATTTCAAATCTGAGTAGGCTGTCCCTTGCATATGTCCTGTGAGTGCAGGGTGTCAGTTGTAGGGAGATGAGTGTTCAGAACAGCTTCAGCTAGGTGTGATCAGGGCTCTGGTGGCTGAGTGACTCAAACCCAGTGCTGAGCACTGATGACTGGACTCTACCCAGAGCCAACACCTGGTCAGTCTTTCCTGTGGTCTTTAGGGTTGCAATGGGACTTTAACTTCACCATTAAATACAATTTTATATTCAAGTTCACAGACTCTAGAACATCAGGTACATGGTATTCATTTTGAAAAAGTTCTTGAGAAATGGTCACTAATGGTGATTATTTGAATATGTAACATTGAATCTTCAAACAACAAGGACTGGTATTTGAAGACTGTCATTTGCTGATACAAACTGCCACCTGCAGCCCTAGGACTGTTGAGCCTGAGCTGGGGGAACAGCACCGGCATGATTCTCTAATAAGGTCGCCGTGATGAGAGGCAGTCTTTGGCCGTACTGGACTTTCTAAATCGGGGTTTGGGCAATGGCCATTATTCAGCTCACAGAATGTGCTCTTTCTGTCTCTGACAAGGCTCTTTGGATGCTGAATATGTTCTTTCCTTTTCTTTTTTAAAATATTTTTTTAGCTTTTAGGCGGACACAATATCTTTATTTCATTTTTTTGTGGTGCTGAGGATTGAACCCAGTGCCTCACGCATGCCAGGCGAGCGCGCTACTACTTGAGCCATATCCCCAGCCCCTTCTTTCCTTTTCTTGGGATGAGAAAAACCAGAAAACTTGTGGACAGATTCTCAAGGAACTGCAACACTTGAATAATATTTTACATGACCCCTGAACTCTTGTTTCCAGAGTTTGATTGAATTTACCAATGAATGATACTGAGTCCAAGATTCTAATGCTTTGGGTAAATTTTTCATAACCTTCTCAATTTTATGTTATTACTTTATATTTTCTTTTTCTTTTTTAATTGTAACTGATTCAATTTTCTTAGAACAATTTCATATTTTATGATTTTAATGATTCAATTATCTTTGATTAATTTTTGACTGTACAGTCATGGCTGCACAGTGAACCTTGGTCAATGAAGGACTCCACATATGATGGTGGCCACGTGGTACAGCCTGGCCATGAAGCAGACCACACCACCTGGGTTTATGTGCTCACACAATGTGATGCTCACACAATGACCACACCACCTGAGCATGCGTTTCCCAGGGCATGTCCCCATCACCCAGCAGTGACTGGCTGCACTCTCACATTGTCTGGGACCCAGGACTGGTGGCTGCCAATGTGAATGGGGTTCTGTCCACCCAGTGCCATTCTCCAGGGCTCCCTGCTTACTCTCTCTGTCCCCGCTTTTGATTTCCAACCTGTCTGTGCTCCAGAGACAGCAGCACAGTGGTCTCCCTCACAAGTGCACAACAAGCACGGACCACTAGCAGGGACCACTATCATGGATCACTGACAATCACGGGTCACTGCTTGGGCCACTGGCAGACTACTGGCACGGACCACCTTCAGGTCCTCACATCTTGCTGTTTTGGTGATCTCCAGTGAGCCACAGGAAGGGCTTCCTGGGACCAGAAGTAATTTATCTGGGGACACTGGTGCTCCAGTGTGTGCCATGTGGCTGGGGATGGAGGCCCCTCATCCTACCTGGGGCCCATCTGTACCACTGGTCTGAAGATTTCAGGTGGAGTGGGAGAGCGCTGGCCTCCAGTGGTGCACTGATGTTCCTCCTCGACTGGGCTGGACTGGAGCTGAGGTTCTCCCCCATGAACTGCCATCAAGAGAGGAGCAGACTGAGTTGAGGCTGATTATTGCATTAGTGAGGGGGTAGGGCCTAGAAAAATCCGCAAGAGAACATTGAAAACACCCTGGGGATCCTCTAATAGTTTTGGCAGCAGATTTAAGGACACTACCAAGTGCTCTGCAAAACCAGAAGACTGAGCCAGGGAACCAAACATCTCCAGTTGGCAGACTCAGCAGCAGCAGCTGCCAGTGGGTCCGTCCTGGGTGCTGCTGCACTTGGCCATGAGCCCCACTCATGTCAGCTGGCAGCTACTGAACTGTGAGCCTGTGAACCTGGGAGGGACGGAGGGCACAGAGAACTTACCTGCTTCATCTCATGGGTGATGTTTTAAATCGCACGATTGTTGTATGTGTTATCCTCCTTACATTTTCCTACTCATCTGAGTTACCTCCTCAGGGCCCCAGGTTTCCCCTCTTGAATGATGTTCTATCTGGCAAGATTATTGTGAGGACTGAAGGAGAGATAAGGCATGAGAAAAGAGCATCAATATCAAATATGCAACCACAGGAATATGTAAAAACACTCAAGGAACAGAAGAGAACAACTGTGCTTCATGTAGACTTCCTTGGGCTGCAAGAAGGTCTGAACCTAATTACTAGAACATTCTGTATACTTAGAAAATTCTACACAAAATCAAGACTTCTGACATGTAACCTCACAAAGCTATTGAATCTTGAACAAAAAGAATAAAAAAGCAGTGGCCACCTAGGCAAAATGACCAGGTCACTTACAAAGAAGAGAGCGCAGTAGAGTGACATCAGACTTTCGCATCAACACTGTATGTCAAAGACAGCAGAGTAACATATTTAAGATTCTCAAAGAGAATGTGGGACATAGCTTTAAGTATGGCTGAATCGACTGTGAAGGATGAAGGAACTAGCAATAAATAGGAGGGTCTTGTTCGCGTCGACCCTCCTAACCAGCTCACTGATGAAACTAGCCAGAGGCCCTGGCATGAGGACTGAGGGCAGCACGCAGGACACATGTTTATGCTACGTGTCTGCAGAATTAAGACTAGTGGTGGAGATCAGGGTGACACTGGGACCTCTTCACGTGGGCCAGAGACGTAAAGTGAGAGACGGCCTCTGAACACATGAAAGGCTGATGCTCGGTTGCTGGGGCTGTGAATCAACTGTGGGTTTGCTTGACCATCTCAAGGCAGGGGCATTGCTCTGCTGAGAACTGTTGGTGAAATCCCACTGTCTGAGACGGCTCAGTGTCTGCTGACACCTGCCCGTGGGCTCAGACAACCCCAGGTGAAACCCAGCAGCAGAAGCCGAGGAGGTGGGCAAACCTGCTACGCCCCACCACGCTGTTGGTGCCTTCTTCACCTGCTTTCCTCAGGAAGATCCTCACACTGAATCCCCCTGGGTTCTCCGCCCATTGAGGTAAAGTGTGCGGGCTCCATTTTGTGGTCAGATCCATTCTCCATCAGAGCTGGAAGGGATGAAGAGATCATTTTTGATCTCTTCAGGATTGAAGTGAAATTGGGTGGACCTAAGTTTGAAAGCTAATGGAAAATCATCAGTGATGTCAACATCCTTTAGGAGGATCACACAGGGCCAGGTTCCTCTGTTGACCATGGTAACTTGGTAACCCATTGGTTTCTCTTCAGAGATTGCTGTTAAAAGTTATGCTGGAGACACGATGTCAAGTGTTCTTTCTGTGGAGCCGGGTATCGAACCAGGGCCTTGTGCATGGGAGGCAAGACTCTACCCACTGAGCTGTGCACGCGAAGGTCTGACCTCCATGCGCCTCTTACTTTTCTTTCTTCCACATTCCACAGGGGAGGGCTCTGTGAGGAGGCTGAGGCCAGGGGGACTCCTAGGCTTCCTCCTCCAGGGGTGGAAAACAGGCTAGTGACCCAGGCCCACCTGCCCATCATCTGCAGACCACTGTGGAACTTCTCAGGGGCGCCTTAAGTCCACAGACAAGTTCTCCCAGGGGAATGTCAACCAGCACTGCAGCCTGGCACACCTCAGTCAAGTGATAAGTTGATGCACGGTAACTGTCCAGTGTGGGGCTCTACCCCGGCTTTCTGCCGTGAGGTCGGCTTCTGGAGTCAGTGTGGGAAAACGGCCATGCCTAGTTCTCAAAATGCCACCACAACAGAAAGCCGCTACTATTTCATTACTTTTCATATATAATACACACACACACACACACACACGTGTATATACATATATGTGCCACAGTGTCCTTGTAGATACCCTATAGGGACAGCAGGAAAAGGCACGACCCTAGAGATTCTTGCTTTCCTGCCCGAGCACACGCTGCCTGCCGTGTCCTCAGAATGCCGCACACCAGGAAACCTCCTGTCCTGGCGTGTATGCAAAACCACTTTCAGTTTGTAAGTTCTTTAATCCATCAATAAGGAATACAAAATGGTGCTCACTTAAAACATGATTATCAAACTGTGGCGGGCTTCATCTTCTGCCTGACATTGGAAAGAAATTCAAGGTGGATAGAGGTTCTCCATGTTCTGAATCTGAACTTCTTATTGTAAAAGGATTCAGATGACCATGTGTTACTCTTGTATACACATTCTGATGTCACATGATTTTGGATCCTTTAAATTCTGGACTCCACTTGGATGGCCGAACCATGAATAACGAAGTTGAAGTTACATTCTTGAACCTGCGCCCATGGTTGAAGTCTTGATGCGGCCCTATTGTTAACAGGTCACAGTCCAGGGCTCCTGGATCACTCAGAAAACTCTCTGTGACCACGGGGAGCTTCCTCAGCCATAGCCGGGTCTTCCAGGAGAGTCCCGTGTGCTGTGGGCCAGTTCTTGGACTGAGACTGGGCAAGTTCCTCCAGTGGTCCTGCTCTACCTCCTCTTGTCACCTACTGGCTATAGTGGCCGCAGTGTCTCTGTCTGCGTCCTCATCCTTTAGGTGAGAAGATGATGCGTCTCTGGAGTGGGGACTGCCTCCCCTCCTGGTCCAAGGCTCTGGCACCCTCTTCTCCAGGGGAGGCTGTGGTCCCGAGGTTTCTGGATACATTTCAGTGTGATAGCTCTTTCTGCCTCCCAACCATGAGGGAATCGTTCATGGACATTTTTGGGGTTTGGAGCAAAAAGTGTGGTCCCTGTGTGTCTGCAGGCCCGAGCAGTGCCTGTGCTCAGGTGTGTCTACACTGCACCTCATCAGAGCACCATGGCACATCTTGCTGTTAATGGCTTCGGCCCCCACTCCAGGAGCAGATCTCCAGTTGGACTTCCTGGACTCACTCCCAACATCTGTGGTGCTGATTTTCCCTGCAACCTCAGGTGTGCGATGGGTGGAGAAAACTCTGGTTTTTCATCCTGTCCATTTTTTTCTTATATAAAGGCAGGAGTGACAGCCCACAGTTTTACCCATCAGCATGTGAGAATACTCTTTTAATGTCATGATTCAGTTTTGCTTTTAGTATTGGGCTAATCTCATAAAAGGAAATTGAAATGTTCCCAATTTTTCTAAAAGAAAAACACAATTTTGCTTTTAAAGTTGATCTTTAATCTTGAATTAATGTGACCTGTCTGACTAAATAATAATAATAATAATAACCAATGGGAGAGAGATTCTCCAGGGAGTAATGACATTCATTTGGACCGAGCATTGCAAGGGAATGTGGGTCAGGAAGCTCTGTGCATCTTCAAAGAGGCTGAGGCAGGGCGATTTTTTAAAATGAAGAAGGTTGCATCGATGTCTGGAAGCAGGGCTCTTTGCCATGTCAGTGAGTGGCCAGGGATCCTTGTCCAAGGTGGCACACACAGTGGCCAGGCAGTGGTGCCTGTGGACATGGTGGCCTTGTGCGGGCTGGGCTCCTGGAGTCCTCTGTGAGAGTGGTGGTCCAGGGTGCTGGCAGAACCTGTCCATGCGACCTCCCTGCGTGGTCTTTCATCCTCTGCTCCATTTATCCCACCTTGATTCTGACAACCTTCACATTTCCTTCATGGGCCTTAGACATAACTACTAAAGCTTCATCTATTCTTTTAATACAATATTCCAATTTAATAAAATAACCCAAAGCCACATTTGATTGGACTTTGCTGTTCTAAGTACATTTTTTTCTGATTGGTTTTTGAACATGAGGCTGACGTCTCCGATGGCATTACCAGGCAGACGTGGGATGAGTTTCATAACTGATGCAGAATAGAATTTAACTCCTGATGGAGCATCACTCTGTTTGTTTCACTTTTCTTCAATTCCCTTCAGAAGTATGCTACTCTCTGCCCTTGAATGACTGATGGCTTGATTCCTGCTACATACCCCTGTGTGCTGGGTCCCGGAGATGGAGCAGTAATTGAGATATCCTTTCCAGATCTAAGAAAAGATGATATAATCTTCAAGAGGGACTGAGGAGGAAAAGGGGGAGAGAATTTTTATAGGAGCAGAGCAGCTGGCAGATGCTCAACTCAGACACTTGTTCAAAGGGAAGTCAGGACATATTCCAGGAGAGAAGTCTCAGTCCCCAGCCCTCGGGGCTGTGTCACAGCAATGACTGTGCCTGAGATGACTTATGAAAGGCTCAGGAGGATCTGCATGTTTGTACAGGAAGAGGAAATCAATCATTAGCAGACAAAACGAGTCCTCTGGAAGCAGGCAAGCATGAAGCACATGATCATCTGAGAGGAGATGAACAGAGATGCCGCAAAAGCATTCGTATGGCCTGAAAGGCAACGTGCCGTCCACTGCGCAGGTGACAGAGCCCTGGGATGTGTTGACGTCACAGAGGATTCGTCCAGGCCGACATTAGAGGAAGGCTTCCTGCTGAGGGGCTGTATGGGTGGTCCCGCGGGGGCGGCTTTGCTGGGGAGACGTCAGCTGTTTTACGCTGCACTGAGTCACACAAGTACGCACCGGGGATTTCAAGTTCTATGAGAAGCTCTGTAAGAGGATGTGCGGGGAAGTGAGTAGGCCACCGAGGGGCCCCGCAGTAAGCACTGCGGCAGGAAGGGCCCGGCGGAGGGGCTTCCCTCAGGTGCAAGGCAGGTCATGTGGATGGATGTCCCTCTCAGGGTAGCAGAGACAGGCCCTTCCTTTGGACAGGGACGCTCCTCCTGCCCGGCGACTCCCTTGGTCCTCCTGGGCGGGGGGCAGCAGTGCTCTGCAGGTGATGCTCAGGAAGGGGCTCCGGGGCTGCCTCTGGTGCACCCTGCTGGGTCTCCCTCCACCCCGTGGGGTCTCCTCATAGCACGGCGCTCTCAGAGCAGCGTCTTGAGATGGAGCCTTCCCAGAGGGTCGGTGTGGGGGGCTCTCCCCTGGAGGATGTCTCTGCATGGACACGAGATTATGTCCAGTGCACTAGCCAGGTTTTTGATCCTGAGACCAAATATCTGACAAAACCAACCTAAAGGAGAAGGTTTCTTTTGGCTCAGGGTTTCAGAGGTTTAGTTGGTGGTCAGCTGGTTCCGTGGTTTGGGCCTGAGGTGAAGCAGAACATCCCGACACGAGGGTGTGGAAGAGAGGCCTTCTCCACCCAGGCAGCCCGGAGGCAGAGAGAGAGGAAGGGCAGGGACAAGATGGTCTTCCAGGCACCTCTCTAGTGGCCCACTCCTTCCAGCTGAGCCCCCCCCCCCCGTGTCCACCGCCTCCTTCTAGACCATTCGAATCGTGAATCCATGAAGTGGACTGATACAAGCAGGAAGTGTGAATCAGGCGGTATAGCGATACCAGACTTCAAACTATACTACAGAGCAATAGTAACAAAAACAGCATGGTACTGGTACCAAAACAGGCGGGTGGACCAATGGTACAGAATAGAGGACACAGAAACCAATCCACAAAACTACAACTATCTTATATTTGATAAAGGGGCTAAAAGCATGCAATGGAGGAAGGATAGCATCTTCAACAAATGGTGCTGGGAAAAC
>NW_025999991.1:9541592-9548325 GCF_001458135.2 Marmota marmota marmota
GAGCACAACAGACACTAGGATGGCAATTTGTAAATCAATGGATGTGAAACTGATGTGATTCTGCTATCTGTGTATGGGGTGAGGGGGGGAGTTCATAACCCACTTGAATCAAAGTGTGGAATATGATATGTCAAGAAATTTGTAATGTTTTGAACAACCCACAATAAAAAAAAGTTAAAAAAAAAAAAAAAAACCGAAGATCCAACCCAATAGGCTGTGAATTTTCAGCAAAAGCATACACATGACTTCACCGAGCTTGTTTGATTATTCCTTCAATGCCTTCAAAGTGTCATTGTATGCGGCTCATTACTGCGGCAGAGGCTGTTCTCAGCCTCGGCATCTCAATGTCTCTCCAAAGGACGCTAGAACATTGCTGGCTTGTCCAGAAGGAGCTGCAAGCTCAGCCGTGAAGGGTAGCGATGCCTTTCACAACCGCAGGGCTGGGCTCCCCGCAGGACTGACAGAGCAGCAGCCCTGGTGCTTTGCCCCCTGGGGGACATGCCACGTCCTGCTCTGAGGGCAGAGCCTCCCTGAGAGACCCGTTTTATTGATTGCACTGCACCACCCAATATTTGCTTATTTTAGAAATGTTGACTCTTTGAACTTAATCTCCAAAACAGGGTCACACTCCTGATTATTTTTCTTCCTAAATGGTAACAACTGATGTGATAAGCTTCTGTTTTCTCTGATTCTACCCTCTTGGATCAATTGTTACAGAGCTGTTTTAATGAAAGGAATAATTCAAATCAATGTCATAATGGGGGAATGGCACATTAAGAAGCTAATCAATAAGCTGCCAGGTTTTCCTTTGATTTAACCAAAGTTTCCTTAGTAAACATCCTGAAAAGCTGACCACAAGGAACTGCTGCGCATGGTGAGTGTTTACCAGGGGCGTCTAGCTCCGAGAGAGGAGGTGATGGTCACAGGCTGCCCGAGTGACCATGCCCACACTGAACGGACACTCTGGGCCCCACTGTGAGCTGCCTGCTTCTGGGCTGGTCACAGGAGGTTGAGTGACTCGGATTTCCGATCTGTCACTCAGGAATGCTGAAGGCGCCCTGTGCAGATGACACAGGGAAAGTGCTAGGGTTAGCTGCTGGAGCCTTGGGAGGACTCAAGAGTAGCTAATCAGTGACAGTGAAGTGACCTTGGCCCCTCCTCAGGGGACTGGTGCTCCACACTGTTTCTCATGCATGTTCCTAACGACCTATGGTCTCCCTTCCTATGACGGAAACTCCAGCCGTCTGGTTGGTGGAACTCGTGAAGCAGCGCCTGCTGTCCTGCTCCCATGGCCTCCTGCTCTGCCCTGCTCTGCCCCAGAGGCACCTGCTCAGTGGGACACCAAACCCCAGACCTGACCTCCCTGCTTCAGCTCCTATTTCCTCCTTTTCTCAGACTTTCAGAATCTGTGTTAATTAGGGCGACTCTGATCTGCACACCAGCAGGAGTGTGAGCACTATGTTAATTAGGGCGGCTCTGATCTGCACACCAGCAGGAGTGTGAGCACTATGTTAATTAGGGTGACTCTGATGAGCACTATGTTAATTAGGGCAACTCTGATTTGCACACCAGCAGGAGTGTGAGCACTATGTTAATTAGGGCAACTCTGATCTGCACACCAGCAGGAGTGTGAGCACTATGTTAATTAGGGCGACTCTGATTTGCTCACCAGCAGGAGTGTGAGCACTATGTTAATTAGGGCGACTCTGATTTGCACAGCAGGACAAGCCAGCGGCAGGGAGTGGGAGGTGCACAGGGAGGCAGCTGTCCTCCCACATCCCCGCTTGCTCATGGGACTCTCCAGCATGTACTGTTCTCCCCAAAGTCACGTCTGAGACAATGTAAGAAGGCAGTCTGTCTGAGGGGATTCCTAAAGGAAGCAGGACCGGCCTGGAGCTCACCGAGTGCCTCCTAGAACACTTGCCCCGACTTCTGCTCATCCCTGGGATTCAGAGGAGCCTTGGCCTGTGGCTCTCCCCTGCCCCTTGCCAACCAGTTAGTTAATTCCAAGGGCAGCCACAATGACAAATGCAGAAATGCAGGGAAGACTAGTTCAGGTTCTGGCGGAGACTTCCGTGCACTACCCAGTGGACAGGGCCATTCCACCTTGAGTCGCCCTGGGAGGCCAGGCCTGCCCTGGGACCATGGGAGTGAGCCCTGTCATAGGTGAGCATCTGAGTGAGCTCTGATGTCACTGAAGGTTTTAGATCCATCCTAGAAAGGGTGCCTTCCTGCTGAAGACAGGGCACAGGATAGGCCACCACCAAGGGGCTGCACAAGGTGATGTGTAGCGCCAGAGCAGGGCAGCGAGCATTATGACCACAGTGACCATCATAGTGACAGACACACGTGGGTCCCTGACGGGCTGAACTCACGAGGAGAACGTGCTTCCTGTCTCCCTGAGCTCCTCTTCCCCTGCCTG
The DNA here is from genome assembly GCF_001458135.2 of Marmota marmota marmota. Classification (NCBI taxonomy): domain Eukaryota; kingdom Metazoa; phylum Chordata; class Mammalia; order Rodentia; family Sciuridae; genus Marmota; species Marmota marmota. The sequence goes on from NW_025999991.1 coordinate 9,544,015, forward strand.
GGTTTCTAACCAGGTCTGCCAGGTTCCCGCCTCCCCTCGTGGGCCCACCCCCCCCTCAGTGCTGCTGCCGAAACCTGGGTCCTGCTCCTCAGGGTCTGCATTTTCAATCTGATTGGAACCATGCTCCACGTGGTCTTATTTTCGATGTGTTCCAAAGAAACGGAATTCAGAAGGTTTTGTGTATTCTTTTTCGTGACAATCTAAGGTTTATTTACTCACTTCAAATTTATGTCCTCAAATTGAATAAAGCCACCTGGCCTTACTCAGTTTCAAAAGGCTGTCATTTATGAAAACGATGGAGCTGTTTGAAATGCCTGAGTGTCTGGAAGCTCGTAAGGCGCAGGCTGAACCACACTAAGGCCATTCTCCTTTGCATCTGGCTGAGTCCATCACTGGGAAAAAAGACATTTTTTTCCCCCACATTTTCTGTCTTTTGAAAGCAGCTGTTCCTGTGTAATGAGTTGATCATCACTGGATGCAGAGAGCACGTGCCTATTGATTGGTCCACCCACCTGGCTTCACGTTGGACTCCTGGCCTTCCGTCCTTAGTGGCCCTGGGGGTGGACCTGTGCCCAGGTGGTGCTTTGGGTCAGGTCTCCCTGGAATGATGGTCAGGTAAAATGGGAAGGCACTGTTGGCAATTGTCCCACTGCTCCCCCTGAGCTGGCCCAGAAGCAGCAATGTCCATTTGGAAGGAGCAATTCCACACGGTCAGGATGGAAAGCACAGCCCAGGGTCGTGATTTCCACTGCCGAGGGCGTGGACGTCGGTCTGTGCTTTCACTTCACCAGTGATTTCTGTGGTGCACACCTCTCTCTTGGGTGCACTCATCCATAAAATGTCTTTGCCAGGCTGTCTTGGGGATCACGGACAGTAAAGACGCATGGCGCATGGACACAGCTGTGTGCGTCCTTGGAAAAATGGGAACTTCCTAAATATGCTCAAAGTCCACGGCTTCTGCCTCCATCCTGGCAGGGCAATGCGCTCTTGTAAAACCGAGTGAAGAAACACTTGGTTCTGACGTGGAAGAGAGGTTCGCCTAAGAGGTAACTGTATAAGTATATCTCATGCTATGTTTGGGATGTACTTACCCTGAAAGATCACTCGTTGTTCAACTGAAATCCAGACCTACCTGGGTGCTCTCTAGCTTCTGTGGCAACCCCAGTGGAGACTGTATTAAAAGATTGGTTTTTCTTGTTTTTCCCCGTGGCCGATTCTGAGGTCTCCTTCTCTCAGCAGAATCATGTTGTGTTTGGCAAGCCTGGGCTTTGCTCCAGGCTCAAGTTGGATCAATTGCCTGGGCATAAGATGCCTGTGGTTATTTGGACCCTCCATGTCCTTCCTTTGTAAAGGGGATAACGATGTCACCTACAGCACAGGTTTGCATATTGTTAGAATTAATGAGCTGATAAATGTAAAGGGCTTGGGATGGGCCTGGTGCTTAGTGTTGACGCTCACAGTGTTGAGGTGGACTGCCCCTTATTTCACTATGCTCTCTCTTCTCAGTTTTGAGATTCTTCGAGTCTGAGAGCATCTATCAACAGATTGAATTTGCAGGCACTGTTGGCCGGGTGGCAGGTACATGCCCAGACATGACCACAGCTGTGCATAATGTCACAGCTTCCATGAGTGAGGCGCATTGTCTGAAAAAAGTGCTTCCCTTCTTAGGAGGAGAGAATTCACAGCGTGGCGGGACGCTGAGGGAAATGCCAAGATGTATTTCCCTTGGGAGGAAGCTTTTCTAGGGACAGGGACAGAAAGGGAAAGGCCAGGCTGGACTGGAGCAGGTGGTCAGTTTTGGTGCATCTCCATGGGCAGCTAGAAGAACGTGTTTGACAGTAGAGTGGCTTGGCGGTCAGTTCTGGTGGTTATGCTGGACCCCGCACCCCTGGGTGTTTCAGTGAGTGAACCACTTACGGACCACTGGTCTGGAGTCCACTCAAAGACTTGATAGTTTTTAGAATTTAACTGAATTTCATTTTTATTTTGATTTGTTATATATGACAACAGAATGCGTTATAATTCAGATTAGATATATAGAGCACAAGTTTTCATATCTCTGGTTGTACACTTGACTAAATTTGTTTTTAACTGACATATTAAAAACCTAAAAATTGTGCATATTTATGGGGTCCCAAGTGATGTTTTGATATATGGTCATTTGCAATGTTTAAATCAGGTTCAACATGTTTCTCTCTTCTTATGCTCTCACTTCTTTATGGTAAAAACATTGAAAATCCTATCTCCAGCTTTATTTTTTTATATATATATAGAGAGAATCTTTTTTGTAGATGGACACAACACAATGCCTTTATCTTTATGTGGTGCCGAGAATCAAACCCGGGTCCCGTGCATGCTAGGTGAGCGCTCTACCGCTGAGCCCCAATCCCAGCCCCTTCTGCCGCTGCTGAGCCACAATCCCAGCCCCTATCTCCAGCTTTTGAAGTCCACAGTTCATTGCCTTGACCAGGAGCTTTCTCCCGATGGCAGGAAGCCTCACTGCCCATCTTGAGACTCTCAGGGCAGTGTCAGGAGTGAAGCGGACCAGAATGCTTTGTGCTGGTGCTGGCCTCCAGTGACCTTTCAGACTGGCCGCCTTGCCAATGCTCTGGGTGGGGTGGGCAGGGAACCATGCAGAGATGTGGATGCGTGGAGAAGTCCTGGAACACCTTGGTCATGTGTTTTGCTTACACATATCAACACAAGAGATACGTGTGATGAGAACACTGGAGTAAGCCTAAGAGCTGTGCTCAAGGGGAGTAGCTGATGGATCAGGTTGGTGTGGAGGCCCACCTCAGCTCACCTGGTACCGCTGTTTGCAGGGATTGTGGAACGTGGGTGTGGCTGAGGACCTGAGCCGGGGGCATGTGCAGAACGAGTGTTTCCGCTGCTCTTCAGCACTGCTTCTGCATGGAGAAGGAGAAAGGCATTGCGGGTGCTCGGGTGCGTCCCCACTCAGCCTCCTTCAGTGAGGGCTACCACTGTGCAGGGTGGGTTCAGCTCGCAGAAGCCAGAAAGGCAGACTTGAGACTACCAGGTGGACTTCCTCTAGAGCCCAGGGACAGACCTTCCTGAAAAAGGCCACGTGTTGGTGTTTCAGGGGCTTTGGGTGCTGCAGGAAGACAGCTCACACCTGGGGGTGTGGACTTGTTCAAGGACACTGGAGTTTGAACTTTCTTTGACAGTTCAAATATTTTTGTATGTCACAAAATATTCTTATTTTGATTCCAGAGACGTGGAAACAAGCCAAGGGACAGGTCTTCATTGCCAGCCGGGTCACCCTGTGACTTGGGCTGTGTGACTTAGCAGGTTTGTCCTTGTGAGTCCCCTTTCCCTGGAGGAAACTGGTGAAAGAAGCATGAGAGTGTGTGCACACATGTGGGCAGAAAAGGAGGCCTGTCTACCGCAGACCAGGGCTGTCCAGGTCCCTGCAGAGGAGAACGTGGGGATGGAGACCGCGGGAGGAGCTGCACACTCCCTTGCCAAGGCCCGGAGCCCACGCTGCTGCTTCACTTGCCAAAGGAACTGACAAGGAAATAACAGCTCGCAGTGCTCCTAACACCGTCAACTGCTCATGGGAAAATGTGGACACAGTAATAGAATTGATGCAGAAATGGAATGAGGGTTAGTGGTGAGATACTTTCTTATTTATTTCTTAAATCTATTATTTTACTTACAATTAAAAATATGAAACGACATGTAAAGGAATTATTCCATGGAGAACTTTTCAAGCTTTAATCGTTTCCTGTTTACTCTTTACTCTTCTGGAAACTAGCGGTGTTCTTTAATAGCCTGCATGCCCTTGTAAACCCAAAACCTCAGAACCAAGAGTCTGCTTCCCTTCGATGGTTCTCATTTAATTTACTCATCTTTATCTAGCAGATTTCCAACATTGTTCTTGATGAACATTTCAGGGAAGAAATTTGTACTTTTAGTGAAAATCAAGCTTTCTCTCTAAGATCTGGTTGCAGATACAATCTGCAATTCCATATCACCCCTAAAATGTAAGGCCCTTGCCTGCAGCTAAAAATTTCAAACTGGGTTTATGTCTTGGCTATTAGAATGGTGCATGTTATTTATTCATCCAAACAATTTGTATGGAACAATTAAGAGGCTTCAGCAAAGAAAGAACAGGTCACACACACACACACACACACACACACACACAAAAGATGAAGCAATCCACACACACTCACTTTTTTTTTTTAATTTTTATTGTTGGTTGTTCAAAACATTACATAGTTCTTGATATATCATATTTCACACTTTGATTCAAGTGGGTTATGAACTCCCATTTTTACCCCGTATACA
>NW_025999991.1:9549067-9598654 GCF_001458135.2 Marmota marmota marmota
TCATGATTGCTTTCTCTATTTCTACAAGAAATGCCGTTGGGATTTTGATTGGCATTGCATTAAACCTATAGAGAACTTTTGGTAATATCGCCATTTTGATGATGTTAGTTCTGCCTATCCATGAACAGGGTATATTTTTCCATCTTCTAAGATCTTCTTCTATTTCTCTCTTTAGGGTTCTGTAGTTTTCATTGTATAAGTCTTTCACCTCTTTTGTTAGGTTGATTCCCAAGTATTTTATTTTTTTTGAAGATATTGTGAATGGAGTGGTTGTCCTCATTTCCATTTCAGAGGATTTGTCGCTGATATACAGGAATGCCTTTGATTTATGCGTGTTGATTTTATATCCTGCCACTTTGTGAATTCATTTATTAGCTCTAATAGTTTCTTTGTAGAGCCTTTTTGGGTCTGCTAGGTATAGAATCATTGTCATTCTGCAAATTAGTGATAATTTAAGTTCTTCTTTTCCTATTTTTATGCCTTTAATTTCTTTCGTCTGTCTAATTGCTCTGGCCAGTGTTTTGAGAACTATGTTGAACAGAAGTGGTGAGAGAGGGCATTCCCTTGTCTTATTCCAGATTTTTAGAGGGAATGCCTTCAATTTTTCTCCATTCAGAATGATGCTAGCCTGAGGCTTAGCATAGATTTGCTTTTACAATATTTGAGGTATGTTCCTGTTATCCCTAGTTTTTCTAGAGTTTTGAACATAAAGGGATGCTGTACTTTGTCGAACGCTTTTTCCGCATCTATCGAGATGATCATATGGTTCTTATTTTTAAGTCTATTGATGTGGTGAATAACATTTATTGATTTCCGTATATTGAACCTGCCTTGCATCCCAGGGATGAATCCTACTTGATCATGGTGCACAATTTTTTTGATATGTTTTTGTATCCGATTCGCCAGAATTTTATTGAGGATTTTTGCATCTAGGTTCATTAGAGATATTGGTCTGTAGTTTTCTTTTTTGAAGTGTCTTTGTCTGGTTTAGGAATCAGGGTGATGTTGGCCTCGTAGAATGAATTTGGAAGTTCTCCCTCTTTTTCTATTTCCTGAAATAGCTTGAAAATTATTGGTATTAGTTCCTCTTTAAAGGCTTTGTAAAACTCTGCTGTATACCCATCCGGTCCTGGGCTTTTGTTAGTTGGTAGTCTTTTGATGGTTTCTTCTATTTCCTCAATTGATATTGGTCTGTTTAGGTTGTCTGTATCCTCCTGACTCAATCTGGGCAGATCATATGACTTAAGAAATTTATCGATGCCTTCACTATCTTCTATTTTATTGGAGTATAAGGGTTCAAAATAATTTCTGATTATCTTCTGCATTTCTGAAGTGTCTGTTGTGATATTGCCTTTTTCATCCCTTATGCTAGTAATTTGAGTTCTCTCTCCTCTTCGTTAGCATGGCTAAGGGTCTGTCGATTTTATTTATTTTTTCAAAGAACCAACTTTTAGTTTTGTCAATTTTTTCAATTGTTTCTTTTGTTTCGATTTCATTAATTTCAGCTCTGAACACATTCACTTTTTACTCTCATGCCAAACCTGTTATGTGTTTAAAATTGCTATAAAGCAGGGTTTAGAGAAAATTCTTTTCTGGTGTTTTATTTGCACAAATATCATTTTTTAAATTACTGATATTGATGAAGTTAGTTTTTTAAGTGTTTAATAAATACCATACTCATAAATTGCTAAGAGATAGCAACTGAGAAAAATGTCAGTTGAGGCTCATTATTGGTAGATTCCATAGTTGTGAATCTGCCTGCTCATTAAAATTTATTTTTAACCGCATAATGAAGGCTCGTTGGGTGTCTGTGGTCATCTGTAGACATGCACAAGTGTGGGAAGCGTGAATGTCGGACAGGCGTCCTTGGAGGAGGACCCGGCTCTCGACTCACGTCTCAGCTCTCAGACGTGAACAGCATGTCTTCCGCAGGCTACGAGGGTCGGGTTTGCATCTCTGCATTCAGCTTTGGTGATTCCACCATCTGAGGCCCAGGCATCGGGCTGAGGACCACACTGGGCCCAGGAGGCCGCCCACACCCCGGGAGGAGAGTCCTTCAGGGGTGTTGGCCGGGAGCTGTGTTCCTGAGCACACTGAATGAGGGTCACATGGCCTCCTGTGTGGGGCAGCACCGAGGGCCGTGCAGAGGGGGTGCTCTGACTTCTGAGCTCTGTCAGAAGGTGCCGGCACCTTACCAAGGTGTTTTGGGAGCACTTTTAGAGGAAACCGGTCACAGGTGAGCGTCTGTCACTCTCCCTGTGGGGTGGCAGAGGCCTGGACTGTCTGCAGCATGGCTAAGCCTGCCTAGCTGGCCTCCCCACCCAGGGCACTGGAGAAACTGGGCAGCTGCTCATGTCATCCTGCATTGCTCCTGTTCCTGTCCGAGGCCTGAGGAATATGGGCATCACGAATCTCCTTTTGAGCCCTCCTCAGGCTCCTGCTGAACAGAAACCCTGATTGGTGGCTTAAGCCACCCAGTGAGAGACAGTCCAAGGTTTGTCACCCAGTGAGAGACAGTCCAAGCAGATGGAAACCCTCCTACGTTGTAGCCCATGAAAACAAAGCAACGAGCGATGAGGTGGGGTGACTATACCACAGCACCTAGCCGTTGCCACCAGCACCCACAAGGACACCATAAAGGTATGCGTACAGGAAAGAATACTTGAAGGTCTACAGGTCATTAGAATCACACATAACCGTGGCTTGTTCGGAGTTTTGAGTCAGCCCCATGTCCCTAAGTGCACGCTCCATGTGTGACTTTGCCCTCTGTCTCGCCATTCCCCTCGTTGACACTGAAGGGGTACATGCCCAAGAAGCCCCCTGAGTCACTACGAGCTGCTGTGGCTCTGACTCCACTTGCCGAGGTCCCAGCAATGGGAGTTCTCAGCGTGAACACGCAGGAGAGGCATCGCATTTCCCTGCTCTGAGATGAAGAATCAGGACCTGACCCGCCCTGTTGACTGGCTGGAGGCAAAGCCCATCAGAGCAGGTGTGACGTGACCTCTGACCTGTGAGAGATGTGTAATCCATAGGAGCTGTGTGGAGCACCGGGCTGTGTGCGCACCTCCTGATGGTGAAATTGGCTCAGCCAGCCATGGCCACTTGATCCGTGAGACACCATCTGAAAAGGGGAAAGCAGGACATTAATGAGGAACGGCTGGAGAGTCACAGGCCGGACGTGTGAGGTCCTTCCCGTCTGGCACAGAGCTGCCCTCCGGCATTAAGTGTAGTGCTGTCACGGCACTGCGAGGAGTGAGCGCTAGTAATCATGAGCTGAGACATTAATTATGGTGATTGTTCCTTGCTAGGAAAGACAGTCAACAGAGTGATGATTTTAGAGAAATTCCCATTGTCAAAATTGGAGAAGAGTGTTTTGGTTATTAGATGGGCATCGTGATGGTTTCCACTGCTGTGGTCACAAATCTCCCCAAACCTGGCAGCTCAATGTGACAGATCTGTCCTCCACCAGCTTAGGAGTAGGGCTGTGCTCCCTGTGGGGCTTCTGGGAAGGGTCCCCCTGTTCAGGGTGCTGCAGACCTGTCCCACGCACCGGGAGGCTGGTGTCCTTGTTCTCCGAGGCCCGAGATGGGCTGCACACTGCCTTTACCTTCTAGAGATGGCGTTTTCTTTCTGTGTTTTCTAGAAGTTTCTGTGTTTCTCTGGTTGTTTGATTTGGCTTTTGTCTCTGATATTGGGCTTTTTCTCAGGGGTGCGATGATCTTTGCCTCTGCTGGGCAGCGAGGCAAGGCAGAGCTGTGGGTGGACACCTGCGGAGAGAGTGGGCATCCCGGCAGCCTGCACGCCTCCTCATCCATTCACCGCAATGTCCAGCTCTCCTGCTTTTTCCCTGGCCATGATTCAGTGTCTCACAGAAAGATCTTCCCATGTTTTGCTTTGGGGTCTTCCTGCAGCCTCAGCATGAGAAGGAGGCCAACTCCCAGGGTTTTCATCGGCTGGTTGGGTGTGCCTTCCTCCAGGGCTGCATCTGGAGATTCCTGATTCAAGCCCTTGGGACTGCGCATCCATCTCTGGGTGGGCAAGGTGGCTGCGGTTCCCTCTCACCCTTTTGAAGCTGCAGGCGCTGCCCGGGCCGTGCTCATGGTGTAATTCTTCCACCCACGGCTGCGCCCTGAACCTGGATGGACTGCAGACGTCTCCTTGTGCCGTGGAGGTGGTGCTCATTTCTGTGCCCCTGAGGCTTCTCTAAGCTGGGCGCACAGAGACAACAAAGGCTCACACTCATGGGGGAGTCAGCAGCCACCTGTCATTTGGACGAGGAGCCTGGGCTTTGGGAGCTTTCGGAATCTGCAGAAGGCCTCCTGTCTGTCTCTCGGTCGGGAACGTTTCTTGGGTCAGGATTCTCAGCGTGATGTGCAATTCATGGACCTTGGTACCACCTGCCTGGTTCTTTCCACGCCTGGCGGACACGTGGATGCAGCCACATGTGGTGTCTGAAGCTCAGACTTCAAAGAGCAGGACATGGCGTCAGCTCAAATGCGATAAAATGTTCCATTTTAGCATAATAAGGTTCAAAATTCTGAAAATCCAAATATACTCTGAGGGTACCCAGTAGCTCTGTGGTGGGTACACACACCAAGGCAGATCAGCAGTGTTTTTTGTGGAAGTGTGATCTGAGCTATTGTGCGATGGCTTGAGCAAGCCAGTATGGTCACAGTCCCATCACGCAGCCGTCAGCTTGCTGTGATAGACACATTCCTCCCACCTACGACACCCTCCCTGCATTAGTGTCATTAGCTCATTCAGCTTCCCCTGCGGACTGCACAGGTGAGTACGTGCCACAGTCATTCGTCACCCAACCTTCTCTGTCTTCCTTGACCCACTGAGTCCCCAGGAGTCCCGTTGCTCCCTGTGATAGAGTCACAGTAGGGCCACCTGCAGGCCGAGCTGCAGTACTGTGCTGGGTGCTGGGTGCTGGGATGCGAGGGTGAGAGTACCCTGGGCGGCTGGGCGCAGGGTGCACACCTGTGATCCCCGCCACTCGGGAGGCCAAGGCAGGAGGATCACACATTCAAGGTCCGCCTCAGCGGCTTAGGGACTTTAGTTTCTGCCCATCTGGGAGCCATTGAGCTTTAACTTTCATAAATCTGTGCAGCGATGTGTCTGAGAAACACAAAGAATTGACATAAGTGAGGTGTAAGGTTGAATTCAGGAGCTCTAAGATCATTCCAGGTGCTGGCGTGATGTTGAGCATCTCAAGTCTTACTGGAAAGAGGGCGTCGCTGGAGAGCACGGAATGGGAAGGCCCTCAGGAGCCATCAACCATCGCGGAGGGACGGCTTTGCTGGACCTGGAGCTGCTCTTCCGTGTGTGTTCTCAGCTAATTCAGATGCAAAGCTTTTCTCTATGCTTTTCTTCTTGGAGGGATAATAATTTGCTTCACAAAAGGTGATCTCCCCAAGGCTTTCAATAATCTTCCATATGGAAAAGATGTACTTAATAATTCTAAAAACTCAGAAAATTTAAATAATAAAATACTGTAGTTTTTTCCCATTAATCTTAAGTTAACTTCCTTTTGAGAAAAAACAGATGCTTAATCATTTTTGTTAAAATGTTTAAAGATTTGGACAGAAGAAAAATCCAGCTTAAATCTAAGCCTTGCCCTTGAGTTGAAGCAGTTAGTTCTGTCAGTTCTTTTCAGAACTCTTCCCGCTTTCTGTTTTCCTGTCATCTTTAAGGATAAAAGACACTGCCTAAGGCTGAGGGTTGTCCCTGGGAGGCTTGGGGAACACATGTGTGCTGAGGTCTCTGAGATGAAGCCGAACAGGGCACATATCCTACTACTTACGGACTGCAGGGTGACCGTGCACATGACCTTCTTCTTGTGAAAGTGGGCATACAGAATGCTGTCAGTGGACACTTGCAGGCCGAGGGGTAGAGTGGATCAGGGGTGAGTGAGCCTGAGTCAAGGGCTGGATCACAGCAGCCGCCATCCAGCCACAGGGCCTGGGCAAGCTCCCGCTGCACGGGGCGCCCATTCTCTCACGCTTTCTTATGATCCACAGCAAATAATGACTTGGTGGCCTCCGTGTGGAGGACAATTTAGTACATACACAAGACAAATAAAGCACAGTCCCCAACAGCCACCATGCACAGGGAGGTGCAGGCTGCAGGCCAACCACCCGTCAGTCATGGCACAGTGATACCTGTCTCCGAGGTGGCCACAACAGATGTGGGATCCAGCCAACAGGTGCCTCCATCTGATGAAATACGGTGGTGAACTGTCCCATCTTACTTCGAGATTAGTGGGCTGGACAAAGAAAGGGGGGAGCATCCAGGCAGAGAGAGGACTGGGTCCAAATGTCCAGAGTGACTAGACAGCACAGGCGTGGGTGGTGCTGTCAGAGCCAGCAGGAGGACTTTGAGGGTGGTCAGCAGGTAGAGGTCCCTGGCACACTGAGGCACAAAAGAAGGATTTGCAATCAGAAAGGCATGCAGTGGTTTTAGGATGAGGAGTGATATATTTTAAGATCAGTCATTTAGAAAGATGTTCAGAAAGTGGTCAGAAGGCCAGCAGGGTGACTGGGCAGAGCAGGTGTGGAGGTCAGCTCTTTGGTACTGGGACCTCAGCTGAGAGTCACATAGCCTGGGGCAGACTGGACCCTGGGCCTGGATTCTCCAGAAGAACGGTCCTCTCACTTGGCTGGTTACTGAGACTCCTATGTGACCTTCACATGACCTCTCCAAGCAGTCTGTGCTTCCTCAAAACATGACAGCTGCAGAGGTCCGCAGAAAGCAGAGGGCCAGTTCTGACCTGACCTGGACACAGGCAGCATTGCTTAGGTACCCTCTGCCTCACCTGCAGAGACCTGCACAAAATGCCTGAGCACCCAGAACCAGACGGGGTGCCCAGGCAGGGAGGTACCATGTGGGTTTCCAGCAGAGTGTGGGGCTGACGTCCTGGGGTAGCTGTCCATCAGCTCCCCAGGAAGGTCACGGCTGGAGGTGGGAGGGTGGTGTGGCTGGCCACTGAGGTGCATGTAAAAAGGTGAGTGGAATTAGCCAAATAAATGAAGAAAGATGCTGGTTTGACTTTCCAGGGAGATGAAATAGCTTTAGCAAAATCACAGAGGCAGGAAACAGGGGATCTGTGCTTGGATCACAGCTCTGCACAATAGGATCTGGGCCAAGGCAGGAGGGTCAGCCCTCTGACAGGAGCAGATTCAGTGAGAAGCTGTTCTGCTGGCCCCACGTTCTCCTTGACCTTGGTGTCTTTGCTGATGGGGTTTGTGCTTAGTGTTATTAATGTCACCTGGTGGATGAGCACAACACAGAGTGCTCTGAACACACAGGGAAAGTGAGCTGGAGATGGGAGGACCGAGGGATCACGATGGTCAGGACTCGGGGAGTGCGGCCCAGGTTCACTGTTCCGGGAAGTGGAGCCATTGGGGGGCGAGGGTGAGCCCTGCAGCAGGAGGAGGGGCCTGGCTGGGGCAGAGGCTGAGGATCCCTGAGCAGTGAGGGTGCAGGACTGGGCTTCACGGAGGAGGAGCACGGAAAAGTTCTTGCCCAGAGGACTCAAGACGGCAGGAGCTGGGAAAGGTGCTCCCGAGCAAGGGCTCGAGGGACCCTCCTGCGTCCTGTGGAGGTGTGATTTGCAGCTGTGAACCCTGGCCTTGCCGTGCCTGTTCCCACGTGGAGACTTCTCACACTGTTTCTTCTGAGACCCCTGTGCACATGTGGACCCTTACCCCACTCCACCCTGTGGCATGGGTATTTGAAAATGATGTCCCTGTCCTTGCCATTGAAACCGTGTCTTTCTCAACAGGAAGGTGTCAAGTTCATTCATAGAAACCTAATACGATGTGTCCTATATCTTCTGCTTCTGTCACAGGCCATATCTTTGTTAAGCAGTTGTCGTCCACTTTCTTGCTTTATACCTGAAGGACAGTATTAAGATGACTACTGCTTTCTGTATCAGAATAGAGGTAAGACCTCACATGTCCCTGACGGGTGGAAGCAAGGCGAGAGCAGGGTGCACCCGTCTCCTCCAAGGCTGCGCACCCCCTGCACCACGCTCTTTCCCGGCCTCCAGAGCTTCCCTCCCCAGGCTCCTGGTCAGCCCACACTCACCTTTCCTCTGCCCTGTCTCTCAGCTCAGGACAAATAAATAGTGAAAAAAGCAGCGTCGTAGGACTGGCTCCTAAATCTGCTGTGCTCATCAGCATTCCCTGCCCTCTCTGCGCAGATGAGCAGCCGAGTTCCCTGCTGGGAGCTCTTCGCTGCTTTTTGGCTCACGTTGGACGTCTCCAACAGGATCATCCCTTTTAGTCAGTGTGCATTGGACGCCTGTTGTGTGAAACGCAGGAGGCTGGACAATATGGAAAGACCCTTCTAGTTTCTGAGAGCCTTTTAAGGGGATTTGCTTCTGTGAAAATATCAACCCGTTCCAAGACTTGCCTATGAAACCTGAAATTCTGTACAGGGAGATAAGGTTTTGGCCCACTCCCGTGTGTTTCATGTTTTCTTTATTTGAGAAGAAGATTAATCTTAAAATCTCTGTTTAAGCTCCTTACCCTAGTTCCTTCCAACTTTCTCTGCAAATTAAACACCAGGCTTAATGAATAATCACACAGGCCCCAAGAACACGTTTTGACATCCTGTTAAATTGGTAGGCATCATATTGAAAAACCATCACTAAACCAAGTGTCCTTCATTCACTCTGGGTCACTCCTCTTTATTTAAAAAAGTGTGAAGTATTTAAATGAGAAAAATGAACATCAGGGGCATTAAAGTCGAGCCATCAAATGGGTCCTGTCTCACCTGTCGCCAAAGACTCTGAGAGCCCCTCACAGCCTGCTGGCTCAGGTCACACTGCTCCGAGTGTGACACACACGTGCTGCCCACCGGGGTATGCAGCCACGAGCCTGTGGGAATCAGTGCCACCTTGGCTGGTGACTTTAGGATTGCTGGGCTTCCTGGTCTGCAGCTTCAATGGAACCTTCCAAGGAAACTCAGCGATTGTTTCCTTATGGTGCTGATGCCCTTCATTGTTCAGTCATTAGGCTGTGAAACCATCCTTGTGAAAATGCATACATTTGAAAGATACTTTTTTCCATTCTGACACCTTAAACATCATAAATCACACTTTTAATATATCTTGTCAAAGTTTTATCACGTCCAACAGAAGATAAATGCATTATAATAAATTCTCTTTGCATTTAATAAATATCTGTGAATGGATAAAAGAACAAAGAAATGAGAGCAGCATCAAAATTCCTAAGGGCTTTGAAAAATATGAGTCTAAAGAATCGTCTTACTTTGAATTTTATGTTTTTTCAGTTTCTTGAAATAATAATGGATAAATATCATATCGTTTTGAGAATAAAAGACCAGAAGCCGCTTCTTCTGTCGGTCATTTTTCCTGCGGACGGCCCTCGGGGCACTGTGGCGCCAGGGTTGTTTCCATGGGAACAGTGTGTGTGGAAAGCAGCAAGGGACGCCGAGAGAAGAGGAAGCCTGAGGAGGAAACCGTCACTCAACGCACGGGTTGGCGCCTTCCACCATACTGTGGAATTTCGTTGCATGATTCTTCTATGAAAGGACTAATAAATAAACTGAGAACATTCTAATATTACTCAAGGTTTTTTCAGATAAGTGGATTGACCGTCTTGCAGCTCTTATCAGTTCCCAAATGCCTCGTCATGTAGGGTCCACGAGAGCGAATGGAGGTTGAACTTGGGAGAGAAGTTAAAGCTGAACAACAGCTGGAATGGCGCAGTAAGCGGCTTGCATACCGTGTCTCCCGCCCGCCTCTCACGGGCCCGGACTGCGGTCTCCTCCTCTGCTCAGCACGCTCTTGCTCCCTGGAAGAACTTTGTGACTATGTGATGCCACCTTGACTCTGATGGTGTCATCTGTCTCCCAGGCGTGTAGGCCCTGCAGTGGCCCAGTCTGGGACGGATGGCATGGCCCTCTTGACATTCAGGTGTCTTTCAGGCCTCTACACACAGGGAGAGCACCAGGGTCTCGGTCACCTCTGGGACTAGGCTCCCAAACGTCTGGGGTGGAGTCTGCTGGGCCCCCAGCTGCTCTCCCCGTGGTCCGGCTGCATCAGAGAGGCTGGCGTCTTCTGACAGAAGGTCCTAAAGAAGCCTAAGGTGCTTGAAGAAATGTCAGCTACCATGGTGGAGGAGCAGAGCTGTTGGTGACTGGGTCCCTTTCCTGTGGCTTCTGTGACAACTTGTCACACCCAAGAAGGCTGATAACGAGAAAAATGGACGGCCTCACAGTTCTGGATGAGGAGCCTGGTCGGTGCAGGGAGGATCTCCCTCTGCCTGTCCTGATGCAGCGCCGTCCTTCCCTCTGGCCCAGGCACTGGTGGCTCCTGGGCTCCTTGGCGTGTGGCTGCCTTTCTCCCTACGTCAGTCTGTCTCTGCGGTTCCAAGTCTCCTTCTCCTTACGAGAACAGCAGCCACTGGATTTAGAGCCACCCAGAGGCAGTATGGTCTCATCTTAAGCCATTACCTCTGTGAATATCCTACTTTCAGAAAGGGCCATGTTTAGTGGTTCCAGAGTTGAGACTTGAATGTAATCTTTGGGGACATGATTCAAGATGCTGTTGGGAGCGTGGCTGGTGATTCTGACTCTGGGCAGGTTATGAGATGGCGAGGCCAAACGTGGAAGTGTCACAGGAGACCCTGCTTCCTGGCCACTCCCCAGCGCTTTCCATGTGCCAGAAGTGGTTCTTCCTAAGGTGCTGAGAAGACGAGAAAGTGGTTGGTAATTCTAAGCATAAGAGAAGATGGAGGAAAAGGGTTCACATTTATAAATTCTTAAGATAAACACGAACCCATGTGGAATTCAGGCAAGACCACACAGAACACGTTCTTCAGTCGCTATCTTTCATGCCCTGGGAGAGAATCATTGAAACAAATCTGGAGGTATTCCTGAACTTGCAAATCAGGCACTGGGCTGGGGTCTAAGTGTCCTATCAGAGGTTGAGGGGGGGCATGCTGTGCTCCTGTCTGACTGCCAGCGTGTTTATCCTGAGATTGCCATTCTCCAGGACTGAGAAGACAGGCAGATGCAGGTTCCCGGGTTAGCCTCAGGTCCTTGTGGACTCATGTCAGCTGCCATCTGCAGGATGACCAACTTCAAGTATGAATCTTCAACAATGGTTGTTCTGTGGAATTTGGCTCAAAATACGCGACCGTTTCTTGGGCTTCCCATTTGCATATCTCATGGGGATATCAAAATCCACCTGATAGAAATCGAACTCAGTATCTTCTCCTTCAGCTCCTCCTGCTACGTGCCTAATTGGATCAGCCTTGTTTTTTTGCAGGGTTTGATCTGATAGGAAGAAGGGGTAGCTCATGCCCAACGTGTGCAGCTGCGGTTGATTCCCTCTGCTCTCTGGAGAGCTCGAGGGAGATGACTGTACGGCTGGAGTCTGCCCAATCATTTTGTCTTACTATTTCATTTCCCCAAGTTGTTTTCGATTGTGACTGTTCTTCTTCATGATCTCTCTTATCTGGGGAATCTAAAGAAGTTGACCTCATGGGAATACAGAGTGCAATGGTGTCTGCTGGAGTCTGGAGTGGTGGGTGGGGGGCAGGGACTGGTGAAAAGACAGAGCACAGTCAGACGGGGCAGCAGTCTCTGGAGGCCTGTTGTACGACTTGGCAAATGCAGCTCAGGAGGCCATTCCTGTAAACCACTGAGAGAGTGAGTGCAACGTGTTCTCACCACAGAGGAGAACTGCGCCAGGTGATGCCTCTGTTTATTCATTAAATTTAACCATCTGACAATGTATCTGTGCTTAGGCATCATGCCGTACACACCAAAGACACAATTTTATCTGTAAATTAAAAAAAAGTTTAAAAAGTATTGAACATTTCTATCATCCTTAAAAATTCTGCTTTTTAGTTAAAATCTTCTTTCAGAGGCAAGTATTATTCCAAGTTCCATCACTATAGATACTTTCCTCACAGTCAATACCATATGGATGCATAGGACACTCGGGACTTCCGGATGCCCAACTTGTTTCCCTCCGTGCATTTCTGAGATTCTTCTATCTTGGGTAGGAAAGTTATTCCTTCCTGTTTGTGCCAAACGTGCAAGGGAGTGATAGACACTGGGGTCAGTTTTGAGCTATCATGAATAAAGTTGCTATGACAATTCTTGCAAAAGGGAAAAGGTCTACTTCTATTAGTTGTAATTTCAGATCCATTGTTTCTCTAGGGGCTAAACTTGACATTCTTGGAGAATATCACAAATCCTTTGGTTTGTGTCATTTTGTGAAAACCCGTGCTGGGCGAAGCCTGTCTATGTTGTAGTCTTTCCTTGGCCCTTGTCACAATGGAGGAATTGATGCAAGTGAAAGAATTTTCTAATAGGGAAACCTCTGAGGAGCAGGCATAACACTCCACACGTCCAATATTCAATGTTTGTTTTCATGACACCTTGAGATGCAGGATATCTGACATTACACTCTGTGAAACAGGACGCCTCCAGGTGTAATTTAAACACGATTCATATTGTATTTCATTAAGTCTCAAATCTCCTTTGTTTTCTCAGCCTCTTACATTTTTACTTAAAATCCCTCATCAGTGCTTAGAAATGTCTGCATAAGTAAAATATTTATCTGCTTTCAAATGAAGTCTTTGAAAAAACTCATTAATATTAAATTATATTCAATTTTTTCAGAATACACATGCTTCATCAAATATACGAAAGATTCTCTGTCTAGCAGGCAAAAAACATCAACCACTAAGTTGGGCTATTTGTTATTTATGTAATTTTATAAATTTAAATTTATTTATGTAAATTTATAAATTTATAAATGTCCTGCTCACAGGATGTGGACTCGAGAGCAAGGATGAGGGATGAACAGGGTGTTTCTGAGCAGCTGAAGGGACAAGAGTTTGGGGACCATCCGTTGAAAGCCTGGGTCACCATGTGTGTCAGACGCTAGGTCAGTGCTGGATCTCTGGGCTGAGTCTACGGTGCCTGGATTTCTTGTGTCGTTTATAAGATTTTATATATTCGTATACAGAAATAAAATAATTTTTGTAAGTGGCCAAATGGTTAGTCTATCATCCAAAAGGGATGAGTAGGAGAGTGAGAAGGACCGTCCACGATTTCCCCTCCAGGTGGTTTCCGTGGTCTCTTCCGGGGCCCCAGTCAGTGCTGTCACTCTCCTCTGGCCGCTGCACATCGAGCCTGGACTTCACGTCCTTGCCTCATGCATAATCCCAAGGTAGACTTTCTCTTCAAACGTCTTTTTGCCATGGCTGATCTGCGAGCTTTGACACTCAGGATCCCCCGAGAGTCCCCGTCTCTGGGTTCCGGTCACCCCACTCTGTTGAGGTCGCTGACGGCGTCTTTCACTGACCTGTCGTTGTCTTCCAGGTTCCCATTCCCGTCTGATTCTCCATCCCGTTAAGGCTGCTCACCCCCCTGGCCTTTCTACCCAGTTTGACTTTGCTTCTCACGGTCACGCGTTGTGACCTCACCCTCCTGGAATCTGCTCTTCCCGCGTCTCTGTTTCCCATGGCGGAAGGATGTCATTGCTTACCAGAGAGCTCCCAGACCCCTCCTCCCTCCAGCCCTGCACTGACCTCGACTCCCCTGCAAACACCCTGGCTGTGTGGCCCCGGGGCACTGCGTGCTGCCCATTGCTACTGAGGGACTGAGCCTCCCTCCAACATTCTGCTTGCTCAGAGCAGTTCCTCTTATCCTGACAACAACCACCATGGAGCTCACCCAATATGTCCTGCCCTTGGATGGGGACCAGCTGAGGAGCTGGGAGCAGTCAGAGCCCAGCCCTAGGAGGGTTCAGTGGCTGAAGAAGACGGTGGTCTGCAAGGAGGAGCATCCCCAAGGCTGCAGAGGTCTGGCTTCCCACAGCGCAACTTGCCCAGCTCTGAGGTCATTCATGAGGGGCTTGAGGTTAGGTGGGACGCCTGAATCCAACTCTCAGGGACCTTCCTTTAAGACTCAGCCTGAGTCCGACCTCTGCAGGAGCTCAGCTGTATCAGCGCTACTCATGGCCTTCACTTCCCACCCCCATCAGTTGTCATGGCCCCAGTGGCCTGGCCAGTCCTCTCCACAACTGGTCCGTCTTCCCCACTCTGCTGTCCGCCTTCTTGGCCTTCTTCCTGCTGTGCACTTGTTAGCCTTTCCTGGTTGAACAGCTGCTGGTGGGTGGTGAACGTCTTCACTCACTCTGCACCTGCCATCTTTGGTGCCACAAGCCCCTGTTCCCTGGGCAGACTGGCAGGTCCTCAGCTCTCCTTGTGTCTGTGGGCCTGTGACCTGCAGCTCTGTTTGGATTTGCTGCTTTGTTCATCCAGAACGAGTATTTTTCTGATGTTTCCCAGAAGTGAAAATTACGATCCTTAGTGGAAAATGTGAATAGTGTCAGCTATGACAAAACAGGCCGAGGGAAGATTTCAAATTGCAAAGGGCACTTGTTCTTTTCTGCTCCTATTGCAAATTGCAAAATCGGTTCCTGGTGCACCATTCTCAGCATGGCCACAGAAGCACCTCGCGCTCAGACTGGGGCTGTACTATATTTTTGACCAAATGTTCTTTCAAAAATCACTCTACATCTCGTTGTGGCACTTGCAGAATGAATGTTGGATTTTGTTATTTCAAAAAGAATCTTTGGCCAACACGGCTCATCTGTCCTACCCACAGCGTGCACGTCCACTGACGAGCTGAAGGTAGGTGGGTCACCTGAGTGCCACTTTGATCCTGTCTCAGCAGCTCTGTGTGTGTGTCAGATTCCATTGGCCGAGCCCAGGCCCACAGTTCCTCATCTGCAATTACAAAAGCCAAAACTCTCTGAGAAGTGAGAGTTCCCGTAAGCCTTGTGCTGTGAAATCTGCTCTGAATGGTTGCCAGGCTGGTGCAGGCTCATCCCCGGGAGATGTAACACGTGGTGACAAGGCTCTCTCTGGGAACCTTCCAGGATGCTCTGGAACATGAAAAGATTCTTAATTCTGAAGCAATTCAGGCCCCAGAGACACAGCAGTCTGTTGGGGTTCGTGAAGGGCAGTGCAGGAATAAAGTTGTAAAGTTCTGCCCAGGGTTGGGCAGCAGAGCCGAGGTGGCCCTGGCCTGACCTGTGAGAGGTGATGTTGGGCTACCTGCATCCTGGAGGTGTGCGGCCAAGGCATGGAACTCGAGTCCGTTGGCTTGTCCACCAGAGCTGTATAGGAGGTGGGCAGGCCAGCACACAGGGTGGACGGGAGGCCTCCCGCCAAGAGGCTGCCATTAGATGCCATCCTGGCTGAGAGAGCACCTGTCGGGGCCAGAACCACACAGAACCCCTTCACTTCTGCTGCAGACGGTGGGTTCCTGTTGGTGGAGACAGCGAGTGTCCTAGAGGGAAGGGGAGCAGGCAGGGGCCCGAGAACTCCGAGCTGCAGAGTGACCACAGGACCCTCCTAGAATGTGAAAGAATGTTCACTGGAAAGAAGCCGTTAGCCCAGGGCAGCCAGAGGCTTTGGAGACAGGCGATGTCTGCTCTCCACGAGGGTGATGACAGCTCATCAGGTGCTGGAGTGCTCGGCACCACAGAGGGGTCTTTGCGCTTTTGAACATTGATTGGAGATACTTTTCTCGTATCTCCTAGGTGTCATGCATATTTCACATTCCCTGACTTTCAGGTCAGAAGTGAGTCTATTTTCCTTCATCGTGTCTTTTGTGCTTGTGAGATCAAAAGATGGCAGTCCACGCGGGGCTTCTTACACCCAGGGGAGCATTCGCATCGCAGGAGCCTGGCGGGCAGCAGGGGCTGCAGCTCTGCATTTGGCCAGGCCCAAGTTGCTGGTGCAGAGACCAGGAGCAGAAAGCCAGGTGCGGCTGCTGAGCTCGAGAAGGGAGCAGAGACCTAACACACGTAGGAACCTCCCATACTGTCAGGTTGGGGGCTGCGAGCCAGCATTGTGCTGTGAGGTGTTGTGAGGATTCCACGGACTCATAGCCTGCGCCTTGCGGTTTGCTGCACATATTAACTGCTGCCCCTTTGTCTTGTTGGTTTACTTTAACTCTGCAATACTGGACAGGGCCGTGCCGGTTCTGAAGGGAGCAGGTTAGCACCAGCAGTAATCCCCCTGTTCCCGTCATGCATCTGAGCACCGACTACACTGTGGCCACTTCCTGGTGGGTTCAGGATCCCCAGGTCTTTCTTCTACACCATCTAGTCTTCATTCCTGGACTTTTGGTGTCTTAGACTTGACTTAACAGATATTTACTTAGGGTCCTCTACACTTTGGTGTTAGTTTAATAGCAAAACCACAAGAAGGATCATCATCCTTACGTCAATTCTCAAAATTTTTTAGAATCTTATGAATGAAGAAATAACTTGTAACTGGGTGCAGTGGCTCACACCTGTAATCCAGCGGCTCAGGAGGCTGAGGCATGAGGATTGCAAGTTCAAAGCCAGGCTCTGCGATGACGAGGCACTAAGCAACTCAGTGAGACCCTGTCTCTAAATAAAATACAAAATAGGGCTGAGGATGTGGCTCAGTGGTCAAGTGCCCCTGAGTTCAATCCCCAGTGCCATAAATAAATAAACAAACAAATAAATAAATAAAACCCAACTTGTGCACATGAACCAAATAGCAGCATAAACAAAAATAAATGCTTGGTATCAAAATGAGCAGAACCGTGGCCCCACATAAGGCGCCTGCCTCCCTGCTATCCTGGTTGTGATGGTGTGGCTGTGAGGTGTCCCCCAAAGCACTTTGTGTCGACGCAGGAATGTCCCGGGGTCAAGTGCCTGGGTTGTGAGAGCTGTGACCTGGTCAGTCCGTCCTAGTTTAATGGACAAGCTGGGTGGTGCCGTGGGCAGGGAGGGCGTGGCTGGCGGAGCCGGGCCACTGGGGGCTTGTGCCCCTTCCTCCCTCTGCTTCCCAGCCCCACCGTGAGCTGACCAGCTCTCCCCCACTGGGCCCTTCCACCGGGACGTGCTGCCTGGCCTCAGGTACAGAGCGGTGGAGTTGGCCTTCTGTGGACGAGACCTCTGAAACCGGGAGCCCCCAGTAAGCTTCTCCTTCTCTGAGTTGTTCGTGTAGGTGTTTTGGGCTCAGTGACACAGAGCCGGCTGACGCACTGGACTAGCACAGCCTTCCTGCTGAGGAGCACAAGGAGAGTCTCAAAGTTTCTTCCAGGTCTGTGCGTCGCGCTGCCGTGGTCGGCCAGGGGCATCGGCCACAGCAGTGTGGACGGTTGATCAGCCAGTGCAGGCTGGAGCCTCTCCCAGGGAGGAGGTGGGCACAGCCTCGGGGGAGCTCGGCCCACCTACGGAAAGGACAGAGCACAAGGAGGGCTCCAGGCTGCCCAGGGGGAGGGCTTATTAGGGTGCTTTCGGCATAGTTCCCGGCTGCAGGAGGTCACGGGGGAGCCCTACAACACTCTGTGCTCAACTTCAAAACAGACTGCTTGGGAGTCCACGGCACTCTGTGCAGGGTCCCAGGGGCCTCCACCATGATAGCCCTGCACGTTGCGTGGCAGTGCTGACCTCAGCATCCACTTCCACTGGTGAAGATCCTTGGTGGGGCCCAGGAAGAGGCCCCTGTGGGATCAGACCGTGGGATGTGGCAAGAGAAGTGCCCTTTACCCAGGGCTCTCTGATGAGCTTGATGTCGTCCAGCTGGACCTCAAGGCTTAGCAGCAATGCTCCTCCCACACCCCGCGTCTCCTTCAGAGAGGAAATGAGGTGCAGAGGACCAGGGTTAGGATTCCCGTGCACCTTAGTCCAATGAAACCAACTGATGCAACAGTCATCAAACACGCCCTTCTCTGCAAATGTAGCATTCACAGTTTTCTCTCAAAAGTGACTTTTTCCCCTAGAACTCTTTAATCTTCGTGGCATAATTACTTAGGGATGGAGTGTACAGCCACAGGTCACAACAAGGCTTCTCAGCGACCCCACATACCTCTCATCTCAGCCAGTGTGTACAAACCAGTCCGTGAGCCACATGGTTTTCTTGGGGTCTGCACAGTAAGTTGCCTGACCAACTTTCCTAATTTACCAGGAGTTCTCTGCTCTTGAGAATCCCTCAGAACTACCCAGATCCCAAACAGAGGCACGGTGGCTTCCATGGAGAACCACCCTCTGCATCAGGGAGATTCTGAGGCAGGTGGAACCTGGCAGCCCCATAAGGACATGAGGACACATGTGCTTGTCCCATATGTGTGGTCTCTGTGCTCATCTAACATGGGTTGTGATTATTGAGCCAAAATCAGGGTAGAATCCTTCATAAAGACCTTCCGTTAGAGGTCTGTATTCAGAGAAGCTCCTCAAGCCAACTCAGAACTTCAGCGTGGGCTGTGCAGGACGTGAAAAGTCAGTAGAGGCCGCTCTCCTCCTCCCGCCCGCCTGCACCCCCCCCACCAGCTACATACAACCACACACTACACTACTGCACAACCACACACTCACAAACTCAACTGAACAACCACTCATAAAGTCATATATGCACAATACACAACCACACACACTACAAACTCTTACACAACTCAAGCACAAGACAGCGCATAATCCCTACGTCAATTCTCAAATACTCACATACACAAAGCATTAAGACTTGGACTCCATTTATTTTAAAAAAAAACTGCCATCTAAAAGCTTCATGTACTATTTGTCATAAAACACTGCAGAGAAGATTTTTTTCCAGACATTGTTTTGACATCATACGGAAGTAATAATGCAGTGAGCTGATTATCTCCGTGACTTCTAAACAGCGGTCACTTAACTTATTTTATGTAAAATTTGTAAGATCGGAGTGAAATCTGGAGTTTTTGTTTCTGTTGACATTGCTATCGTTATACTCTAACAAACAACTTCACAGTGGTCTAATCATGACTTGAGCGCGGCACGTTGATAGACAGCAGGAGGGACACCCTCTCCCAGCTCAGGAGTCGGTGGGAAGAGTGCACTAGGAATGGCCTTCCTTTCTGAAGCCATCGCCTAGTAGCCTGTGACACAGCCCACGGGTGGATTTAGGATAAAGTGACAGAACATAAAAACACCTGGTGGACTCAGTGGCAAGAGCCACCAGGTCTGCTTCCGAAGGTCTTTGCTGAGGGTCATTGGCATCCTGGCTCCTAGACAGCACAACTAACAGGATGCACGTTTTGTTTATGGCTGTTATGATGATAACACAGGCTATAAGCACTTCTGTATAGACACAAAGTCCTTTTTGTAAAGCATTTTTAATGTCTGAAATAAAATTCTTTTTAGTTAATGTGAGCCAACGAAAGGAAACCTGGGTCAAGGGCTGGTTGTGGCAGTGACCCAAGAGAGTTCCTAGAGTGGGGGCTCTGGAGGACAGCCTCGCACACAGCACTGCAGGGCTGCGCCCGCAGAGTGGCTGCTCTGCCCGCGGCAGCCACACCTAACTGCCAGAGAGCCTTGCTCCACGCGCAGCTGCACCGCGTGAGACCAGTGGGAACACAGCCTCCTGGTGTCCACACCTCTCTGTTTCTTTCCATCTGTCACTGCACTGACCGGGCTGCTGGGAGCTGCTCATCTCCAGTCACTGAAGCAGCAGGTGGGGTGGGTCCGACCCGGGCCACGTGGGCACGTCTACCTGGGGTTACTCTTGCCATCACCTTACAAGGACCAAATCAGATTGTGCATCCAGTTATGTGAGTTTTGCAGAAGGTGTCCGTGCTGGAGACGCTAGTCCTTCCAGAGGGCAGGGTTTGCACCCTCTGACAAAGCTGGCGGTCCACCTGTGAGGGAGCAGCCTGCCCCGCCCTGCCCCAGGGACACGGGCCTCAAGCTCAGCACCTCCTTCCCAGCTGCCCCCACAGTGCCGGCCCAGGAGCCCAAGCCCCGACCTCAAACACTGAACGATCTGTGTGTTACAGCTACATCCCTCTGACACCACCCGATCTGTGTCCAACAGAACCGCCTCCCGTCTCAGCACGTCCGATGGGAACACAGGTGGGGGTGCAGAGCAGGTGGATGGGTGGCCAGAGTCCCACGGCCAGTTCTCACTCTGAATGGCCGTTGCCCACTGCACCACACAGCTCCTCTGCCCCAGGAGACAAGTCCTGCTGGGCTTTACGGCCACTGAGTCTCTTTGCCCAGTGATGCTGTTCTTAAAGACACCAGGTTTCTTCAGAAATACTTCAAGTTCAAGTTCAGCATAGATTCCCGAGGTTTCCCCACAAAGATGCTTCCTGCTTCATCCTTCCTTGTTTGCAGACCCCTGGAGAAAGCTCACTTGTCCTATTAGCCAGGAGACACCGTCTAACCAGCACCAGGAGCCATGCCCAGAGGCCCTGGGTTTCCATGGTAACAGACCCAGCGCCTTGGTGGCTCCCTGTTGTGACGTGAGGAGCCATCCCTGGGGACCATGCTCATGGTGGACACTGCAGGACAGCTCCATAGGAATAAATCAAAGGGTAGCCAAACAATGGCATTCGTCTTAGGAGAAAGCTGACCCAGTTGAAGGGAAGTGGCCCTCCTCCTCTGGGAAGAGGACCTCCTCCTCTGGGAAGAGGACCTCCAGTCCTCGGCAGCATTGTGTCTCCTGAAAGAGTGTTAGGTTTGTTATCCAGCTGCAGTTGGCGACCTGTCAGGGCAGGGAATCGCCTTCAGCTCCAGACCTGTCATTTTGCACCACAAAAGATAAAGGAGGAATGATAGGTGTGTTAGAGGCGATCCTCTCAAACATTGACCCCAGTTAGTGGTGACAAGCCACTGGAAGAGGAGAACATTCACCAGGTGTTCAAACGTACATCTTAGGTTCCACAGAGATAGTCAGGACGGGGCTCTCGTCCTGGGGTGCTGCAGAACACTCACACTGTTGCACCAGGCAACCCCTCGCAGCGACCAGGAAGGCACTCGCCCACCTGGGACAAGTGGTCTGGGTCACATTATCACATAGCCAATGACTTCCAACCAGTAGTCTCATATTCGGACTCTGTTCTGTTCAAGACAAAATTGCAGATATTTTAAAATGAAGACAACCAATTAAGTTCTGTTCTGACCTTTGTTTTTAAGAGCCATACTGGTGACACTTTGGAGTCAGTCTCAGGAGACAAGGGGACAATTCCTGGAGCTCTGGGCTGAGACCTGAGGTGGGTGGTGAGAGGGGCTAGGAACTCCTGCAGTGCCTGACGTTCGGAGGCTCACCCGGCCACCTTTGCAGTTTACAAATCTGTGCTGTCCCCTCCTGACACTCCAGAATTTTGTGGTCACACCTTCAAGGAATCATGTTCAGGTCAGATCAAGAGCAATTTAAACAGACTTACTTTACTGATTACAAGTATGATCATAAGCAGTGAAAAACTCAGGGAGCGAGGTCCTTGCCCTGCTTTCAGGAGAGTCAGGGAACTGACCAACATTTAGCACACTTCCCAAGGAAAGAGCAGGACCGCCAGAGGGGGGTGCACTCCAGGGGTCAGAACAGCATTTGTGTTCCATGCGAAGTTTAGAACAATTTTTTTTCTGTTTCTGTCAAAAATGTCACTGGGTTTGGATGGGGGTAGCCGTACCTTGAGGTCACGTGGATTACGTGGACATTTGAGCCATTGAGGGCGTCTTTATGAAAGAGGCACCAACTTGTGATTTCAAAATGTACTCAACCTGCAGTGTCCATACAGCCCAGTGAGGGTACAAAGGGGACACAGATCAGTGGTACAGAAAGGAGAGCCCTGTGGCCAACTGGTCCCTGGCCAGATGCTAGGAAAGCCCAGTGGGGGAATGACCGGTGCCGGGAGAGCTGGGCTTCCACATGCAAATCAGCGCGGAGGATCCCAATCTTACTGCATCCAGAAACCAATGCACTGAAGCCTTAATGTGAGACCCGCGTCTGTAAAACTCCTAGTAGAAAACACAGGGGAAACGTGCTTCAGTATTCATCTTGACAAGGATTTCTGGACACTATTCCAGAAACACAGACAACAAAAGCCAAAACAGATGTCACACTACTGCAAACAGAGAGCAAAGGAAATGACAGCCAGAACCCACAGGTGGCCCACCCTTCTTTTGATTGACAGCTGACAGAATAGAAAACATTTGTACCATCTACCTGATAAAGGGATCACATCCAAAATAAATACAAACTACCTCGACTCAAGAGCAAAACCCTAATAATCTGGTTTAAAATCAGGCAAGGACTTGAAGCATTTCTTCTAAAGAAGATATACAAATGGCCAATAGGTATATGAAAAGGGGCTCAGTAGCAGTAATGTTTTGGAAAATGAAAATGAAAACCATAATGAGATATCACCTTATACATGCTAGAGTGGCGATCATCACAGACAGAAGGTAAGCGTTGGTGAGACCGTGGAGAGATGGAAACCCTTGTGCACTGTGGAGGGGGGACTTATTTCAGCCTTTATGGAATGCAGTGTGAGGTTCCTCCATACATTAAAAACAGAAATACCAGATGGCTCCCCAAGCCCGTTTCTGTGTGTAGGTCTAAAAACATTGAAAACAGAACCTTGAAAAGTGGCCTGCACTCGCTCCTACATTCAGATACTGTTCCCTTAGCCACGATACAGGAACAATCCACATGTCCGCGGGCAGATGCGGGGGCCAAGAAAACGTGGTCACATACACAGGAAGAAAAGAAGGAAGCAGGGGATAATTTGGTAGAGTAGCTCATCGTCACAGGCAGAGCTTTCCTTAATTAGTGGCAGGATCAACACTGGACAACAGGGAAGGGCTGGAGAAATCTGATCCGTGAGGTTATTATTATTAAATCTGCATGTAAAACTAGGGGAATTCCAAGGTAGTATCAGTGAGATCAACAGTAATCTTAAATTCCAGAGCTTGTAAAGAATGCCAGCTATGTTAGTGCCAGGAGATCTTTGAGGACAGGATTTGATGGATTTGATAGTACTGCGAGTTACGGATTAGATGGGATGAGTCTCCCAAAGGTTCATGTGTCAAGCAATGCCAGGAAGTTTGCAGGTGGATGAGTGGGTTACGAGAGCCTTAACCCAATCAGTGTGTTAATCCCTAGTAGTGACTTACTGGGCAGTGACTGTAGGCGGGTGGGGTGTGGCTGAGGTGGTATGTCCTTGGGGACACGTCTTTGGGGTACGTATTTTGTGAGCTCAGATTAGGGTCTCTCTGCTTCCAGATGCCTTTTCCCCAGCTATTCTCCTCCACCGCATGATTCTGCCATGGTACTCTGCCTCACCTCGGACCCCAAGAATGTAGTCAGCTGTCTGTGGGCTGAGATGTCCAAAATGTGAGCCCCAAATACACCTTTTCTCCTCTAATTGTTCTTGTCAGGTCTTTTGGTCACAGAAGCAAAAAAGTGACTAAAACACTGTGTCTTGCTCCTCAAATCAAGAAAACACCCCATGAGATCAAGTGATGTATCAGAGAAATGGCTCTCAACCTCTTCAGTTTTGGTTTCCTTTTCCCTTGAAAATGGTGAGCATCTCAAAGTAAGTTTCCTTGGGTAAGCTGTATCAAAACTTCCAGAGGAGAAGGGATTAAGTGAGATTTATCTTTGCTCCAAAAAGAATAAAAATGTTGAAATTCATAAGTAAAAGGAAACGTTGAACCAATTCTGAGATGAGGTCAGAAAAAAATAAAATGTGTACCTCTTACCTGTTTTTGTTTTTACTTTTGAAGTGTTGAGGCATTTTGGAATTTAACAGGCATTTTTAATATGCTTCAGAGAACGAGAATTAGAATGTGGGTATTACGACTGCACTGAGCTTCCACTCACGTCAGTGACAGAGGTGCTTTAAACATGAGTGTTCAGATGCCACGGAGGTCCCTGAGCAAGAGCCTTCCCCTGACGGCCAGCAGGGAGGCACACATGTGTCCCTCTGTGCTCCCAGGAAGCCACTGTAGGTCAGAGTGTCCCCTGGGAGCACCATTCTCTTCCTCCATTGGAACAAGGCGACTTCCTCCAGGAAACCCGTCTGGGCCTCATCCCTAAGGAAGTGGGTCTGGTTGCCAGGCAGGGCCTGTTGCCATGGAGTCCGGCTGCGGCTGCTCAGCTATTAAGTTGTATCTCAGTCTCCAGTGGACACTGCGGCCATTTCTGGCAGGCTTGCTTTGAATGAGGACCTCAGACACCTACATATTGTGTTTGGGCTATTCTTTGTCTTCTCCATGCAGGACTCTGTGTTGACCAAAAAGCAAAATATTCAGGTATTTCCTGGTACAAATCACAATTTTATATTCTACTTTATAAACAGCCGAGTTTGTAAACTCTTAACCATTTCTTCACAAATTCTCTTGTGCATTCACAGTTTTGTTTTCAAAATCAACATAATTATACATGTTTATGAGTTACAGTGTGATGTTTCAACACATGTTCATATTGTGAAAGTTCAAATCAGGGAAAACTTATGAATTTTCTTAGGAATTCATCATCTTTGTGATGAAAAATTCAGAATTCTTTCTTTTAGCTTTTTTGAACTATGAAATGAAATGTTACTGTCTGTAGTTACACACTGTCCAGTTGCACACCAACTTCCAATCCAATGCTGGCTCAGTGTCCACGGATCCATCAGCCCCATGCCCTCTCTCTTCCTATTTTCCAAGCCTCTGCTACCCACCATCTCACTCACAGCTTCCATGAGATCGACACTCGGGGTTCCACACAAGTGGATCACACAGTATCTGTCTCTGCATATCTGGCTTATTTCTCTTACACTAATTTCTTCCAGGTTCATGCATCTTGTGGCAGAAGACAGGATTTCATCTTTTGATGACTGAGTAGTATTCCATGTGTATATGTACCCCCATCTCCCTACCTTTCTTCGGCTGATGAGCATCTAGGCTGCTTCTATGCCTTGGCTATGGTGAACCCTGCTGCAGTGACCAGGAGAGTACAGGTGACTCGTCAACAGCTGTTTTCATTTCCTTGGGGTCCCACCCCCTAGTGGGCTTGCTGGACCACGCAGTCGTCCTATTCTGACTCTCAAGGACCCCTCTGTACTGTTTCCCATAATGGATGCCCTAGTTGGCATTCCCACCGACAGTGTCAGTGGTCCCCTTTTCTCCACATCCTTACCAGCACCTCTTACCCTTGGTCTTCTTGACAAAAGCCGTTTTTACTGCAGTGAGGTAATATCTCACTGTGATTTGGAATTGCGTTGCCCTGGGGACTAGAGATGTCTAGTGCATTTTCACATACCTGTTGGCCATTTGAGTATCTTCTTTTGAGGAATGTCTATTTAGGTCTATTGCTCATTTTCAAACTGGATTTTTTTAAAAGAAGTTTCCTGTACATTCTATTGTACTACTTTATTTATATTATTTACGTTCTATTATGATACTGTTTCAGTGAATAGCTGGGAAACACTCTCCCCCATCTGTGCCTTGGCTCCTACACCATGTCTGTTGTCTGAGCGTTTTAGTGTGATATACTTCCATTTGTGTATTTTACTTTTGTTTCCTGTGTTTTGTGGTCTTATCCAAAACTATCTTTCCAATTCCAATGTCCTGAAACATTTCCCCTGTTTTCTCCTACTAGTTTCATAATTTCAGGTTGTTAAATCCTTAGTCCATGTTGAGATAACTTTTCCAACTGGCAAGAAATATGGCTATGGTCTCATTCTGCTTGTGGATATTCAATTTCTCCACATGGTTTATTGGTGACTGTTCTTTCAGCAAGGTAGGGTCTTAGCACCTTTTGCCAGGAATCTGTTGGGTATAGAAGTGTGGGTGTACTTTTCTGGGCTCTCTATTTTTCCCATTGGTCCATGTGTCTGTTTTTTAAGCCAATATTCTCCTGTTTTGTTTATTTTGGTTTTATTCTCTGTTTTGAAATTAGGTAGTAGAATGCCTCCAGCTCAATACAGTTTTGGTTATTCAGTTTCTTTTGTTGTTTTTGTGGTTCCATATGTTTTTTAAAAAAATTTATACATGACAGCAGAATGCATTATAATTCTTCTTACACATATAGAGCACAACTTTTCACATCTCTGGTTGTATACACAGTATATCCACACCAATTCGTGTCTTCATACCTGTACGTTGGGTAATAATGACCATCACATTCCACCATCGTTAATAACTCCATGCCCCCCTTCCCTCCCACCCCTCTGCCCTATCTAGAGTTGGTCTAATCCTCCCATGCTCCCCCTCCCTACCCCACTATGAGTCAGCCTCCTTATATCAGAGAAAACATTCAGCCTTTGGTTTTGGGATTGGCTGACTTCAGTTCCATATGAATTTCAGGGTTCTTTGTTCGCGTTCATGAACATGGGATGTCTGTCTGTCCATTATTTTTGTGTCTTTAAGTTCTGTCATCAATGTTTTCTAGTTTTTATTGTAGAGATCTTTCACCTCTTTGGTTAAATTTGCCCCTAGGTATTTAATTTTATGCTTGTAGCTATTATAAATGAGTTGCTTTCTTGATTTCAATTTGAAGGTGATTTCGGCTGCAGTATAGGAAAGCTGTACTTTCATCCCTTCTGTGTGATGCAGCTGTGGATCGGTTACATAGTCTTTATCACACTGAGGCATGTTTCTTTTATTCCTAATTGGTTCAGAATTTTTATCACAAAGGGATGTGAATTTTACCAAATTCCTTTCCTGCATGTATTGAGATGATTTATGGGGTTTGTCCTTCATTGTGTTGATGTGGTACATCATATTCACTGATGTGCATATTTGATATTCCTGGCACCCCTGGGTTGAGTCCAACTAGACCATGATGAATAATATTTTTGATGTGTTGTTGGATTGATTTGCTAGTATTTTGTTGAGGATTTTTGCATTAATATTCCTTAAGGATAATTGTCTGTAGTTTTCGTTATGACAGAATTCCCTCCTCTTCAACTTTTTGGAATAATTTGAGAATATGGTCTGAGTTTTTCTGTGAACATTTGGTAGCATTCAGCAGTGAAACCTTCCGGGCTTTCCTTTGATGGGAGACAGGCGCAGTCTTGTTACTTGTCACTGTGGAGGATGGGGCCTTGGGAAGGCAGGTGGGAAAGAGCAGGCAGGAGCCGGCAGGAGCTGCCCACAGACATATCTGGGCGCAGCAGGCTCCTCCCAGGGAGGGGTTCAGAAGGGTCTGAGCAGGAGTGTGGCTACAGGGATCACCTGTTAGGAAAGTCATTTTTGGCAGCACTGTTTCAGATAATACTTAGAGTAAATTGAGAATGGAATTGGATCATTTGTTGTAAATCTACTTTATCTGCCCAGAGAGGAAAAACAAAGACCTGAGAGAGCCGTAGGAGGTAGACGGAATAGCCCTTGGAGAGGAACCGGCACGCCAGCGGCTCTCCTCGGCAGCTCGCTCCTCCCTGCAGGGTTTCTGTGCTTGTTCTGGGTTTTGAGAAATGAGAGTGGGGTGCTTGATTGATTGTGCTGTCTCCTCTTTTTTATTACAACCTAAATGGATTCAGCCGATAATCTCTGTCGGTCTTGGAGCATTGCAATTGGAGTCCCAGGATAGAGCAAATTTAAACCTGATACAACTTTGTTTTGCAACTTGAAGTAAATTGGATTTGGACAAAAAAGAAAAAAGCAAGTTGCTGGGAGCCATTAGCCAAGTAGGTATGACAATTTCCTTGCCAGCGTACCCCATGTTGCAGTGACATTGAATGTAGGTGACCTTGCTCAAGGACCAAGGCGGATTAGGGTGTTCCCGGTTTAAGATAATCGTGTTTAGGGCGTTCCCAGTTTAGGTTCCAGGTTTAAGGTTTAAGATTATTCCTGCTGGGAATAGGGCGTATCCTGCTGCCTGAGTTCCCCTTGAGTTCTCACGGGATTCAGAGTATATTTTGGGAGACAGAAGCCCAGTGGAGGTGGATTTGGGCAGAGAACGTGGATTTCCCCAGAACGTGTTTGTATACGGCTGGTGTGAGTTCGGGAATAAAGAGTTGCTGTTTGAATCTACAAGCTGTGTGGTGGCTCGTGATTTTGTGCCCAGCCAGACTGCGGCAGCAAGTGAAGCTCAGTCTATCTTCTTTTTGTCTGTCCACTAATAATAAATCAACTCCCCTGTGACGTCCAGAGAAAAGTCTGCATAATATGCACACAAGAGATTAAAGACTTTTATTTAGACTTAAATCTCACCACAAATTTAATGGTATTTTAATTTCAATGTTGATTTTTGTTGATTACTTCCTGGATCCAGAGCTCTTTGCTTCATGAATCCTACCTAGATCAATGTCACGTCTGGGTGCCCACTGCTCTGATTACCATGGGTGCTCGTGGATACTACTCTGGGACCCTCCTGAGGGACACCTACATGAGCCCTCTAGAGCCAATGGGTCGTAGTTGACTTTAGAAGTTGCTAAGTTGGAGGTCTCACAGCTCAGTAGTGTGTGACCAGGCCCTACTGACCTCGCATACACAGACAGCACCTCTGACATGCAGCTCTGGGATAACGGTGGCCTGGTTAGTCCTTAGGAGCTTGAGAGCCGCCTTGGCAGGGGCACTGACTGAGCAGATGCCCAGGCCCGGCGTCGCTGCCCCTGTGCCGTGTCTGTCTCCTCCACCGCCTTTGCCTTCAGGTCAGACCGAGATCTTGGCCCTGTGTGTGGACGTGGGGAACATGAGAGCCGTCTGTCTGGATCTGCCGGCTGGTGGATGACAGGGGACGTGGCCAGACTCCCCGCTGATTCTCATGCAGGTCAAAGCTCCTGACTCATCTCACCCTAAAGACCTTCCTTTCCCTTCCCAATCGTTTGCCTCAATCAGGTCTGTCCAGCCGGTCAAGGCCAAGGGGTAAGGAGGCCGTCTCCCGGGAAGCGCTGGGACCACTTTCATAAAAGAGCTCAGGTCCTCTCGTCAGGTCTTCAGAGGTCTTTTCTTCACCTGGGGGTCAAAAAGAAGTCACAGCTGATTCCCAGTTATCGAGTCCCACGTCTTGTGATTAAGGTTTTCTATATTTTTTGATGTTCCTTTTTAAAGTTTGATGTCGTTTGTTTTTGTAGATGAACATGACAGTAGGATGTATTTTGGCGTATTATACACACATGGAGTATATCTTATTCTAGTTAGGATCCTATTCTTGGGGTTGTCCACAATGAGGAGTTACCCTGGTTGTGTATTCAAGGATAGGAGTTATGTCTGATGAATTCCACTGTCCTCCCAATCCTCTCCCCTCCCTCCCCTCATTAACCAGATCTATACTATTATGACGCTGTACTAAGACTCGAGGTCAGCAGCCCCTGGTCCAGATCCCAGCTCCACTGCATTCTGTAGGAGTTTTAAGCAAAACCCTTTCAGGGCCCTGTTACCTGATCTGGAAGATGTAATAGTATTCACTCTCTGAGTTTCCTGAGCACATTGAAGTAATGTGTAATAAAGGGAGCTGTGTGAGGCGATGGCCAGAAGGTCACTGTTCCCAGCTCTGATCTGCAGCTGTATAATGTGGTTGAGGTGCACATCTCTGAGATTTAGAGCAGTTTCTGAGGACACCCAGGGCTGGACACCACAGACTGCCCAGCACCAGGGAGAGGATGATGGTGAACACAGACTGTCCTCTTCTGCCCGGGACTCTGGTTTTTCCCCAAACTTCCAGGGCAGTTTTCATTTAATCTGTGAATCTCTCCACGTTAAAATACTGTGACCGTCACACCAGGTTGCACAACCCGGGAAGCAGAAGACTTTTTGTCTGACTTTTCCATTGACACGTCTCAAAATTTCTGGTGCAGAAAATTAATAAGCCCAGGAGTTTTCTGGCCCAGACTTTTACGCCCACTTCATTTTTAACAGTAGAAGTGGATGACCTCTCTTTAAGAGAACAGAGGTGACACACTTGCAGGGTCACCCCATGTGTCTGAGTCATCAGCAACCGACACCCTCACAAATCTGAGTCATAAAAAATACGAATTCACTGTCTCTTCCAACTTGTGAAAAGCTCCCGCTGGGAGAACTGAAGCGACACTGAGACCAAACAAAAAGCACAGGTCAGTACCACTCAGGGACAGGCAGATGCAAGTGTCGCAACAGAATGATTGGTACAGAGATAAATGGGGGAAGTCCCAAAGAGCTGATCATCAGGGGAAGCCAAACAAATTTGTCACAGTCTAATTATGGTTAATATTAAAATCATCTCAAAACTTTATTGATGATATAGGAAATATCACTTAATTGAATGTTAAGTGAAAAATATCAGGTGTATATATAACACCATCCCAAGTGTGCAAAGATATCTACCTATCACCCATCAATCATCTATTTCTATCTACTCCATCACCTATCATCGCTCTCTTCTATTATTGATCATCTATCATCTTTCATCTACCTACCTACCTATTAAAAAAAAGAAGGAAACCGATACATTATTTGTGGGAAATTGTGTGATTGTGGGTGACTTTATATACTTTTTACATTTATGTATTGTCAAATTTCTTGGTCCCCAAAACTGATCTTTAAAAATCACCAAAATAGAGAAACCCAGTTAAGTGCATCAGGGTGCCTGCTGAAGGCAGCTGCTGGGGACACTAGGCAGGTGCTTGCAGGGTGCAGGAGGGACAGGTGCCTTCTGCCATTCAGCACCAGGGCCACCGCAGGGGGCTCGTCACACACATTGCAGTTGATGCCTTTCTTACTCTAATTTAATGTCTAGTTGATCACAATATCACCAAACACCTCTGAGATCACCTTCAGCTGTATTTTGTAAGATGCTAATTTTAAAATCATAACTTATGTGCATATTTATTATAAAATCACATTGTTTTTATTATTTTCATCAATATTCAGGATTTTTATTGTTTTTTGTTCAGTGAAATCTTAGTTATTTCAGTATCTCTGTTCCAAAACACATGGTTTTCAAAGGAGATAGCTTTAGTTCAGCATATATGGCTGTAGATATTCAAGTTTTTCTTCAAAAGATACTTAATCTAATACATCCTACATTTCATGAACTTACAGTTCCAAAAACATTTTTTGAGAAAGGGAAAATAGAAGTATATTACAGTCGTGTTGTATATTCTTTTATCTCCTATTTTTGCATTTTTATTTTTCTTAATTTTTGTTTGTTGTACTCTCTACTGTCTTCCCTCTCACTTGTCTTCCCCAAATCACTTCCTCTCTCTTCTCCTGCTACTAACCCACTTCTTTTGATTCCCTTTCACACTTCCTAAGATCTAATAACTCTCTACCTCACCTCCTACCTCCTCATCCTACACC
This sequence comes from Marmota marmota marmota, assembly GCF_001458135.2. Lineage (NCBI taxonomy): Eukaryota > Metazoa > Chordata > Mammalia > Rodentia > Sciuridae > Marmota > Marmota marmota. Next base: position 9,580,128 of record NW_025999991.1, read on the forward strand.
TCCCTCCCGGTTCTTTGTCCACCATCAACACTGTAGTCCCTTGCAAACCTCCGGTTTGTATTGTAGGTAATAAGTGAACCCACCACTTCTGTATATTGTGACAAGACTGAAAATGTCTTAACAGGAGCTATTTGGCTTAAGGCTGTGTATTGTTTGTACTGGGATCTGTTAATATCGATCTCCCCCTTAAAGGAGAGGATTGGGACCCTGCAGGGACACTGTAAACCTATAGGGTAAAAACTGGAACACCTCAGATCCGCAGTGCTAGAGGGGAGACACACACACAGCATGAAAAGACAAGGGAAGAAAGTGCCTCCAGCAAACCAAGATACCACGTTATTAGACTCCACGGCCAGCACAGCAGAAGAAATGTCAGAGAAGGAGTTCAGGACACACATGATTAAAATGTTCTGTGAATTAAAGGATGATATAAGAGAGCAAATACAGGCTGCAAAAGATCATTTTGATAAAGAGCTACATAGGCAAATGCAGGAAGCAAAAGATTACTTCAATAAGGAGATAGAGGTTTTGGGGGAAAAAAATCAGAAATCCTTAAAACAAAGAAAACAAAAAACTCAATAGAAAGCATCTCCAACAGATTAGATCACTGGGAAGACAGAACCTCAGACAATGAAGAAAAAATATAAAATATGGAAAATAAAGTTGACCACACAGTGAAGATGGTAGGAAACCATGAGCAGAACATTCAAGAATTATGGGATAATATGAAAAGACCGAATTTAAGAATTACTGGGAAAGAGGAAGGCATAGAGTTCCAAACTAAAGGAATGAACAATGAAATGATATCAATGAGATAATATCAGAAAATTTTCCAAACATGAAGAATGAGTTGTAAAACCAAACACAAGAGGCTTACAGGACACCGAATGTACAAAATCTCAACAGACCTACACCAAGGCACATGATAATGAAAATGCCCAGCATGCAGAATAAGGAGAGAATCTTAAGAGCCATAAGAGAAAGGAATCAGGTCACATATAGGGGGAGACCAATTAGGAGCTCTGCAGATTTGTCAACCCAGACCCTTAAAGCCAGGAGATGGTGGAAGAACATATACCAAGCTCTGAAAGAAAAGGGAGGCCAACAAAGAATCTTATATCCTGCAAAATTAAACTTTAGATTCGATGATGAAATAAAAACCTTCCATGATAAACAAAAGTTAAAAGAGTGTACAGCTAGAAAACCTGCACTACAGAACGTCCTCAGCAAAATATTCCATGAGGAGGAAACAAGAATGCACATCTAATCTTTAAAATGTACTTATTCAACTAGTTTGCTGCCTGGTATAAATGCAGTTTTCCAGAAAGATTTTGCTTTTTTTCCTTATAGCAAAAAATGGTAGTTTTCCTTAGCACGTGAGAGTTGACATTCATTTTAAATGAATCTAAGATTCTTAGAACAAATTTTTAAAAGTTTTTCTATTTTTTTCCCATTCACTAATTACTGAAAGTCATTTGTGAATAAAAATATACATATATTTTTTAGTATTAACAGCAGGTAAAAATATCCTAGCAGGTATGTAAAAGAAGGAAGGTAAATTTTTCCCAATAACCCATGAAAGTTGTCTGTCAGCCCCTCTCTCAGTCAGTGGTGGCTTCAGGCAGAGGTGTCTGCACAGCACACACTGCCCCAGGACAGCCGAGCGCAGGATGCCCAGGTGGTGGAGGCTGACCTGGTGGGTGCTGCCACACTGAAGAGAGGAGCCTGTGTGTGTGGCTGGATGATCACCTCCCAGGACAGAGGCAGGAGAGGACCAGAGAGTCCCAGGATGCGATGCGAAGCACACACCAAGCCTCACCTTTAGGACATGAGGAGATCACTTGAAGAGTCAGCCCTCCGCCAGCACATTGTGATGCCATGTACATTGGGTCAGAGCAGGATGTGAGGGGACCCAGGACAGTGGGACTGTTGGTGACCAGCAGCACATTGTGATGCCGTGCACTCTGGGTCAGAGCAGGACGTGAGAGGACCCAGGACAGTGGGACTGTTGGTGACGAGCAGCACATTGTGATGCCATGTACATTGGGTCAGAGCAGGACGTGAGAGGACCCAGGACAGTGGGACTATTGGTGACGAGCAGCACATTGTGATGCCGTGCACTCTGGGTCAGAGCTTGAAAATCCCATTCCCTAGTCTCAGGTGTGGGGTGCCACAGGTAGACCTGGCGCTGGGTCGGGCACAGCAGGGGGTGTGAGGTGCAACCTGTGGTTTCTCTGCTTCACTTAACAACTCTGTGTGTTCTAAGGTGTGGGAGAAAACCAGCTGGACACCTCAAGGGTGTGGTGTGCAGGTCCTCGTGCTGACCCTCCACCTCCTGGGGTGGTGTCCATGGCCTTCATGCTGACCCTCCACCTCCTGGGGTGGTGTCCTCTGTCCTTGTGCTGACCCTCCCCCTCCTGGGGTGGTGTCCATGGTCTTTGTGCTGACTCTCCACCTCATGCGTGTGGTGTCCTCTGCCCTTGGGCTGATCCTCTGTGACGTTGCTGTGGGAGTGGAACTGCGACCCTCTAGAAACAACAGAATAAAAATAAACAAAGAACCCAGTCCCCAAAAGTCAAAGAGAAATAACAATCATAACAATGCTAAACGTGAGAAAAAACAAACAAATACGTGTACGTACATATGCCCACAGAGCAGCCGGCACACGGGAACACACACGCGCGCACACAGACACACACACACACACACACACACCCAGAAGGAAAATCCTTGTTTGGGTCGGCTTCTGCATCACTGAGACCAAAGTCTGTTGGGGGTTGTGGTTTCGGAGACCTGAGTCCACAGATAGCTCTGCGCCCCAGGTGAGGCAGCATGTCACATGTCACCGGGAAGGTGTCAGAGGAGGAAGGAAGCTCAGTCAGGACAGGGCCAGGAAACAGAGAGGGAGGAAGGGCTCAGGGAAGCGCACCTTCCAGAGCACAGCCCAGCTCCCCCCCCCCCAACGCCGCCTGCATGCAGCTGCCACCTCCCCTCCAACCAGGAGGGACTGATGGCTGCAGCTCTCATGGGACCATTTGACCTCTGAATAACCCTCATCACAGGAACTTGGGCGGCACTTTACACCCAAGTCATAGCAAGACTCTTAACAACAAATAACTAACTAAATAAAGAAAGAACGAACTGTCTGCACTGAACTGGCCAAAACTGCTGGCAAGGGGATCGGTCACTCCTCATGCTGGACTGTCCCTCTTTGCTCTTCTCCTTGGGCTCTGTACTGAGGCAGGGCAAACCCTGGTAAATGCCAACTGCTCCTCCTTTGTGTTCCTCGTGAGCTGCCAGCTGAGGTGCCGAGAAGGGGAGCTCTCAGCTCCTCTTCTCACCGGTGACAGAGGATGGCGTGGGAGTCCCGTCCGCCGGCCCAGCAGACTTCAGTGGGAGCTGTTGCCGCCGGGGCTCTGATCAGGCCTTGGTGATACCTGTCCTGGAGAGACGGAATCGACACACTCCCAAGGCCTGGCTGATGCTGGTCTCGGCTGGGAGCCTGGATCTCAGGAGCCTCTACTCATGGGCCAGGGGAACCAATCTCGCGGTTCTCACGTGCTCAAGGCCATGAATATCGCCTTCCCAGATTGGTCCCTAAGTGTGTTCACAGCTGCCTGTTCTGTTTCCCAGCCCTCCTCAGCTTGTCACATGGGCCACCAGACTCAGGGAAAGTGAGTCAGACTCCCTCGGGTGTCTCCACTTGAATCCCTCAGGTACAATCTCCTCTGTGTGTCTCACTCATGTTCTGCCAGGTCTGCCCAAGGCCACCCGTTAGGCACTTGCCTGGGGTTTATGGCAGTGTTTGCCAAGACCTCCTGGGCCCTCAACATCAAGCCGCAGCGTGGCCTCCTCACGGTGGCTCTGCCCCAGCTCTCTCCTGCGCTGACCAACCTAGAAGTGCACTGTGCAGCCTTGGGTCAGCTCAGCTCAGCTTTTCTGACGGACAGCCATTTCTGTGCAGACCTGTCCACTGGGTTTCTCTGCGTGTTCTCCTCCCCTCTGCGGTGAGCCAGGGACCCTGCCACCCAGCTTGGCTCTAACATTCCCTTCCTTGACTTTTGTTCATTACACCCACATTCCTGGGTCTCTGGGAGGCTCTGACTGTCCAACAAGAAACTTCAGTGAATTCCCTTTTTCACTCCCCACTGAGAGGCAGGACTCCTGTTCCTGAATAGTCCCATGTCCTGGGTCCTCTCCCAGTCCTGCTCTGACCCAGTGCACACTGTATCAAGATGTGCAACTCGTCTCCAATAGTCGCACTGTCCTGGGTCCTCTCACGTCCTGCCTGGCCAGTCGCTGGGGTCCTCTCCTCCTCTTAGGAGCATCAAACACTGCATAGGGCCACCCTAGATCTAAGATGGGTTTATGTTGGGGTCCTTAACTGGTTACATGTGCATGGACACTAGTAAAGGAGAGAAGCTTGGGACTCCCTGTGGGGTAAGGTGCCGCAGTCTCGCTGGGCACAAATGCCGCAGTCTGGCTGGGCACACAATCACGAGCCACCACACAGCTTGTAGATTCAAACAGCAACTCTTTATTCCCGAACTCACACCAGCCGTCTACAATCACGTTCTGGGGAAATCCACGTTCTCTGCCCAAATCCACCTCCACTGGGCTTCTATCTCCAAAATATACTGTCTGAATCCCGTGAGAACTCAAGGGGAACTCAGGCAGCAGGATACGCCCTATTCCCAGCAGGAATAATCTTAAACCTTAAACCTGGAACCTAAACCGGGAACGCCCTAATCCGCCTTGGTCCTTGAGCAAGGTCACCTACATTCAATGTCACTGCAACATGGGGTACGCTGGCAAGGAAATTGTCATACCTACTTGGCTAATGGCTCCCAGCAGTAAGGAGGGGACAAGAGTACCCTCAGGGCCTCTGCATTCTTTCTTTTTTTTTTTTTTTGTTTAATATTTATTTCTTAGTTTTTTGTTTTTTTTCGGCGGACACAACATCTTTGTTTGTATGTGGTGCTGAGGATGGAACCCAGGCCGCATGCATGCCAGGCGAGCGCGCTACCAAAGGCACTTGAGGGGAAGTCACTGACCTCTTGTAACCTGTCCTTGAGACTTTAATTCTCACCTGTGTGGGCTCAGGCTGAGTGGTGTGATTGTCTTGTGTCCCTTCGGGGACCCAGATGTTGTTCCCTGACCTGCTAGGGATGACCTCAAACAGCAGAGAAGACCTCCAGCCGCGGTCCTCACATCTGTGCCCCATATCAACTCTCACCCTCCTGTCCTGCTCTGTCCCCCAGTTCCCCTACCTGACACTACACAGATATGCCTATAGGTTACAGAAAGGCTAGGGGAGGGCCAAGGCAGCCACAGAGTCCAGGAGGCTGAACTAGAGCAAAGGCAGAAGCCAATGTGGATGCAGAGTCCCTGCAGGTGGTCAGATAACAACAGGAACCAGCCAAGGAACTTGTTCAGAGGCAGAGCAGTCACAGGGCAGGAACTCATTCTAATCCAAGGTCCTGTTGGCAGTCTCACCGGGTCAGCTTGGAGTGGACCCTGTGTGATCATCTTGTGTGGAGAAACTGCTGTGCTAAAACCCAGGGACAGAAATGGAGATTGTCAGTGTGGTGATCTTCCTAGGCTAGACTCGGACAAGTGATCAGAGGGCCAGGTCAGTGTCGTGCCCTGTCCGGTCTTCTTGTCCTTCTCCTTTTAAGGGCCTCAGGTGATGGGGTTGCTTTGACATAGGATCTAGGACAAAGAGGAAAGGATATGCTGAATCTCAAAGGAAATGCCCAGGACATGAAGATGCAGAGAGCTCCGTTGTGAATCTTGATCAACAGGCCCTGGGCCCACGTCCCTGGAGAGCAAGGGAAAGACACAAGCCCAGGAAAACCAGCATGAAATTGTGCAGCTCCACCCTGGATCCGCCTCCAGCCGTGGTGTGAACACTGGACCCTCAGCCCAAGGCGGCTTCTCACTCTGGAGAGAGCCTGCGTTCACCCTTGAATGTGTGTCCGCCTTCCTGACTAAAGCTGCCTGTGCCTTTGCCAGTCATGTTGAAACTCTCCTACGTCATCGTGCCAAGAGCCCGGCTGGAACGCCCGGGACCCTTCTCTGGAGACAGCTCTTCTACCATGCAGCTTCCTTGGGAGGTCTGGTGTGTGCCGTGAACTCATGGGCCTGGGTTTCTGGTATGAGTTGGAGATGCTCATGCATCCATATGCTTCGGATTAATTCAATAAGAACACAGCTGGCTGGTTTATTGGCATTATTAATTTATTAATCAGTTTGTGCTTATGGTTGTGCCAGGGAGATGGTGTTTTGTTACTTACACAAACAAGGTCAAACTCAAAATGGAGTAGATTGTGGCAAACGACTGCTTTATAAGACAGGGTAACGCAGGTCTAGGCACAGCCTGGAAACTACTGCCCTGGTCATTGTGGAGTCCCTGGGGCAGAAGGCAGGGACCCTCAGCTTGCCCTCTTACATAAACATCCACCTCCACCTGGAGCCTTCGTTGTTCCTTACTTCTGAGGGAACCAAGGAGGTGCTTTAAGAAAAACATCTCCCAGGGGAATTGTGGGCAGCACCATTTGCAATTTAATAGAGCCCGAGTTTCCTCTGACTTCTCACCCACGCTGCCTACGCTGCCTACGCACTTCACGTACAGCCCTGCCAGCACGGCTGCAATTATCTTTTCCTATTTGTCTGCCCCAAACCACAGCCTCCGAGTCTTTCATTCTCCAAAGACTGAACACAGAGAGCTGACCCAGCCGTCACTGAACAGTCACGCAGCTCAAGTAGCACGCGCTCCGAGAGGCTCTGCACGCATTGCTCATTTTCAGGAAAATAATCCTGCCAGGATGCCTTTCCCTGTGCATTAGTTATAGCCACAAAGAAAGCAGGGCTGCCTGGCATTCATGCACCATGTCACTAATTAAATCTCGACCTCTATCAATTTCAAAATGCCATTCTCTTCTCAGTGCTAAGGAAAACTTTGGTCTGTGATTATTTTTAATTGAATGGTCTTCAGTGAGGCTCACAGTTGAAAACGTGTGAGACCATTGTGAACAGCAGTGTTTCTTTGAGGTGATAGACAGTTAAGCTTGTTTTTTGCAATTCTGAAACTCAATGTTTTGAGTAATCAGTGGGTAATTATGAATCATCTTTATTAAACTCATGTTAAAATTTTCCTTGGTATCGTAATAAATGAAGCTTTAATCCTCTCTGGAAACATTATCTGACCAAGAGTGGCTTCTAGTCTAAAAATTGCTATTTGTTTTACTAAACTGTGAAAATTTTAATAAGTTGTGATTAGTCAATCACTAGTGTAAATTGTAACAAGGTCAAGCAAATGAAGGAGCATCCTTAAGATAAAATAAACTATAAAAGTTAGATTTTATGATAATTAGATTTATATTAAGTGTTATAACATTTGGCCCAAATCATGTACTACGTATTTTAAAGTAAATGGGTTGATGTCATTATTTGTTGCTCAATAATGAATAAGACCCTAGGACATGTTACAGAAATGTCTGTATTCCTACAGATGATTTCTAAAGTCCTGGGGGTTTGAGAAGGCAGAGTCTCTGGCAGCTATTGGTGGCCTGTTACGCTCAATCATAGTGTGGCTGATAGAAACCGCCAAACACCATTTGCAATTAATATTATTATCGCCATGATTACTTTCTTTCTGCAAAGTGAATATGGCCAGCTTACTCTTCTGCTCTGTAAACATGGAGGTAAGTGGGCACAGTTCCCTGGGAAGCTGGGCAGAACCAGGGGGTCCCAAGAAGGCCGTGGGAGGGCTGCTTGCAGACACACCCACGCTGGCCAGGCTCCGCAGCACCTGAACCTGCTGCTGCTGTCGAGCTACAGCGACCCGCCTCAGGCCAATCCTGTGCTCTGCAAGGTGAGGAAATAGGAGCTGCCTCTCAGCCCCTCTGCGTATCATGATGGGCCTGGTCACAACCTGGTCCGTGGCTAAGAAGTGCCTTGAATTTTAAAACGTGGACTCGCCATCGGCAGGGGGAGATACCATGGGGTCCTGTCCCACCACCTAGTCCCCACGGGTTCCTGTAACAAGAGCCACAGACATTCTTTCCTCCCCTCTCCATTCTCCTGTTGGTGCGTACGGTCGTACCTAGTGGTGGGGTTCCTTGCTACATACTGGCACAGGCACACAGGGTGACACTTGCCAGCTTCACTCCCCAGCACTGCCCCTGAGCCCAGGCTTTCTCAGTGGCCTCTTCCAAGTGAGTTGTTGCCCACCAGGCAGAAAAGCAGGACTCCTAACCACACGGCCAGTCCCACGCAGCCTGACGTCTGCGGAACCCCTGCTTCCTTCTGCTCTGTTTCCCCTCTGGACCAGGATGAGGTGGGGTCCCCTCTGAAAACACGCTGTATGCACGGTAGCAGGCGAGCCTACAGCCCTGCCACGCTCGGGGTCAGTTCCACCAGAGCCCTGCTTCCTCCAGGATGCAGCCCCTAAGTAGCCCTCTGAAGGCTCACCTGCCAGCACTGCCCCAGCAGCCGTCTCCTGCTGCCCGCCCCCCTCAGGAGCTCCGCTACAAGGCACCCTCTCCTCAGGCTGTTGCACAAACCCAGTTCCTTCTCTTAGTGTCTGATTGACTTCTTCCTCCACTTAGATGTTTAAATAGTAACAAAGTATGTGCTACTGCAACACGTTACCTTCGTGGCTTGAAGTTCAGTGTTCCTGTCAGTGACCCTGCAGGTCAGGCACACGTATTTCTTATATCCTTGTTCCTGCATCCGTCTGCCTTCTCACCCCACTCTCCTCCAAATGTAATGAGACCCCTGAAATCACATGAAATCATTGTGAATCCCAATGTCCAATCAGTAAACAAATGCCTTCATAAAACAGCGTTTGATAGCTTGAGCAGTGATCCTTTCTAATTTGAACTTCCCCCTATCTTTTGGGGGACATATATTCAACAGTCACTCACTTGATTATTGTTCTGAGATTGAGTTCCAACAGGTTAACACAGGTGTAGCATTGTCTCAGGTTAGTCCTTTACTCTGAGAGAGCCGTTTTCATTCCCATTTTATAAACATGGTTCTTTATACAGCAATTATAAAAGTAACCAAATGAGTGTTACATGGAAAAAATAAAGGAGAAAATGCAAGGTTTGATTTTGATGAGTGGCTCTCATGTTTTTTTTTTTTTCAGTTAGTATCTTATCAAAAGTAATAAATGTGAAATACATTTTAACTAGATAAACACCAAGTAAAGAGAGGATGAATCTGGAATTCCAGATGGCGGCCACTGTAGGCGGTATGCAGGGAGGTGAGACGGTGCTTGCATGCTGGTGGGGATAAGTAAATCTGCGTTGTTTACAAGGAAGGTCCAAGTTTTGTTTTAGGTGATGGCTTACTAGGCACTTAATGCAGAGTGAAGATAGATGATAGATGATAGATGACAGGTAGATAGATAAAGTGACCCATTGCTGGTCCTCTGATTAAAGTGTTTCATGAGCCAAAGCTTATGAGATCTCCCCAAAATATCTCTGTATGCATGTATGAAGGCAGCATTAGAGATGTTTTAAGTGTACAAAGATTATGAGTTTTAGTGGTGAAGGCATATTTACAATATTTGAAGTTGTTCTGATGTTCTGGAGAACTAGTTTCTGCTCACTGTGAATCATCTAAATAATCATCCCATGTGTGGAGAGGCACTAAGCTGGCAGTATCTCATTCTGACCAGCTCAGGAGCGTCAGCAAGCAAACACACCTTTAGCGACATTCTCCAGCCCACAGTGCAGCCACAGTGCGCTCCGTGGTAAAGGCTCAGGTCACATTCACCTGTTCTGTCTGGTGGTGACAGCAAGGCCTGTTTCTGGCACTGGGCATGTGTGGAGTTAACGTGGTAAACTGCGACCCTGGCAGAGGATGCCGAGCTCTGGAGCCTGTGTGGAGTCCACCCTTTGTGGGACAGTAGGTGCCCTGGTTCTGAGGGGCTTCCCAGGTGAGCTTCCCAGAGAAAGCAACTGTCACAGACCTGCAAATGCTGGGTCGACTTCCAATACCTTCAACCTAGATTATTAAATAGAGCAAGAAGAGTAACTCAGTGCTGCTCCGACCACTGAACGAAACAGTCACAACACAAGCGATTTCTAAATTAAACATGTTTCTCTGTTGTCATAGAGGAATAAAAACTGTTTTAAACATTACAATCCACTGTTAAAGTGAGAACATTGCTCTATTCTTATCTTTCTGTGTTGTTAACATACTGGTATTTAGTTATGAAAATTTATGGCTACAGCATCAAATTACAAAGTGAATCATAGCCAAAAACAGCAGGGGAAGGGGGTTTCCATTTACCATTGGTCGAATAGTTTAGGATATTCAAGCCCAGTTTAAACAGACAGAGTTTTTAAAATCAAACATTGTGGACACACTGTTTTCAAGCGCCGGACAGTCCCTGTACAGGTCCACAGCTGCAGTTTGACTCCGGGACATGACGAAGTGGCCGCGGCTTTCTCAGCAACAGGGCTCTGAGTTTCCATAGCCGGGGGCTCTTGGGTGGAAGCACAGGGGCTCATGTCCTCTCTGGAGCAAGCACATGGTTGGCAGAGCTGGAACATCAGCGCGTCCTGGAGCCGATTGTCCTCCGCACCCTAGTGCCAATATGAAGACAGAGTGTTTCCGCCAGGTCCAGTGCTGCAAGGCCACTCTGCCTGGGCAGTGCCACACAGGACTAAAGTGGTGGAGCCCTCCTCCGTTCAGGGTCAGTTTACTCCACTGCACAGCAACACGCACAGGAATCTTCTGTGCACTCCGTGAGTCCACAGGGATGGTGTGTGCGCCTGTTGCTACACAGCTCCTGACTGGTTTCTGATTTCGTGTGTGTGTGTGTGTGTGCGCGCGCACATGACACAACACATACTGGGAATGACCCCCACCTGTCACGGGACTCACCCCAGCTCAGCTCTCCACCCACCCATTGCTTCAGTGCCTGGCGTGATCACAGTCGGCCAACCATTCTCCTGGCTGTGGGCGTTGGTGCTGTTTCCGATGCTTGGCACTTACACCGTTCTCCAGGGAGGGATCTCGTGCACATGTGCTTCGTATCACTAAAGGATTTCAGGGTGAATTCCAAGGAGTATAAAAGACGGGTCAGAAGATGCACGCGTGTGTCACCTTGTTGGAGATTCTCCAGCTGCAGAGGTTGACTGATCTGCATCCCATCAGGAACTGAGTGCCTGATTCAGATGTACCCTGTGTGACACATGGTCGCATTTTAAGTGTCACATCTGACACGTGAGAAATGCTATCTCCGTCATTTTGATAGCTGTGCCTCTAGTTATACATGAAAAAATATTTAGCCACACTCATAATTTTATGCACCTTGGGTTTTGTTTCTTTCCCGGGAGTTTTATTGCATGATAGCAATTGGCTTTTGTACAATTATGTGACCCAAGTGTTCAGCGTAGGGATGCCACTTGTTCTTACAGGGCCCATGGCTCACAGGGTGGTCCCCCCTCCTGTAAGTGTGTGTGCCATGCACAGGACATCAGCTCTGGCGCCGACATTCAGACATATAACATAGATGACATATAACATAGATCCCAGCAAATACCCCATGTGCCCATGAAAGTTTACGCCATCAAACACACATTCTGACTTAGTTTCTTAAAAATGTTAGATGAATCTACCTGAGACAAAGAGCGCAGGATTAATATCAATGTCCGCTTTGAGGAAAGAAACTTTTAAGAACGGACAAAAATATTTTACTCAGACACTTGTCTACTATAGTTGTTTGATATTTAGGTTTTATTCAATCGAGAGATATGACCAGGAACTAGTTAAAATAACTCCACAGCAGATGTGGAGGGATCAAGGGACTCGCGAGAGTGGGGCTTCTATGACAAACATGTAGAGAAGTGAGATTCTGACGTCAGACCTGCTGTGTCTAGCAACTGAAAACAACATTAAATTTTGATATCTGTTACGTACACAAACAATGAGAACTGATGAGCTTTGCTGTAATTGTTTTGTGCGACGTTTGAGAGGGCACCTGAGGAAAAAGCCCAGAGGGAATAACTGCAGGATCAAAGGCTGCCCAGTGAGAGGCAGCGTGCACCCCACTAAACCACAATAAAATTTAATGAAATAATAACGATCATTTAAGCATTTATTCTAGGTTAGATAATGTTATTTTATACTCATTGCTTCTAGATTTATAGTTTCAAGAGAGAGACAGGACACATTTCAAAGACAGTAGAATCCATAATTTAGTCCTTAAAATTTGCATACTGAAAAACTCCATGGGAAAATAAACTTTATGCCAATTTTATTTTTTCATATTGACAGGAAATGAGTGATTGATAGATGTAAGGTTTCATTTCCCCCACCAAGTCATGAAATTAAGTTCATTTTAGTGGAAAGATGCCTCTAACCTTTGAAAACCCTTTTGAGGAGTGCGGTTGGGGGCATGTGTTTTCTTCCTCAGAGTGACAGAAGGGATCTTCATGTGAAGTGTGTGGATGATCGATGTTTTGTTTTTTTAAAGAGAGGGAGAGAGAGTGTGTGTGTATGTGTGTGTGTGTGAGAGAGAGAGAGAGAGAAGGTTTTAATATTCATTTTTTAGTTTTAGGTGGACACAATATTTTTATGTGGTGCCGAGGATCGAACCCAGCGCCCCACGCATGCCAGGCAAGCGAGCTACCGCTTGAGTCACATCCCCAGCCCAGTGATCACACGTTTGATCTGCGTCTATGGCTGGTGAGAGGGAGCAGATGCGGATCATCCACAGTAACACAGGGACACTGGCTGGGCCAGGCCCTGGGCGTTGTGGGGCGTGCAGGTGGCGAAGGTCCGGAGACAACTAGAAACAAGATCCAAGTAGCCCAGTGCTGCTGGAGGCATGATTGTGGCTGTCTGGAAAATGAGAAAGAGGTGGCAGAGTGAAGGAAGCGAGACCAGAGCCAACCAGCCAGGAAACAGCCAGCAAGGTGTCGAGGAGCAGCAGCGGGTTTGGGCCCAAGGCTGGCGGTGGAGGGCACCTCCCAGCTCCAAAGGGCAGAGGCTACAGCCTGAGTGGCCTTCCCTCTCCTAGACTTGCATGGACTATGTGGCAGGGACGTTCTCCTATCTCTCCACCACGTGGCAGTCGCTTGGAACTCTGTCACTGCCAGAAACCAGGCAACAGATTTTACCATGTAGAGATGCATCAGTGTGCCAGGGGTGGTGGCTCACGCCTGTGATTCCAGAGGCTTGGGAGGCTGAGCCAGGAGGATGGCGGATTCAAAGCCAGCCTCAGCAACAGTGAGGCCCTAAGCAGCTCAGCGAGGGCCTGTCTCTAAACAGAATACAAAATAGGGCTGGGGAGGTGGCTCAGTGCTCAAATGCTCCTGAGTTTCAATCCTTGGTAACAACAACAAATATATATACATATGAATCAATGTTATCATGGATGACTAAATCCTAGAATGAAATGGTTTCCTCAGGTGCTCAAAGACAGGTAAAGAACAAAAGGGAGAAGAAAACTGACAACATAGTCCAATGGTTCAAGAGCAGTGGAGGGCAAGCTTAGAGGTGCTGCTGAGAGGAAGGGGCACACTTGTCTCGGACGCAACAATACGGGACCGAGACCTGCGTGTGGTAATGAGAGGATGTGGGCCCTCATCCCCCGGTTCTGGCTTCGCAGGGTTAGGGTGCTGACCCTCGGGAGGAGCGTGCTTTCTCTAGGGTCATGACCAGAGTCCTGCGGAATCGTAACCTATGGGTACTGTCTGGGAAGTGCCAGCTCTTTATGTCAAGAACCTGCTGACAGAAGTCCCCATCTTGCCGAGGCTGAGCCTTCCGGTCATGAGAGGGGAGACGTCGTGCTTACTCAATGGGACCAGAAAGAATGGGCCTGTCAATTGGGGGACCTCGTGTGCGCCTCCTGGTTCTCTCTTGCCCACCTGCATCCGTAAGGAAGCGTGGCAGCCCCAGCATAGGGAGGGCATCGTGACCCCAGCTCAGACTCTCAGGTTGGGGTCAGGGAGGCCACCGGTGAGCACACGGCCCTGCAGGGATGGGAGCTGCAGGGCAGGGGGAGCCCCATCCCGGAGGTCGGGGGGCTGAGAGCAGTCGTGGCCTGTGTTGTGCTGCTGGCTGTCTTCCGGTCTCCTCCCAGGAGCCCCTCAGGTGTTCTAAGATGCTGCGCCCTGAAGACACGTGGAAGCAAGGATCTGACTGGCATCGGGAGCACTGTGGAGGGCACACAGAGCCACCCGGTGCCCCATGGGGTGGGAGTGCCCTCCTGGCCCTCAGTGCTTATCTCAACTGTGGAAAACTGCATCACACTGCTGAGTGCCCACGTCAGGGACTGGAAGACACCAGGCTGTCCTCGGCCTGCACAGGAAGCACTGACCCACACTAGACACTCTGGGCTCCCCCCTGGGCCACCTGCATGTTGGCCTCCCTTCCCGCAGAGTTCTCCATCTCCAGACCCCTCCCCCTGCCACAGGGCGGAACGTCTGGCATGCCTGCCACCCCCACGTCACCTGGCTCCCAGAGAACTGGACCTCCAGCAACACCCGGAACCAACACACAAGGAGAGACTTGTATTTGGAGGCTGAACTCTATAACCTTTCTGAAGGGGAGAAATTGCCCGAGGACTCAAGTTAAGATTGCCAAAGTAAAAGATTCATGAATGAGTTCAAGGAAGGAGAGCCAGAAAACGTGGGGGGAAATGAGGTCCAGATGACATATTTAAACAATTAGAAGAGTTTTGAAGAGGAAAAGACTCCATACAATAAGCAGAGGACATCATGAAATAAGAACAGTTATGAAGGAAAAAAGAAGAAACTTAGAAAGATTTATAAGTGAAAGCAAAAGCAAAGGCTATTTGAGAGCGCTATCAGGTCTCTTTAATGAGGAAGGACAGCAGAGGGCCCCTTAGTCTTTCTTGCTCTTACATGCCTCTCATGGCCCTACCTGGGCCTCATAAACTGGTGATTAGGACCACAACACTGGCCCAGGCTACAGATAGTGGAAGATGGCCTGGCCCACAGTAAGAAAACAAAAATAGCCAATCTTTCTAAGAGTACATCTTTCTTTCACTTGACATTAAATTTGTCCAGGTTTGGAATGTGAAAATGTCCAATTTAGCTTATGGTGACATCTGTAAATATAATTCTCTGTTAATATACTAAAAGCCGTTGAATTACACACTTCAGGTTTTTTTGTTTTTTTGTTTTTCTTTTTGAGACAGGCTCTCCCTTTGTTGCCCAGGCTGGCCTTGAATCTTGGCTCAAGCCCTATCTGTCCGGGTCAGCCTCCCAGGTAGCTGTGACATGTGCACCACCATGCACGTTCGACTTACATGCTTCAAATGAATGAACTTACGGTGTATAATTACATCTCAATGGTGCTGTTTTTAAAACACATATGTTTAAACTTGGCCTTTTTGCACTAGGAAGGCAAGCATTTGCTTGCAGGTCAAACTTCTTAGTAGAATATTGAAAAAAAAAATCTGACAACATAAAAATGTTGCTCTTTAACAGATTTCTCTACCATTTCAGTGACGGCAGAAGCAAGCCTGACAGCAGTTCCTTGGGAATTTTGTTGGTTGGCAGCTTGTGAGCATGCCCTGGAGTTTTTCTGGAAGTTTCTCAAACTCCTCCATGGAATGACCCGCTGGTGAGGGGTGTGTGCGGCAGAGCCTGCTCCCCAACCACACAGTGGCTCGCACACCCTCCCGGGGCCTGGGCTCCCCTCTTTTCTGGCCCAGTGGGTTGTTCCAATGGACTATTGGTTCTGTTCATTTAACACCCACATTTTTAGAATCTTCATTTTAAACATATTGATGTCTATATCGTGGTCTATTTGAAATTCACTTCTGGCTTAGTGACTCAAGGTTTGTGATACCCGGGAAGAATTTTACTACCACCCCCAATTCTGGAATAGCATGGCTTCTCACCAACAAATTCTTGCAAGCATAATAAATTTTGGAGAAAATATATTTCATTTTATTTTTCCTCTCCCTGTACCATCTAAAGAATTTTTTAATTTCCAAAAAATAATCATAGCTTGAAATATCAATATTTTGATAAAAGTGGAGGCTTCTGGGCATTGAGATTGATGTAGGTCTCAGGCAGTGAGAGAAGGAAAGACCACTAAGAGGCTTCATGACCTGAGGAGCAATGAAATTGTGTCTGTCAGTGACCCTGGGGACACCTTTGTGCTCTGGGTGAACAGAGGGGCAGTGCTGAGGGACGGTGCTTTGACATCCTCTGAGGAAAGAGCACCGTGGCTTGCTTAGCCACTCGAATTTCCTTCCTCACGAGGTGTCCACGCTTGGGCACGCTCTCCCCGGACAGCCAGTGCACACAGAGGGAGGCTGCAGGCTCCCACTCCCAGCCCCGAGCAGGGAGACGCCCCGTGAGCATGCTCACACCGACCGACTGCACTCTGTCCTAGAATACTCTCAGAACGGCTTCTCATGAACTCTACTTTCTGAAGACCCCTCTTATAGGATAAATGTTAAGGTATAAACTCTCTGTTTACATAAAATCTCATTATTCCACCAAGCTACTAAACACTCACACACTAATATTTTATATAAGGAACCACTGTGAGATGGAGGGAAGTGGAGAAAGACATGGAAATATAAATATATTTTAACCAGCAACAGCTATTTATATTCATTTACGTAGTCGTGCACTTTTCTGGGATTTTCTATTGATTTCATTTATGGCCTGTTTGTACGTGTGCCTGAGTCCTACATGGAGGAGACTGTGTGGCTTCCCACCAGGACCATTTTTTCTGTTCCATGTGGGCTTCTTCAGAAGGGTCCAGTGGCCTGCCCTGAGGGGACACTCGTCTTCACACTCGGAGTTGACACTTGCTCGTGACCTCCTGGCACTGGCCTCTGGGACACTTGCTGGCACCCACAGATTCAGGGTGCTGGGAAAACCCTCATGCTCAGCTGGACTTTCTGCTACTGCTGTTGGTTTTCTTTAGATAACATTGCAGAATAATGTTGCTCTGCTAGATGCAGGCGAATCTAATAGTTGCCATTCAGATGCCAAGGCACACGTAGGTGCTTCTTGGAACATGAGGAGGCACACGTCGATGCTTCTTGGAACCCTGCTGGGTGGTCAATTGCAAGCCTCCCTCTCGTCCCCAGCAGCAGCAGACCCAGCAACAGCAAGGTTTCCCTGCTCCAGAAGAGCCGCGTCCAATGTGGATTTTCTTCTTACCTTTCCGACCATCTTGTCCCAGCTGCCCTCCGCACAGCAGTGTACAGTGCAGACAGCAGGACGTCTGGTGAGTCCTGCAGGTGCTACCTGCTCTCACCCGTTGATCCATCATCCAGCTAAGCACCAGCTCCGTGGCCGTAACTAGATCATTAAGAAAGCAACAGCCCTGATAGACACCTGGGTCTGTGGTTTTCAAACTGGTTTATTTCTTGAGGTAATTTGCATTAAATGCAGGATAGAGGACACCAGGGACCACACACCATAGCAGGTGCTTTCTAGAACAGAGTCCCTGAGTGACAATAGTGAAGTCTCATGATTGAAGTAGTCGTGGTGGTCATGCCCCTGTTTGAGCAGCTAGGAGCAGACGGTCACGTGTGACCTGCACAGCCACGTATATGGGTCACTCATTACAGATCAAATGCAGTCGATACAGACGTGCAGTTTGGCCTTATTTACGTAAGCAAACCACTCCAGCTGTGCTGATAGCGGAGGAAAGAAGTGATCAGTCCTTTCCACCACCATCTAAAATTCAGGAATAATGGCAACTAAAAGTACCACCTTAAGAGGGCAAGGAAGATAAGCTGAGTCTTGTAAAACACACTTTGTACAAGCTGTGCCGGTGTAGGCTGTATGCACAGGCACTCGAGGGCCTAGAATTGTTTCCCACTGCAGCAGAGCTGCAGCTTTCCTAGTGAAGTGTTAGCACTATGCCTCAGTAAACTCTAGGAGAGTGCTAATTCCAGGTGTAGATGACAGGCGTGAACCCTAAAGTTTTAGTACTCAACTGGCATAAAGACTTTATCAGGTATGAAGCAGAAGTTTTAAGTTCATGCATCATTTGTTCAAAAAACTGAAGGACAGTATTGCACTGTGCATGGGGAGGCAGCCCATGATTCCTGAGCACACCCTGGGTCCCATATTGAGGTCCTCCTCTCCAAGCTCTGCTGTTACTTACTGGTGACTCCCTGCTAGCTTGCAGGACCCATGAGAGCCCATTCCCATCATCTTTTCCACATCCACAATAGTGAATAAAAAAGATTGGCTTCAGGAAGGCACCTAAACCTGGGAAATACATGTGTTTCCTTCCTTTGTTCCACAAATCCTGACTGAACGTCTCAAGGTGCCGGAGCCCATCGCTGAGGAAGCTCCGGGGTGAGGTGGGCCCTTCTGCAGTAGCAGGTCATGTCACACACAGACCTGTGCTGACCAGCTGAGAGTCAGGCTGCAGGCAGACGGCCAGGTGCAGGGAGACTGACAGCCTTGAGCAGCTCCTGCCGGGCGTGGAGAGGCTTTCTTTCCCGAACCTGGATGTTTGCTCCCAGGGCGGCGGGGGGGTGGGGTGAGGTGGGG